>NW_028252825.1:0-536873 GCF_964263255.1 Lissotriton vulgaris | reverse complement strand
CCCTTAGTATGTTCCCTTGCTGGATGGGTGTTGTACTTGCTATGTTCCCTTGCTGGATGGGTGTTGTACTTCGCTATGTTCCCTTGCTGGATGGGTGTTGTACTTCGCTATGTTCCCTTGCTGGATGGGTGTTGTACTGTCATGGTCCTACGTTGGATGGGTTTTGTACTTGCTATGGTACCTTGCTGGATGGGTGTTGTACTTGCCATGGTCCTACGTTGGATGGGCGTTGCGCTTGCTATGTTCCCTGCTGGATGGGTGTTGTACTTCGCTATGTTCCCTTGCTGGATGGGTGTTGTACTTCGCTATGTTCCCTTGCTGGATGGGTGTTGTACTGTCATGGTCCTACGTTGGATGGGTTTTTGTACTTGCTATGGTACATTGCTGGATGGGTGTTGTACTGCCATGGTCCTACGTTGGATGGGTGTTGCGCTTGCTATGTTCCCTTGCTGGATGGGTGTTGTACTTGCTATGTTCCCTTAGTATGTTCCCTTGCTGGATGGGTGTTGTACTTGCTATGTTCCCTTGCTGGATGGGTGTTGTACTTGCTATGTTCCCTTGCTGGATGGGTGTTGTACTTCGCTATGTTCCCTTAGTATGTTCCCTTGCTGGATGGGTGTTGTACTTCGCTATGTTCCCTTGCTGGATGGGTGTTGTACTTCGCTATGTTCCCTTGCTGGATGGGTGTTGTACTGCCATGGTCCTACGTTGGATGGGTTTTGTACTTGCTATGGTACCTTGCTGGATGGGTGTTGTACTTGCCATGGTCCTACGTTGGATGGATTTTGTACTTGCTATGGTACATTGCTGGATGGGTGTTGTACTGCCATGGTCCTTCGTTGGATGGGTGTTGCGCTTGCTATGTTCCCTTGCTGGAATGGGTGTTGTACTTGCTATGTTCCCTTAGTATGTCCCTTGCTGGATGGGTGGTTGTACTTGCTATGTTCCCTTGCTGGATGGGTGTTGTACTTGCTATGTTCCCTTGCTGGATGGGTGTTGTACTTCGCTATGTTCCCTTAGTATGTTCCCTTGCTGGATGGGTGTTGTACTTCGCTATGTTCCCTTGCTGGATGGGTGTTGTACTTCGCTATGTTCCCTTGCTGGATGGGTGTTGTACTGCCATGGTCCTTCGTTGGATGGGTGTTGCGCTTGCTATGGTGCCTTGATAGATGGGTGTTGTACTGCCATGGTCCTTCGTTGGATGGGTGTTGCGCTTGCTATTGTCCTACGTTGGATGGGTGTTTTAGTTGCTATGGTCCCTTTAATTTATACATCTACCCCATCATTAGGTTTTGACTGGCGATGCGTACTTCAGTACGCATGCGCCAAAAAACCTTTTGATGTGTGTGTGTGGGGTCGGGAATACGCCCCTCTCCTCTCATTGGGAGAGGGCTCCGTCCGTCAATCTCGGACCAGATTCGGGGGCGTTCCCGAGAATTTTTGGCTTTTGGCTACGTCACGCGACGTCAGCCAAAAGCCGGGAACGCCCCCGAATCTGGTCCGTGCTACTTATATAATATATGGTAATATTATTTTTTTAGAGAGAGACGTCACCATGCATCTTCACTAAAAGTGTCCTTTAATACTGTGTGCTTTTGCCGCTACCCTCGGACGGATTCCTGCCTGGCAGAGAATGGCCGCGAGCGCTGCTAGAGGGCACAGCCCGCCTTGACCGGAGGGTAGGACGCCACGCAACGGGCTAGCTATGGGCACAGCTGCCGCGGGGCATCTGATGTGTCCTGTGAGTGAGCAGAAATGCACGGATCCTCTGCCCACGCCCGGGCCGGGCCCAGGCACTACTCCCAGAAGCCTCTTTATCGAAATAAATAAACGAAATGCCGGCGGACCACATAATGGTTTCTGGATAGCACATTCTGTGCTGTAGCTAGCACCCCCCCCCCCCCCCCCCACACACACACACACTGGGCAGCGCATAGCCCGTCGGGTGCACAGAGATGTCCACGCGCTCTGTCCAAGAGTCCCCCCCCGAACCCCCCCCCCCGCCCCTCCACCTCACACACACTGGGCCGCTGTGCAGCTGCGCCGCCATGCCTCGAGTGTGGCCGGGGCCCTCGGCGGACGCTCCCTGCGGGTTGCGCACACACTGCTGATGTCACTTCTGCACTAGTCCCTTGTTTCTAAAACTCGTTCTGTTGTTCCAGATTTCTTCTTTTATTCCCCGTCACTCTCTCATGTTGTGGGGCTCCTTCCTGCGGTTTTGCAAGCCTTGGTTTCCCGTCGCTCCCCGTCTGCGCCGCTCCAGAGTGTGCAGTCCAACTCTCTTCTGCGCCCTGTAATGTGCACTCTAGTGTGTGCTATACGGGGGCCTCTTTCGTGTGATCTGACTTACTCACTCCCTTCCTCTCTCGGTGGGCCTCTCTCTTTCTATCTCTCTCGGTGGGGCCTCTCTCTCTCCCTTTCTCTCTCTTGGTGGGCCTCTCTCTCTCTCTCTCTCTCTCTCTTCTCTCTCTCTCTCTCTCTCTCGGTGGGTCTCTCTCTCTCTCTCTCTCTCTCTCTCTCTCTGTGGGTCTCTCTCTTTCTCTCTCTCTCTCTCGGTGGGTCTCTCTCTCTCTCTCTCTCTCTCTCTCGGTGAGTCTCTCTCTCGTCTCTCTCTCTCTCTCTCTCTCTCTCTCTCTCTCTCTCGGTGGGTCTCTCTCTTTCTCTCTCGGTGGGTCTCTTCTCTCTCTCTCTCTCTCTCTCTCGGCGGGTCTCTCTCTTTCTCTCTCTCTCTCGGTGGGTCTCTCTCTCTCTCTCTCTCTCCCTCTCTCTCTCCCTCTCTCTCTCTCTCTCTCGGTGGGGCCTATCTCTCTCACTCTCTCGGTGGGTCTCTCTCTCTCTCTCTCTCTCTCGCTGGGTCTCTCTCTCTCTCTCTCTCTCTCTCTCTCTCGGTGGGGCCTCTCTCTCTCTCTCTCTGTGGGTCTCTCTCTCTCTCTCTCTCTGTGGGTCTCTCTCTCTCTCTCTCTTCTCTCGGTGGGTCTCTCTCTCTCTCTCGGTGGGTCTCTCTCTCTCGGTGGGTCTCTCTCTCTCGGTGGCTCTCTCTCTCTCTCGGTGGGTCTCTCTCTCTCTCTCTCTCTCGGTGGTTCTCTCTCTCTCTCTCTCTCTCTCTCTCTTCTCTGGGTCCCTCTCTCTCTCTCTCTCTCTCTCTGGGTCTCTCTCTCTCTCTCTGGGTCTCTCTCTCTCTCTCTCTCTCTCGGTGGGTCTCTCTCTCTCCTCTCTCTCTCTCTCTCTCTCTCTCTCTCGGTGGGTGTCTCTCTCTCTCTCTCTCTCTCTCTCTCTCAGTGGGTCTCTCTCTCTCTCTCTCTCTCTCTCTCTCTCTCTCTCTCCCTCTCTCTCTCTCTCATCGGTGGGTCTCTCTCTCTCTCTCTCTCTCTCCCTCTCCCTCTCTCTCTCTCTCTCATCTCTCTCTCTCTCTCTCTCGGTGGGTCTCTCTCTCTCTCTCTCTCGCTCTCGGTGGACCTCTATCTCTCTCTCTCTGGCCTCTTTCTTTCTCTCTCTTTCTCAAAGAGGGCAAAATGCAGTGAAGGGGCATCGGGGAGGACAGCAAAAATCCCATGGACCTAAAACAAAGTAAGACGTACTAACCGAGCGTCACTTTGTATCACATCTTAATGCCAAACAATACCAGGCGCACACACGGAGCATGCGTAATAACACATTATAATCTTACACATGACGTGTCATTTTGACAAAATTACTCATTTTAAGTACCTTATACTTGGGGGGCTTTGTGTGGCTGTGTGTGTGGGGGGCTTTGTGTGGCTGTGTGTGTGGGGGGCTCTCTGTGGCTGTGTGTGTGGGGGGCTCTGTGTGGGTGTGTGTTTGGGGGGGCTCTGTGTGTGTTTGGGGGGGGCTCTCTGTGGGTGTTTGTGTGTGTCATTTGCGAGATAAAGCTAGTGGCATTGTAAATGACAATGCCATTTATTTATGTTAAAAAAAAACATAAATAAAAATAATGTCAAGAGCAATGCCAATAGCTCTAACTTTAACAAAGGCAAAACCATTGCATTGTAAATGCTTGTTTTTATGTTGCAGCAGCTCGAGGTCACGGTGTTTAATTACGCCGATGACCTCCAGCTAATATTTAACCTCTCCCTTTCTCCCTCATCCGCCCAGAATGTCCAAACTGTTATGTTGTTCATTCAGGACTGGATGAACTGCAACTACCTCAAACTCAATCCGGACAAGACAGAGCTGGTCTTGACCGGAGGTGGTTGCAGTCCCTGGTCCCCGTCCCACTGGCCCCCTTCACTTGGTGCTCCCCCACTCCCAGTTCCCAAAGTCAAAACTCTCGGCATTCTTCTTAACTCCCAACTTTCTGTTCATTCTCAGGTTAGTTCTGTTGTGTCCTCCTGTTTCTTTTCCCTCAGGACAATCAGGAAGATCTCCCGCTTCTTTTCCTTCCCGGCTCTAAAAATCATCGTGATGGCAATGGTGCTCTCACGCCTTGATTATGGCAACATAATCTATAATGGCGCGCCGGCCTATGCTATTCACCGCCTGCAACTAGTGCAGAACCAGGCTGCTCGCCTGATTCATGGCCTGCCCAAATTCCACCGTGCCACCCCCCTACTGCAGGCACTACACTGGTTGCCTGTGAGAGATCGAGCCTTATTCAAACTTGGCTGCCTCACCTTCCAGGCCAGAATGGGCACCACCCCTGACTTTATATGCTCTGCCATCAAGCCCTACATGCCGGGCAGAGAACTTCGTTCCACCCACATGGCACTCCTGACCACTCCACGTTTCAAAAAGAAGAAGGCTGGTGGAACAAAATTTGCTGTCCTCGCCCCAGCTTTCTGGAACTCCCTCCCTGTGGGACTTCGCATTTCACCTTCCTACACAGAGTTCCGGAAAAAAACCTTAAAACCTTACTTTTTTCCCGAGCTTTTGCTGCCTAATCTCCCCTTGCCACTGACGTTGGTCGTAATCTGAAAAGCGCCATGAAACCGCTTGGTAAAAGCGCGCTAAATAAATGTTTTTAAATTCAAATTCAAATTCTTGATAGATGGGTGTTCTACTTGCCATGGCCCTACATTTGATGGGTTTTTCACATGCTAATATCCTACATTGGATGGTTGTTTTACTTGCCATGGTCCTGCATCGGACAACTGTTGTACTTGCCATGGTTCTACATTAGATGGGTGTTGTACTTGCTATGGCCCTTCGTCGGATCAGTGTTGCGCTTGCTGTGGTCCTACATTAGATGGGTGTTGTACTTGCTATGGTCATTCGTTGGATAGGTGTTGTAATTGCTGTGGTCCTTTGTTGGATGGGGTTTGTACTTGCTATGGTCCTCTGTTGGATCAGTGTTGTGCTTGCTATGGTCCTACAGTCAATGGGTTTGTACTTGGTTTAGTCCTATGTTGGATGGATGTTGTACTTGCTATGGTCCTACATTGAATGGGTGTTGTACTTGCTATGATCCTACATTGGATTTGTGCTGTACTTGTCATGGTTCTATGTTGGATGTGTGTTGTACTAGCTATGGTCCTATGTTTAATGGGTGTTGTACTTGCCATGGTCATTCATTGGATGGGTGTTGTACTTGCTATGGTCCTACATTAGATTGGTGTTGTACTTACTATGGTCCTACAACGTGTTATGGTCATATGTTGGATGGGTCTTGTACTTGCTATGGTCCTATGTTGGATGGGCACTGTACTTGCTATGGCCCTTCGTTGGATAGGTGTTGTACTTGCTGTGGTCCTTTGTTGGATGGGTTTTGTACTTGCTATGGTCATTCGTTGGATCAGTGTTGCACTTGCTATGGTCCTACAGTCGATGGATTTGTACTTGGTTTAGTCCTATGTTGGATGGATGTTGCACTTGCTATGGCCTTACATTGGATGGATGTTGCACTTGCTATGGCCCTTCGTTGGATAGGTGTTGTACTTGCTGTGGTCCTTTGTTGGATGGGTTTTGTACTTGCTATGGGCCTTTGTTGGATCAGTGTTGCGCTTGCTATGGTCCTACATCTTTGAGCCCCACATTGTTTAATGTGTACATGGCCCCCCTGGAGGATGTGGTCGCCCCTTTCGGGATCAAAATAGTAAGCTAATCTGATGACACCCAACTGGTCATCTCACTTTCTCAGCTCGACCAATGTCCTGACAACTTCCTTCAGTGTCTGACAAAGATCCATGCCTCGATGTGTGACTCCTCACTCAAGCTAAATGGGTCTAAAACAGAAATCATGATGTTAGGCCACAAATCGGCCCCTATGCCCTCTTCCATCTGGCCGGCCTGTTTAGGGGATCCACCCACCCCTAAAAAAGAAATCAAAAGCTTAGGGGTCTGGCTTGAGCAGGATCTTTCGCTCAAGACACAAGCAAAAAAGACAGCAGGCACTTGTTTCGGTCTACTCCGGTCTGCCCCTCCTTCCGTACCACTCTAGGAGATTAAATGTAAATGTATGTAAATGTATTGGCATTTATATAGCGCACTACTTACCCGTAGGGTCCCAAGGCGCTTCGACCGCTGCGAAACCCTTCCTGGCTTCCCTGAGAGATGGTCCCTTAATGGGTATCTCCAGGGTGAGACCAGGCATCCCCGGCGGTCTGGTGGGGCCGTTAGTGAAGATGAGGCAAGCTAATGCCCAGAGTTGCCGAGTGTGATCGCTGATCAGAGTGGGCACCGAGGCGAGAGAATTATCGAGTCCGCTGACCCTGGTCCAGAAACCTGCCGCGCCAGGAATCGAACCCTGGTCCCGGGCCGTCCTCTGCTCTCGGGTCTGCCGCCTCTAACCAGTGAGCCACACTACTTCACTATTTACAGATTACTGATACAAGGGCTAGCCTCTCTAGACTAGACTTCAGTAATGCTATTTTCTTGGGAGCCCCTGAAGCCACAATCAACAGGCTTCAAGAAACCCAAAATGCTGCTGCCAGGCTCTTAACAGGTACCCCCCTCAGTCATCAGCTAAACCTGCTCTCAAAGCTCTCCACTGGCTCCCCGCGCGAGAGAGAATCATTTTCAAATCCCTCTGTATCACCCAGAAAATCCTGCAAGGCAAAGGACCCCCAATTCTGAGAAGCCTAGTCACTCCCTATAAACCCAATAGACCCCTACGCTCAGACAATGGACATCTGGCCACTGTACCCAGAATCAAGAAGACACGCACCGGAGGCCGCCGCTTCTCGGTTAATGCGGCTTCACACTGGAACTCTCTCCCACTGAAACTTCGTGCGGAATCCGGCTATCTTCTCTTCCGAAAAACACTGAAAACTTACCTCTTCCCCAAATGATTCTGTTCCTCTCCCCGTACCCCCCCAGAGTGTGACTCTATCCTAGCGCTGGGATGCCTCTGGGTAACCACGCGCTCTACAAAAACGCCATACAATACAATACAATACAGTTGATGGGTTTGTACTTGGTTTAGTCCTATGTTGGATGGGTGTTGCACTTGCTTTGGTCCTTCATTGTATGAGTGTTGTGCCTGATATGGTCCTTCGTTGGATCAGTGTTGCGCTTTCTATGGTCCTTCGTTGGATCAGTGTTGCGCTTTCTATGGTCCTTCGTTGGATCAGTGTTGCGCTTTCTATGGTCCTTCGTTGGATCAGTGTTGCGCTTTCTATGGTCCTTCGTTGGATCAGTGTTGCGCTTTCTATGGTCCTTCGTTGGATAAGTGTTGCACTTGCTATGACTGGTATCTGGATTGTATTAAAACCGATATAGTCCAATAATAATTGAGTTCAATGCGTTGTTTTTAATATTTATGACTACGTAATAAAATGTATTTTTTAGTATAGGTGGGAATTTATTTTTCAATTCTAACTTCAGCAAAATAATATTTATTTAGTTTAATATATTTAAATTAATTACAGATTTAATACAAATGAAGGTACTAATGCTGTAGCATTTTTTTTGTGTGTTCTACATTTAAAATAAATATATAACATATATAAAATTGATTTTCATTCATATTTAACATAAAAAATGTTTTACTGTTTTTTTTAAATTTACTTTGTTACTTTTCCCTTTACACTATCTTAGGGTGACTTCACGGTCGGGGTAGAAATCTCCCTATGGTAAACTAAAGAGAAAATGTAAAAACTTAATTGAAATTTACAATAAATAAAAAACTTTAGGATTGAAGTGCGCTGTGAGATTGTGAACATCTAAAAAATGTACATACTCTTCAACCCCTTCTCAATTTGAAAAGTTTTGAAATTTACTCCGGTCAAGGGCAGGGGTAAACTCTTCACCTTATAGGAAGTGGAAATGGCATCCTCAAAATGTATGGGGGTTTGGGGACACAGCCTTTTTTGATGTTGATTACCAATTTTTCCAGTTGGATAAAATTATGTGCGTATATTTAAAAAGAAATGGAATTTCAAATTTTTTTTTACAGGGCACTTGGGAACGTGTGAGTTTCATAAGCTTACTGGTGTTACCAAAAAGTCTTGGGTGCTAGGTCAGAAACCTGCAGGTCTTGGTATACTGTTGTCATTGTGGGTGAGAGGGCCAATGGGAGTCTCTGATTCCACACCAAAGGCTAGACAGAAGCTCCCTACATTTGAAAACCACCTGCTATAGAGTTGAAAATTGAACGATTCTCACTGGCCAAGAGGAGCGACTGTTGAACAATCTATGTAGATACGCGTGGGAGACGATGATGGTATGTGTATGATTCTGAGACATTACAAGAGGTGCATTTTCATTGTATAATAAATATGCTTTTGTAAATATATCAGTTTTAAGCCAGAAATTGTGATTGGCAGATGGACTATTGAATGTGTATATACAAGGCACCCTCCCTGAACAAATCTCATATATTATATATTCGGTCATTTGATATCCCGCACGACTCACTCCCGGAGGAGTATCTTGGCGCCACGCTCCATGAGAAGAGAAACAGAAGGAATCTGAAACAACGATGTTTTAGGATCCTTGAAGGAGGGAAATCTGGTGGAGAATGAAGGTTGAGAGAGAGTTTATTCCAGTGATAAGGAGCTGTGTAAGAGAAAGATCTGCCCCCATATCTTGAAGTACGGATAAGAGGGATAAACAAATGCGCCTTCTCTGAGGATCTCAGACGGGGTGAAGGAAGGTAGGGGTGCAGTAGAGAAGAGAAATAGGCTGGCCAAGACTTCTGAAGTACTTTATTTGTCAAACAACAGAGTTTAAATAAGACATACTTCCTAATAGGCAGCCAACAAAGCTTTCTAAGGATCGGGGAGGAAGGCGAGCGAGAAGAAAGGTTACAAATTAGCCAAGCGGCAATGTTCTGAACCACCTGCAGTTTGGACAGCACAGTGTCATTTACGGAGGTCAGCAAGGCGTCCCCATAGACCCTACGTCTGATGATAAGTGCTTGAACAAGAGTCTTCCTAGCAGTGTCTGGAAGCCACGGAAGGGCTTTTTAAAAGCCTCGCAGTGGTGAAACTGATGCCACAAATGGTACTAACCGAATCTATCATCGAAAGAGAGTGATCCAACCTCACACCAAGATTTTTTACTACCTGCCTTGGTGCGGGGGCCAAGCCGAGTTGAGTGGGCCACCAATCAGTTGACCAACTCTCAGTCATTTTGCCAAATAGCATGATCTCTGTCTTGTCGTTGTTTAATTGGAGACCGTTTTTACTCATCCGGATAGAGACTTCCATCATGCGGTATGCAAATCGACTCTTCACCTTGTCAGGATCAGCACCAGGAGAGAACAGTAGTTGAGCATCGTCTGCGTATGACACAATCTCCACCCCACAGGCTCCAATGATTATGACTAATGATCTATCTATCTATCTATCTATCTATCTATCTATCTATCTATCTATCTATCTATCTATCTATCTATCTATCTATCTATCTATCTATCTGTCAATCTATCTATCTATCTATCTGTCAATCTATCTGTCAATCTATCTGTCAATCTATCTATCTGTCAATCTATCTATCTGTCTGTCTGTCTGTCTGTCTGTCTGTCTGTCTGTCTGTCTGTCTGTCTATCTATCTATCTATCTATCTATCTATCTATCTATCTATCTATCTATCTCTACTTGTCTCCCTCTATCTGCACACCCGTCTGTCTGTCTGTCTATCTATCTATCTATCTATCTATCTATCTATCTATCTATCTATCTATCTATCTATCTATCTATCTATCTATCTATCTATCTATCTATCTATCTATCTATCTATCTATCTATCTATCTATCTATCTATCTATCTATCTATCTATCTATCTTTCTATCTATCTATCTATATACAAGTGATTTAAACAATCTTAGTGATATAATAAGTTAGTTCAAGGGGTTACGCTATGGTCCCAAATAGTTCCAAAGTGAACGATCGATCCAGGCTTCAGTTTTGATTTGAACATTGCATTTAAATTACTACTGAAAACAGTCAACTATTGAGAAACTGTCCATCGTCATTCAGATTTTCAGTAGATTTTGTGGTGTCTTGCGGTGGTTAGACTCTCTACACTGGTCTGAGCTCCCGTGCTCTCCCCTTCACCTTACAAGCTCCCTTCGCGAGCTCCCCTTCTCGTTTGCTCGCTACAGTGTTTGTTCCCTTTTTATGTCCTGGCTTGACCGCGCGGCTGTTGCCAGACAAATATGTAAGAGTCACCATAAAACAGACTTTGGCTCCGCCTACATGTTGGGAGCGAGGAGTCCATGCTTGATTGGGCAGAAGCGCTGTGTTTCCTCGAAACATTGCTTGCCCCCCACACAGTGGGGTCATTGTGTTTATTTATCCAGTTGCCTGAGGTTGAACTTTCAGGGGCAAACACATGATATTGCAATGCTATTAAAGTTTCTCAGACAACTAGACCTTTTCACTCGTTTTTCTCTGGCAGCAGCACAGACAGAAGGAGGGTAGTCATGAACCTACATGGATTTTTTTTAGGTCTGGCTTGACAGTGCAACTGTCATCTGACCTTTTGAACGACATCCATCTTCTTCTACAGTTCTTTGCTTCACACGAATACATATTGATTCCCATGCTGTCTACTTGTAATGCTTTCATATTACCATACAATATTCCTTTAAAGCCAGACCTCTTGGCATAGCCAATGCTTGTTTCTATTTCCGTTCATAATGGCGTCCTCTGAATGTCTACCGTTCCGCTGCCCTGCATTGACCCACGGTACAGTGCCGGGAGGGATGCAGTGGCCTGCACAGCCCTTCCTGGCACGGACACCACATTACACATTCACCGAACGCATCAAATATTGAACAGTCACTCGGCAATCGCGGAAATATTGCTGCTGTTATAGAAATCTGGCCCCGAAGTGCAAGTCTGCAGTTTCTGTTACTGGTGATAAACGATTCACGCCTGTGTGACCTTGAGCAGGCATGGGGGCTGCACGTGCCTCTGTTCATGCGCCTGTGATGCCTTCTATCAACCCTACACAGGAAGTACAAAGATGCTACCCTTTAGCCTGGCTAAAGACCTCTTGTACATGCAGGACTCTGACTTGCACCACAGGGAGGCAAACAGCAACTGTAAAATACATGAGACGGCCCTGGGGGCTGAAGTCCACCTACTCGTTCCATCTTGATGCTGCCAGTGATGGGGGCACCCAAAGGTCCATGGGTCCAGGCTAGCACTTCCGCTAAGCTCTGATATCACTTGGTCTCAGAGGAGGGGGCACGAAGTTGGTAGATACACGATAGGCCTGGGCAGTAAATTCCGTTCCGCTCGCGAAATTTGGGTAATTTTGCATTCCGTGGAGAACGCGGACTTGCCAAAAATCCTGCGATCCGCGGCTTTGTAGAATCTTTTGCTTGTTTGCGCTTTCAAAATGCGTGTTCGCAAGGTATTTCTCCCCGAGCATCCAAACAGCGTTTGCAAACAGGAAAAAGGCATTGCGAATGGGTGGAACAAGCAATTCCAAAATCAGAAATCATAAATCTAAGGCAGCGCCAAAAGCTTACGCCTCCCCAGGGGAGGCGCAAGGAGGCAACGGGGAGAAATATCTTTATTTCTCTTTGTTTGTCCTTTTTCTATGTGTGTTGCATTCTGCAGCACACATAGAAAGAGGAAAAGCCTCTTGTGATTATTTTTGTACAGAAAGGTTTCCCTTCCTGTACAAAAATAATCTTCCCGCAATGCAGGAACCCTTGCACCATGGTGCAAAGGTGCCTGCAAATGGCGCAGGCAGCCCATTGTGCGCCGGGGAAAAAGACAGGAATGCGCCGTATCTTATGGATACATAGCATTCCTGCCCTTTACTTTTGCAGTAGGGAAGCGCAGCAGGAAGGCCCTACGGCAAAACCTCAAAAATGAGGCCCATTTTATTTTAAAAAACACATAACCACCATAATAATGAGCGTTTGCCTTTTAACATTTGCTCATAATGCAAAACATGTTGCTCTTAGAGAGGAAAGCCTAATTTCCAAGATACCATACAACATGAAAAAATGCCAACACTGATATATTATTTAAATCTATTTTGCCATAAATGCATAGACCACAAGACAATGCATCTGAAAAGCTCATTAGTAGCTTTATTATTCAAGTATATAATTTTTTCCTTTTCAAAAAGATTCAATACTATAAAAAAACACAAAGTAATTATGGACATAGGGACAGGTGGGAAATCTCTTAAACAATCATTCACTCTCACTAACTCACTCATTCCAAAACACACATAACACATTCAACCTACTGGGTGCACACACAACAAGGGAAACCAAGAGACCACTTGAGGAGCACCTGGACTGCCAACACAAGCTATTTACAACGTTGATTTTTCTTATATACACCCTGTACAAATCAGCTCAACTTTACAACTTGATCAAAAAATAATCCCAATTCTTTGGTGTAACACCACCAACATTAAATAGGAAAAAAACTTTGGCAGAACTGATGGTCTACGCGTTTCGAATCCCTTTATTCTTGGGATTCTCCTCAGGACCACAAGCATCAATTCAAACAGTACAATAATCTCTTAGTTTCAAGATGCTCATTTCAAACCATTCTATTTTAGTCTCAAAGTGTCCCTCACAAGAAAGCTTTTCTTTGGTTGCAATAGTTCAGCAGCCACAAAGCGGGCATCGGCGCCCTCCGAACGCCGGCCGGCGTGAGGGGTCCTATTTCTCTCTTCAATGCTCAGTTTTTTGTCTTTCTTCCATGCGTTACGCCTTGTTTCACGACACAGAAGGATGGGACCGCTGGATAATTCAAACGCGAGTCTCGCTTTCCAAATTTTGGGAAAGTGAGACTCGTGTTTGACTTTCCACACCTATACTTATATATTTGTATATATGGTTTGGTTATGGTTTGGAGTATAACTTCCCGCTGGCGCGAGGAGAGATCAGAGCTCTGGGGCACCCCTCAATTAAAAGCAAAAATGTCAAAACATTTCCAGCCAATCGTTTCCTGAGCATCCTTATTGGACATGTAGTCGCCAGCCAGGTAAGAGTTGGGCCCACCAGCCCTCCATCTACTCTGCTAAATTCAGAAGCGATGGGTGGTCGAGGATGCTGCCGGCTGCCTCAACAGCAGCAAACACTGGGTGGTCCGCGCCACCAGAAGACAGGATATTGAAAATGATTGGACATGCTTTAGAGCTGATTGGCTGCCCCAGTGGGGCCTGAAACCTGATTGTCTGTCTCCCAGGAGACCATTCCGTGAATGCACATTTGAAGCTAAACAGAAGCTTCTCTCTCCTGCATTTTGAGCAGTACTCGTGTGTTTGAGGCGAGGCAATTCCTTTTGGTTCCCTTGAAATAAGCCATTGATCTTTTACAAGGGGTGTAATCCGGATTTTAAGGTATTAAATAATTGTGTCTTGTCTGGAAGAAGCATTATCCCCCTAATACACCGGAATGGCACTTCCTAATGAACCTGCATGACATTTGTCACCCTGGCAAAATCTGGGAATAATTTATTTTGTATCATCTATTGCCTTGTAATGGATAATACCCTGGGGATTCCCAATGTGGGGCGCAGTCCCCAGGACGCGGCTCTAGCTGGGGTAGGCTGATGGGGTTCAGTGTAAGAGTTGGGCCTTTTAAGGGAAAAGTTCTCATTATAGTTCATTTTATTGATCCCTCCTTCCGCCTCATGGACTGGTGCAGCAGTGTAGAACCATTTGGTGGAAAGAGTTAGCGTATGAAGGGGTACTGTCGTTTGTGCGTGGGGATTAAAGAGATATTGAGAAAAATCTATTCTAACTTCTGGTCTACATATGGGAAGTAAAGCAATGCTGGGACATGTGTATTTCAATAGACAAATTGTGCACAGAAACTAAGAGGCATACTTTTCAACATCTCAGTGAGAAATAACCGACCATTCTTTGTTGCCATCAGCTGTCCTGCTGCAGCAGTGACCATCAAATAATGCATCTCAGTGAGAAATAACTGACCATTCTTTGTTGCCTTGAGCTGCCTGCTGTTGCAGTGACCATAAAATAATGCATCTCAGAGAGAAATAACTGACCATTCTTTGTTGCCTTGAGCTGCCTGTTGTTGCAGTGACCATCAAATAATGCATCTCAGAGAGAAATAACTGACCATTCTTTGTTGCCTTCAGCTGCCTGCTGTTGCAGTGACCATCAAATAATGCATCTCAGAGAGAAATAACTGACCATTCTTTGTTGCCTTGAGCTGCCTGTTGTTGCAGTGACCATCAAATAATGCATCTCAGAGAGAAATAACTGACCATTCTTTGTTGCCATGAGCTGCCCTGCTGCAGCAGTGACCATCAAATAATGCATCTCAGTGAGAAATAACCGACCATTCTTTGTTGCCTTGAGCTGCCTGCTGCAGCAGTGACCATCAAATAATGCATCTCAGTGAGAAATAACTGACCGTTCTTTGTTGCCATGAGCTGCCCTGCTGCAGCAGTGACCATCAAATAATGCATCTCAGTGAGAAATAACTGACCATTCTTTGTTGCCTTGAGCTGCCTGCTGTTGCAGTGACCATAAAATAATGCATCTCAGAGAGAAATAACTGACCATTCTTTGTTGCCTTGAGCTGCCTGTTGTTGCAGTGACCATCAAATAATGCATCTCAGTGAGAAATAACCGACCATTCTTTGTTGCCTTGAGCTGCCTGCTGCAGCAGTGACCATCAAATAATGCATCTCAGTGAGAAATAACTGACCATTCTTTGTTGCCATGAGCTGCCCTGCTGCAGCAGTGACCATCAAATAATGCATCTCAGTGAGAAATAACTGACCATTCTTTGTTGCCTTGAGTTGCCTGTTGTTGCAGTGACCATCAAATAATGCATCTCAGAGAGAAATAACTGACCATTCTTTGTTGCCATGAGCTGCTCTGCTGCAGCAGTGACCATAAAATAATGCATCTCAGAGAGAAATAACTGACCATTCTTTGTTGCCATGAGCTGCCCTGCTGCAGCAGTGACCATAAAATAATGCATCTCAGTGAGAAATAACTGACCATTCTTTGTTGCCTTGAGCTGCCTGCTGCAGCAGTGACCATCAAATAATGCATCTCAGTGAGAAATAACTGACCATTCTTTGTTGCCATGAGCTGCCCTGCTGCAGCAGTGACCATCAAATAATGCATCTCAGTGAGAAATAACTGACCATTCTTTGTTGCCTTGAGCTGCCTGCTGTTGCAGTGACCATAACATAATGCATCTCAGAGAGAAATAACTGACCATTCTTTGTTGCCTTGAGCTGCCTGTTGTTGCAGTGACCATCAAATAATGCATCTCAGTGAGAAATACCCGACCATTCTTTGTTGCCTTGAGCTGCCTGCTGCAGCAGTGACCATCAAATAATGCATCTCAGTGAGAAATAACTGACCATTCTTTGTTGCCATGAGCTGCCCTGCTGCAGCAGTGGCCATCAAATAATGCATCTCAGTGAGAAATAACTGACCATTCTTTGTTGCCATGAGCTGCCCTGCTGCAGCAGTGACCATCAAATAATGCATCTCAGTGAGAAATAACTGACCATTCTTTGTTGCCTTGAGCTGCCTGCTGTTGCAGTGACCATAACATAATGCATCTCAGAGAGAAATAACTGACCATTCTTTGTTGCCTTGAGCTGCCTGTTGTTGCAGTGACCATCAAATAATGCATCTCAGTGAGAAATAACCGACCATTCTTTGTTGCCTTGAGCTGCCTGCTGTTGCAGTGACCATAAAATAATGCATCTCAGAGAGAAATAACTGACCATTCTTTGTTGCCTTGAGCTGCCTGTTGTTGCAGTGACCATCAAATAATGCATCTCAGAGAGAAATAACTGACCATTCTTTGTTGCCTTGAGCTGCCTGCTGTTGCAGTGACCATCAAATAATGCATCTCAGAGAGAAATAACTGACCATTCTTTGTTGCCTTGAGCTGCCTGTTGTTGCAGTGATCATCAAATAATGCATCTCAGAGAGAAATAACTGACCATTCTTTGTTGCCATGAGCTGCTCTGCTGCAGCAGTGACCATAAAATAATGCATCTCAGAGAGAAATAACTGACCATTCTTTGTTGCCATGAGCTGCCCTGCTGCAGCAGTGACCATCAAATAATGCATCTCAGTGAGAAATAGCCGACCATTCTTTGTTGCCATGAACTGCCCTGCTGCAGCAGTGACCATCAAATAATGCATCTCTGAGAGAAATAACTGACCATTCTTTGTTGCCAGGAGCTGCCCTGCTGCAGCAGTGACCATCAAATAATGCATCTCAGATTGAAATAACCAACCATTCTTTGTTGCCATGAGCTGTCCTGCTGTTGCATTGACCATCAAATAATGCATCTCAGAGAGAAATAACTGACCATTCTTTGTTGCCATGAACTGCTCTGCTGTTGCATTGACCATCAAATAATGCATCTCAGAGAGAAATAACCGACCATTCTTTGTTGCCATGAGCTGTCCTGCTGTTGCATTGACCATCAAATAATGCATCTCAGAGAGAAATAACCGACCATTCTTTGTTGCCATGAGCTGCCTGCTGTTGCAGTGACCATCAAATAAGGAATCTCAGAGAGAAATACCCGACCATTCTTTGTTGCCATGAACTGCTCTGCTGTTGCATTGACCATCAAATAATGCATCTCAGAGAGAAATAACTGACCATTCTTTGTTGCCAAGAGCAGCCCCGCTGTAGCAGTGACCATCAAATAATGTATCTCCGAGAGAAATAAAAGGCCATTCTTTGTTGCCTTGAGCTGCCTGCTGTTGCAGTGACCATCAAATAATGCATCTCAGAGAGTAATAAAAGATCATTCTTTGTTGCCATGAGCTGCCTGCTGTTTCAATGACCATCAAATAATGCATTTCAGAGAGAAATAACAGACCATTCTTTGTTGCCAGGAGCTGCCTGCTGTTGCAGTGACCATCAAATAATGCATCTCAGAGAGAAATAACAGAGCCTCTTTGTTGCTATGAGCTGCTGTGCTGTATCAGCAACCACCAAACAATGTACATTTTTAAGTTCACTACACATATCCTTCATAGATATAAGTACACATGCACTACATATATATATGTGTTTTATGTGAAGAACAAAATGCGACTTACCTGTCTCCCCACCCCCATGGTTGCCGCCTGTTCCAAACCCACTAACAGTACAACGCAGGACATATGAATCGGCTCAACAGGACCCCACCGTTAAGTTGGCAATGGAACAAGCCCAAAAGACTGCCGGATTGGCAGTCTTCTGTATATCGCTTACACATCTAATTACAGCAGGCGGAAGCCCGTCAGCTTGACAGAGTGCTGGGTGGTCTGTGCCGCACTATGTGTATACAGTATACCAGAGGGGGAAGTGTGGTCTGTGCCACACTATGTGCATGCAGTATACCAGAGGGGACAGGGTGGTCTTTGTCTCACTATGTGCATGCAGTATACCAGAGGGGGCAGCGTGGTCTGTGCCGCACTATGTGCATACAGTATACCAGAGGGGGCATGGTGGTCTGTGCCGCACTATGTATATACAGAACATCAGAGGGGGCGGGTGGTCTGTGCCACACTATGTGTATGCAGTACACCAGAGGGGGCAGGGTGGTCTATGCCACACAATGTGCATACAGTGCACCAGAGGGGGCAGGGTGGTCTGTGCCACACTATGTGCAAACAGTATACGAGAGGGGGCAGGGTGGTCTGTGCCGCACATTGTGCATACAGTATACCAGAGGGGGCAGGGTGGTCTGTGTCATACTATGTATATACAGTACACCAGAGGGGGCAGGGTGGTCTGTGCCACGCTATGTGCATACAGTACACCAGAGGAGGCAGGGTGGTCTGTGCCATGCTATGTGCATACAGCACACCAGAGGGGGCAGTGGGGTCTGTGTCACGCTATGTGTATACAGTATACCAGAGGGGACAGGGTGGTCTGTGCCACACTATGTGCATACAGTATACCAGAGGGGGCAGGGTGGGCTGTGCCACACTATGTGCATACAGTATACCAGAGGGGCAGGGTGGTCTGTGCCACACTATGTGTATACAGTACACCAGACGAGGCAGTGAGGCCTGTGCCACACTGTGCATACAGTATACCAGAAGGGGCAGGGTGGTCTGTGTCACACTATGTGTATACAGTATACCAGATGGGGCAGGGTGGTCTGTGACCTACTATGTGCATACAGTACTGCATAGGGGCAGGGTGGTCTGTTCCACACTATGTGTATACAGTATACCAGATGGGGCAGGGTGGTCTGTGTCACACTATGTGCATACAGTACACCAGAAGGGGCAGGGTGGTCTGTGCCATGGTATGTGCATACAGTACACCAGAGGTGGTAGGGTGGTCTGTGCCACACTATGTGCATGCATTATACCAGAGGGGGCAGGGTGGTCTGTGTCACACTATGTGCATACAGTACACCAGAGGGGGCAGGGTGGTCTGTGCCATGCTATGTGCATACAGTACACCAGAGGTGGTAGGGTGGTCTTTGCCACACTATGTGTATACAGTATACCAGAGGGGGCAGGGTGCTCTGTGCCACAATATGTGTATACAGGGGGCAGGGTGGTCTGTGCCGCACTATGTGCATACAATACACCATCGGGGGCAGGGTGGTCTGTTCCACGCTATGTGCATACAGTATACCAGAGGGGGCGGGGTGGTCTGTGCCACGCTATGTGCATACAGTACACCAGAGGGGGCATGGGGGTCTGTGTCACGCTATGTGCATACAGTACACCAGAGGGGGCAGGGGAGGTCTGTGTCACGCTATGTGCATACAGTACACCAGAAGGGGCAGGGGGGTCTGTTTCACGCTATGTGCATACAGTACACCAGAGGGGGCAGGGTGGTCTGTGCCGCTCTATGTGCATACAATACACCCTCGGGGGAAGGGTGGTCTGTGCCACGCTATGTGCATACAATACACCATCGGGGGCAGGGGGGTCTGTGTCACGCTATGTGCATACAGTACACCAGTGGGGGCAGGGTGGGCTGTGCCACACTATGTGCATACAGTACACCAGAGGGGGCAGGGTGATCTGTGTCACGCTAGGTGTTTACAGTACACCAGAGGGGGCAGGGTGATCTGTGTCACGCTAGGTGTTTACAGTATACCAGAGGGGGCAGGGTGGTCTGTGTAGCACAATGTGAATACAGTACACCAGAGGGGGCAGGGGGGTCTGTGTCATGCTTTGTGCATACAGTACACCAGAGGGGGCAGGGTGGTCTGTGTCACACTATGTGTATACAGTACACCAGAGGGGGCAGGGTGATCTGTGTCGCGCTAGGTGTTTCCAGTATACCAGAGGGGGCAGGGTGGTCTGTGCCACACTATGTGTATACAGTACACCAGAGGGGGCAGGGTGGTCTGTGCCACACTATGTGTATACAGTACACCAGAGGGGGCAGGGTGGTCTGTGCCACACTATGTGTATACAGTACACCAGAGGGGGCATGGGGGTCTGTGCCACACTATGTGTATACAGTACACCAGAGGGGGCATGGGGGTCTGTGCCACGCTATGTGCATACAGTATACCAGAGGGGCAGGGTGGTCTATGCCACACTATGTGTATACAGTACACCAGACGGGGCAGGGTGGTCTGTGCCACACTATGTGTATACAGTATACCAGAGGGGGCGGGGGGGGGTCTGTGCCGCACTATGTGCATACAGCATGGCTTAGGGGGGTTTGTGCATGCTGACACACACACGATAGATGTGCCTGGTGTGGTTAGCTTAGCCTCACTTCATTTCGCGCGGGTCCTTCGAGGCCAGCAGGGCCTGGTACAGTATGCTGTGGCTGGGTTGGGGGGGCAGAGGGGGAGGTGTGAGGTGTGAAGACTTGATTGAAAGTGACACATTCTCGATGCGGAGCCCACAGATTGCAAACAAGCCATTTAAATGCATGAGTTTAAATGGGTTCCGAGCTCACCGCCCCCCATCAATCTGCTGCCAACCGCACTTACTCCAGGAAAAATGACAGACTGTGCAGAATATCAGAGCTAGTACGAGGGGCCTGTGACCGACCCCTCCCTCGGTGTCTACAACCGGGTCCTGAAGCGCTCTGTGTGGCAGTGATAGGACCCCCTCTCGGTGCGTGGCGGTGAGGGGACCCCTCCCTCACTGTGTACAGCACTGTGCTGAAGCACTCTGTGGATGTACATTCTGTTGTTAGTAAAAGGACAGACACCAATGACCCAGCTAAAAAAGTCCTCTAATTAATACATACTGTAGCTGTCAGAGGCGAGACCTCCAGGTTAGAACATTCCGCAAGTCCTCTATAAAGTGCCAATCATATGGCACGTGCCCCGCACCCCTAGCTGAAAACCCGCTGGATATTCAATAATAGCGCTAACCCTGGGCAAATCACTACGCTACGCTCGCGTAGTTTGCTAAGTTTGCGCTACTTCGCATTACGCGAATTGCACGTAGTACAGTGCAAACACGCGTAGCATAGCATAGCGTGGTGCAGTGTTTGTGAAGGCAAAGACCAGAACTCCAGTTTCACTACTATGGAATCCCCGTGGGAACCCTAAAAGATACCCTCAGAGTACTCTGGAAGATAAGTGGAGATTCAAGTATCTACCCTCTGGGCACTCTAGAAGACTTCTGGGTATTCTTAAATCCATTAAAACCATCCAGTCTGGGTAGTCTAGAAGGTACCCTCTGAGTACTCTAGAAGACCCATGGGTGCTCTAGAAGGTATGCTCTGGATACCCTAGAATACCCCTAGGTGCTATAGAAGGTAATCTTTGGGTACCCTAGAAGACCCCTAGGTGCTCTAGAAGGTATACTCTGGGTACCCTAGAAGACCCCTACGTGCTCTAGAAAGTATACTCTGGGTTCTCTAGAAGACCTCTAAGTGCTCTAGAATGTACCCACTGAGTACTCTAGAAGACCCCTGGGTGCTCTAGAATGTACCCTCTTGGTACTCTAGTACACCCCTAGGTGCTCTAGAAGGTATACTTTGTGTACCCTAGAAGACCCCTAGGTGCTTTAGGAGGTATACTCGGGGTACCCTAGAAGACCCCTATGTGCTCTAGAAGGTATACTCTGGGTTTTCTAGAAGACCTCTAAGCACTCTAGAATGTACCCACTGAGTACTCTAGAAGACCCCTGGGTGCTCTAGAATGTACCCTCTTGGTACTCTAGTACACCCCTAGGTGCGATAGAAGGTATACTCTGGGTACTCTAGAAGACCACTGGGTGATCTAGAATGTACCCTCTGGGTACTCCGAAAGACCCCTATGTGCTCTAGACTGTACCCTCTGAGTACTTTAGAAGACCACTGGGTGCTCTAGAATGTACCCTATGGGTACTTTAGAAGACCCCTAGGTGCGATAGAAGGTATACTCTGGGTTTTCTAGAAGATCTCTAAGCACTCTAGAATGTACCCACTGAGTACTCTAGAAGACCCCTGGGTGCTCTAGAATGTACCCTCTGGGTACTCTAGTACACCCCTAGGTGCGATAGAAGGTATACTCTGGGTACTCTAGAAGACCACTGGGTGATCTAGAATGTACCCTCTGGGTACTCCAAAAGACCCCTATGTGCTCTAGACTGTACCCTCTGAGTACTTTAGAAGACCACTGGGTGCTCTAGAATGTACCCTATGGGTACTCTAGAAGACCCCTAGGTGCGATAGAAGGTATACTCTGGGTACTCTAGAAGAATTCTAGGTGCTCTAGAATGTACCCTCTGGGTACTCTATAAGGCCCCCGGGTGCTCTAGAAGGTATACTCTGGGGACTATAGAAGACCCCTAGGAGCTCTAGAAGGTGTACTCTGTGTACTCTAGAAGACCCCTAGGTGCTCTATAATGTACCCCCTGTGTACTCTAGAAGACCCCCGGGTGCTCTAGACGGTACCCTCTGGGTACTCCAGAAGACCACTAGGAGCTCTAGAAGGTGTACTCTGGGTACTGTAGAAGGCCCGTTGGTACTATTGGGTGTGCCTTCTGGGTGCTCTAGGGGCCCTCTGGGTACTCTAGAAGACCCATGGGTGCTCTAGAAGGTGTCCTCTGGAAGCCCCGTTGGTACTCTTGGTTGTGCCCTCTGGGTACACTCGAAGGTGCTTTGGTACTCTGGAACCCTCTGGATACTCTCAAATGTACCCTTTAGTACTCTGGAAGCCCTCTGGGTACTTCTGAAGGTACTCTGTGGGTACTCTGGAAGTCCTCTGGGTACACTTGGATGTGCCCTCTGTGTGATCTATGAGCCCTCTGGGTACTCTAGAAGACCACTGGGTGATCTAGAATGTACCCTCTGGGTACTCTAGAAGACCCCTATGTGCTCTAGAAGGTATCTTCTGGGATCTCTGGAAGCTCCCATTGTACTCTTGGACATGCCCTCTGGGTCCATTAGGAGCCCTCTGGGTACTCTAGAAGGTGATTTGGTGCTCTGGAACCCTCGGATATTCTTGAATGTACCCTTTGATACTCTAGAAGCCCTCTGGGTACTCTTGATTATACTCTCTGTTACTCTTGCAAACCTTTAGTTACTCTAGCATGTACCTGTGCATTCTAGAAGCACTTTGAGTAACCTATGAGCACTTTGGGTACTGTAGAACACCCCTGGGTAGTCTAGAAAGTATGTTCGATGTACACTAGAAGTCCTTTGATTACTCTTGAATGTACCCTCTAGGTGCTCTAGAGGACGTCTGAGGACTCTTCAATGTAACTGGGTACTTTGAATGTGGCCTCTGGGTGCTTTAGAAGCCCCCTCGGCCCTTGAAAAGATACCCTTAAAGCACTCTGGGTACTCTTGAATGTACCCTCAGAGTACTAAAGACCCCCTGGAAACTTTAGAACGTACCCTCTGGGTGCTCTAGAACCTCTACCTGGGATCTCCTAAATGTAAGATCCGGGTACTCTATACGTTTTCTGGATCCTCTAGAATGTACCCTCTGGGTACTCCCGGAACCCCCTGGGTGCTCTAGAATGTAACCTCAGGTACTTTGGAAACCCCGGGATATTCTAAAATGTACCCTTTAGGTGCTCTAGGAGCCCTCTTGGTGCTCTTCCTCTGGTACTCTTGGAACCCCCTGAGTACACCATATTGTATCCTCCGAGTACTCGCGGAACCCCCTGGGTACTCTAGAATGCGCCAGTCAGAGGCAACCACTCAATGTCGCTGCCACAGGTTTTGCCTACTATCTTCGAAAAGTGGGCACTTTGAGAGCAGATGCCAGCTCTCCCTCGTCTTTGTAGACTCTGGAAGAGCCCACTATGTCCCTTGTAACAGACACTGATTCCATCCATGGCTGACCTCTCTGTGCCTTGGGGCAATTACACCTCTATTTCTAGAATAAGCTACAAAAAAACGTAAATTTTCCTTTACCAAAAAAATCAGCAAATTCACTAAATCCTTACTTCCTCACAGACCTGGAAGGTTGCGCTCTATTTAATGCCAATAGATATCCAAAGGCCACAGATGGCTTGAACGTTCTGTGTGTTTATTTTCAAGTGTCCTGAAGACCCGAAAACTGAATGTTAAACTTGTAGAGATTGTTACAACCACAGGAGGGGGTGCCATGGCCTTGGTGGAAGGTGGGAAGGGATCGAGAGTCTTTCCTGTGGGAAACATTATACACACACAGGGCCTCACTTTTGGGATTTGGTGTAGGGCAGCACAACAAGGCACCTCGCTGCGTTGCCCTAAGCCAAAGTGAAACGGTGGGATGCCCTGTAATTAAGCAATATGGCACATTCCTGTCCTTTCTGCTTGCGCTGACAGAATGCAGCCCACATAGAAAGAAGAAAAACAAGGAGAAACAAACATATCTCTCCACGTTCCTCCGCACCTCGGGAGGTGGATGGATCTGGGGCTTCCCCAAGTTTACATCACTTTGTAAATCTGGGGAAAGTGTCAAATTCAACGGGTGTTGAGTGGGAAACCCCACCACATGGAACTCCTCCTGGTTCAGAGTAAGACGGGGCAGCCATTTGCGCTTCTTTTCCCCACTCATGGTTTAAAAGAACACTCAAAGCCACGCAGGGATGCCTTGCATGGCTTCATGAATTGAAATTAGAACCCTGTATCATGCATGTACCACTTTCCGTGGTGCAGATGTGACACCGGGCTCTCATAAATAGGCCCGCAGTCTGAGATTGGTCTTGATTGGGCCGGGGGATGAGGAAAGATTCCAATTTGGGCGACTGAAGGTGAGTTTTACCGCAAGACTCGCGTCCACTCTGTTTTCACTCTTGTGATTGGATGCTGGTGGATGAGAGCTCAAGCTCCGCGGGGGCTCAGAGCTGAGCGTACATCCATTGCACTGTGTCCTTGGAGCTGCCTTCATCCTTCAGCCACCAGTCCAGTTCAGTCCAGACTGGTCCAGCCCAGTCCAATCCAGACCGGTCCAGCCTTCGCCGGGGCTCAGAGCTGAACGTAGATCCATTGCACTGTGTCCTTGGAACTGCCTTCATCCTTCACCCACCAGTCCAATCCAGACCGGTCCAGCCTTCGCCGGAGCTCAGAGCTGAACGTAGATCCATTGCACTGTGTCCTTGGAGCTGCTTCATCCTTCACCCACCAGTCCAGTCCAGTCCAGACCAGACCAGTCCAGTCCTAGACCAGACCAGTCCAGACCAGACCAGACCAGACCAGACCAGTCCAGTCCAGTCCAGTCCAGACCAGTCCAGTCCAGTCCAGACTGGTCCAGCCTTCGCCAAGGCTCAGAGCTGAGCGTACATCCATTGCACTGTGTCCTTGCAGCTGCCTTCATCCTTCACCCACCAGTCCAGTCCAGAGTGGTCCAGCCTTGGCCGGGCCTCAGAGCTGGGCGTACATCCATTGCACTGTGTCCTTGGAGCCGCCTTCATCCTTCACCCACCAGTCCAGTCCAGACTGGTCCAGCCTTCGCCGGGGCTCAGAGCTGGGCGTACATCCATTGCACTGTGTCCTTGGAGCTGCCTTCATCCTTCACCCACCAGTCCAGTCCAGTCCAGACTGGTCCAGCCTTCGCCCGGGCTCAGAACTGAGCGTACATCCATTGCACTGTGTCCGTGGAGCTGCCTTCATCCTTCACCCACCAGTCCAGTCCAGTCCAGACTGGTCCAGTCCAGTTTAGTCCAGTCCAGACCGGTTCAGCCTGCGCGGGGGCTCACAGTTGAGTGGAGGTTGGGAGATCTGTGATCTACCACATACATGACCTTCAGTTGTCCTTCAAGGACTGACAAAGACGTCATGCGTGCTTCGGAGAGCTATCTGCGTTTCACAAAGCATTCAAAAACAGTCTAGTGGGGCTCTCTTTCTATAAAACAGATGACACTGGAGTTCCTTGGCGGTGCGGCCTGTCCATCGCAGATTCAGCGCCGATGGCCAAGCCTGTCTCACTGGTCCAGGTGATGACAGCAGGTGAGAAAAGGAGGCCTGTAGTGTGATGTAGGGAAGAAGGAAGCATCAAGTGCATGTAGTGCAAGGGAGATAATGCTGGCGAAGCTCCAGACCTTCCAGGCCTGCAGAATGAGCATCCCCTGGTAATCCTTACTACACGCAGCTGTTGATGGGACCCGCAGCTGCCTTTGTCGGCACTGAGAGGGGGTGTCGGGAGAGATTAAACATAAGACGTGCTGTGATGATGCCGAAAGTCCACTGAACAAGAAACTGCACACACGGTTCCTTCTCAGCTGGTGACATTCAACATAAGAAGATGGATTTCTGGGTTTACTGGTGAGACACTGCCTAACCCAGAATCCCAGCGGTGTAAGGATAAATATTAGACTGTCAGAGCTGAGAACCAACAATGTAAACAACAGAGGAAGGGAGGGGGCAGGGGTGGAAGGAGCGGAAGTCATAAGAAGATTGAGAGGGGCGGAGAAACCGAATGAGAAAGAGGCAATGCCGCGGATAAAGAAAGAGAACGAGGAAGAAACTAAAGAAAGCAAGAGAGAAAGAGAAAGAAACCGGAAGACAGGAAACATAATGGCGTTGAACCTGCCATAGGATAACACTGAAGGTAGACCCGAGGACGGAGGGGCAGCTGTCCATGGTGCTGAAGCTTCACAGTATAACACCGAAGGGAGACCCGAGGACGGAGGGGCAGCTGTCCATGGTGCTGAACCTGCCATAGGATAACACTGAAGGGAGACACGAGGACGGAGGGGCAGCTGTCCATGGTGCTGAACCTGCCATAGGATAACACTGAAGGGAGACACGAGGACGGAGGGGCAGCTGTCCATGGTGCTGAAGCTTCACAGTATAACATTGAGACCCAAGGACGGAGGAAGGTGGATCCGCTGTCCATGGTGCTGACCTGCTGCAGGATAACACCGAAGGGAGACCCAAGGACAGAGGATCCGCTGTCCATGGTGCTGAACCTGCCATAGGATAACACTGAAGGGAGACCCGAGGACGGAGGGGCAGCTGTCCATGGTGCTGAACCTGCCATAGGATAACACTGAAGGGAGACACGAGGACGGAGGGGCAGCTGTCCATGGCGCTGAACCTGCCATAGGATAACACTGAAGGGAGACACGAGGACGGAGGGGCAGCTGTCCATGGTGCTGAAGCTTCACAGTATAACATTGAAGGGAGACCCAAGGACGGAGGGTGGTGGATCCGCTGTCCATGGTGCTGACCTGCTGCAGGATAACACCGAAGGGAGACCCAAGGACAGAGGATCCGCTGTCCATGGTGCTGAACCTCCACAGTATGACACGGAAGAGAGACCCAAGGACGAAGGGTCAGCTGTCCATGATGCTGAAGCTTCACACAGTATAACACTGAAGGGAGACCCGAGGACGGAGGGGCGGCTGTCCAAGGTGCTGAACCTGCCATAAGATACACTGAAGGAAGACACGAGGACGGAAGAGGAGCTGTCCATGGTGCTGAACAAGCAATAGGATAACACTGAAAGGGAAAACGGAGGCGGGAGGATCCGCTGTCCAAGGTTCTGAACCTCCAAAGTATAACACTGAAGGAAGCCACGAGGACAGAGGAGCAGCTGTCCATGGTGCTGAACCTGCCATAGAATAACAGTGAAGGGAGGCCCAAGGACGGAGGATCAGCTGTCGATGGTAGTGATCCTGCTATAGGATATCACTTAAAGGAGACAGAAGATCAGCTGCCCATGTACTGCTCTCCACAGGATAACACCGAGAGGCTCAGAGGAACTGGAGTTTACATAGACCACACCTGTGAAATGAGAGGCTCTGAACTAATGGATGATGCAGGGCTCGTTCCTATAGACAGCGTAGAGCTGTGAAGTTGTCTCTGACCCCGGACAGGCGTCATTTAAGGGTTCTTTCCACTCATGGTCAAATGTATCCAATTCAAATCATTGGATTTAAGCTTGCAGGGTTTACGGGGTGGGAATGGGTTCCATGGGTTTCCATGAAGTCTAGAAACTGCAAGGCCTATAAAGCACCTTTCAGGAACGTCCAAGTTATGGTAGCGAGTGCGGAAGGATGACAAAGAGGAAGGAGGGGGAGAGAGAGAGAGAATGGAAGAAACTGCAACACAGTGAGGGGGGAAACATTGAGGGGAGTCAAGGAGACATTGAACACAAGAGCACAGAACTAACAAAGGAAAGCGCGGTAAATAGAGAAAGACAGGGGATGACAATTTTGAAAGAAAAAGATGGAGTTCTCTTAAGAGGTGGTGTCTATGTGTGTTTGTGTGTGTAAGTGCGTGTGTGTGTCTGTGTGTTTGTGTGTGTGTGTGTGTGTGTGTGTGTGTGTTTGTGTGTGCGTGTGTGTTCTTTCCTGCCTGGCACTGTCCTGCTGAGATAGTTGCTTTATCGGCAGCAAGGTTGTGGTGGCCTCGTGTGTGATGCAGCTGGTCTTCACCAGGACATGATATGGTGTGTATGTTTTGTAAAATGCACCAATAAAATGTCCGTTAGCAGCAAATCACCCTGATCTAACACAGCAACGAGCTCCCTCCGCTGGCTCTGTCGCGGCGAGCGTGCAGTTTGACCCCAATGTGAATACACGTCTCAGAATTCCCCTTTATCATGCTCATTCTCTCTCTCTTAGTCTCTTGCATCTCAATGTATTTTTCTGTTCATCATTCAAATAAAATCCCCCGCTCTAGCTTTTCCATTAGAGCCCGTGTTTCTATATAATTAAATTCACAAAACGTTTTTGGAAAAAGTGCTACACAAACCGATTCAAAGTGTAGTAAAGTCATGTCTAGGCCAAAGCTTGGCTGATAGATTTATCTCCCCCCTACAGTCTTCCTTGCTTTCTTTGCTTCAAGATCTCTCTTAGTCCCTCTTCTCTAGACCCCCTCTTTCCTCTCTCTCTGCCACCCACCGATGGGCACTGGGGCCTGTGCGCACTCTGCCACCATGCTTCAAAGGCGCCCACCTGAAGGTATTCGATAGAGCGAGGGCTCCTCTCTTCTCAAGCAGGAATTTTAAACAACACTAGATGTCATTCAGCAGACCGGGGTGGTGGGGAATGAAATGAAATACCAGCATTTGTAAAGCGCACAGCTACCCTCCGGAGAGGTGTCTCGGCACTGGGAGCCGTTGGAAAGATTAAGCAAGCTATTGCCCAGGGTCACATGGTGCTGAGCTAACCGGCCGCCAGCGCCGGGGATCGAACTGTGAACTCCGTGGTATTGAGTTAGCCAGAGGAGCAACTAGAGCCAAATTTGGGGGGGGGGGGGGAAGCTAAGAAAAAATTTCGGGGGGGGGGGGGGTTGAAACTTTAAGCAATAGACAGAGTGGAGCTGCAGGGGCTCTTAGAAGGGGTGAAACAACTGCAAGGCCTCATTAACATGCAAATGGTCTTTTAAAGACCTGTGATGTGATCGAGTGCGGCTCTTTGTGTGCCCGGGAGCCTCTCATCCCAGGCTGCCACACACGATGGGGGGGGGGGCTGTGGGGCTTAAGCCCTTTGAGTCCAATGGGTGTTGCACGCCTGGAGTCAGGCACCCTGGCCGCTGCGCTAGATAACAGGGGCTACTGATCATGAACCTACAGAAGGAGTGAAAGGAGTCTAGGGTGTACCCTATAGTTGAAACGCTATAACACCTTTTCTGAGATCTGGTGACAATTAAGACCACTGAACCTTCTGTTTGTGAATTAAAATATCACCAGAACTTCAGAGTGGCCTGTCAAGACTATCACATATGCTTTACCAGTTTTATTTATGATACATGAGCCAAGGGACAAAGTTATCTTTATCATACAGTACTTGGAGATGCAACCATACATTCTGAGGTACTCAAACATGATCATTGAAGTGTTCAATCAATCAATCAATCAAACATTTATAGAGCGCGCTACTCACCCGTGAGGGTCTCAAGGCGCTGAAGGGGGTGGTGCTGCTACTGGTCGGAAAGCCAGGTTTTGAGGTGTTTCCTGCAGGTGAGATGGTCCAGGGTCAATCGTAGGTGTGCGGAGATGGAGTTCCATGTTTTGGCTGCCAGGTACGAGAACGATCTTCCTCCGGCGGTGGTTCTGCGAATCCGTGGGACGGTGACGAGGGCAAGGCTGGTGGATCGGAGATGGCGGGTGGGAGTGTAGAACGAGAGGTGGTTGTTGAGGTATTCGGGGCCCATATCGTGGAGCGCTTTGTGTGCATGGGTGAGGAGCCTGAATGTGATCCTCTTGTCGACGGGGAGCCAGTGTAGGATTCTCAGGTGGGCGGAAATGTGGCTGTGGCGAGGGATGTCGAAGATTAGTCTTGTGGAGGCGTTTTGTATGCGTTGTAGTCGTTTCTGAAGTTTGGCAGTGGTCCCTACGTATAGGGTGTTTCCTTAGTCCAGTCGGCTGGTGACGAGGGCCTGGGTGACCGATCTTCTGGTTTCGGTGGGGATCCATCTGAAGATCTTTCGGAGCTTGCACAGGGTGTTGAAACATGATGACGAGACGGCGTTGACTTGTTTGGTCAGCGTGAGGGAGGAGTCCAGGATGAATCCCAGGCTGCGTGCGTGGTCCGATGATGTCGGCGCGGAGCCCAGTGCTGAGGGCCACCAGGTGTCGTCCCTGGCGGATGGGGATTGTCCGAGGATGAGGACCTCCGTATTCTCTGAGTTCAGCTTCAGGCGGCTGAGCTTCATCCATTCGGCTACGTCTTTCATTCCTTCCTATAGGTAGGTTTTGGCGGTGGCTGGGTCTTTGGTGAGGGAGAGTATCAGTTGGGTGTCGTCAGCGTAGGAGATGATGTTGATGTTGTGTTTGCGTGCGATGGTGGCGAGGGGGCTCATGTAGATGTTGAAGAGGGTTGGGCTGAGCGAGGAGCCTTGGGGTACTCCGCAGATGATCTCGGTGGCTTCTGAGCGGAAGAGAGGGAGACGGACTCTCTGGGTTCACCTTTTTGATAAGGAGTTCCCATAAATACTCAAATTAATTTATACTTGATTATATGCTTCCTGATAAATATATATATATTTTAGAGGAGTTATACCTCTGGCGCTGCTAGGACTTCCTTTGATGTGTATCACTTTGAGTTAAGAGTAGATACCGTGAGAATTTTGTATACTTTTTTAAGGTATGTGTATCACTTTGAGTTAAGAGTGGATACCGTGAGAATTTTGTATATTTCTTTAAGGTATATATATATATTTTTGTACATGTAGTGTATATATTGTAGATGTGATGTATATATATTGTATGTTGTATTGTATAAACGGATGAATGCTAGCTAGGTTGTTACATGGTTGTACAATCCGCTTGTTTATATATAGTAATTGTTTATATTATTCCATTTTTTCCTGTGCGCCACCTTTTCTTTTGATACATATATATGTTATTATAAATTTGTGAACACTTTCAAATATTTGTAACCAACAGGATAATTATTATATCTTGTTTGCAATTAAATGTTGGATTGCTCCCTCTGAGCCAATTTCTTTACCTTTACATCTTTTGATGTCCCCTGCTCAGGTATGGGAGGGTGATTTAGGCAGAACCCCAATATATTTTTTCTAGTCATTGAAGTGTTCCGGCATGCTGTTCAAGGTGCTGAGGCATGAACTTTGAGGCACTGAGGCGTGATCTTTGAGGTGCTGAGGTAGGATCGCTGTGGTGCTGAGCATGATCTTTGAGATGCTAAGGCATCGATTTTGAGGTGCTGAGGCATGATCTTCGAAGCACAGAGGCATAAATCTTTGAGGTTCACAGGCATGACTCTTTGAGGTGCAGATTCAGGATCCTTCAGATACACAGGCATCATCTTTGAGACCTCAGAAATGAAGAGTCTCTCTCTCATGTATCTTTGCATCGCTCAGGCATGACCGTAGAAGACGTCGGGCATGTATGTATCTATTTAAAGTCTTTATAAAGTGCCACGCGCCATTTTCAAGCTGCTTGAAGACCCGTGGGCCAGTACCAGTAAAATACATTTAATCCACCTTTAAGACGCTAAAACGTCGCTATTGAGCCTCGTGATTCCATACATACATACAAAAAAATTGCAAATGATTTGCTGTTAATTTATGAACATCATTTTTATTCAAAAACTTAAATTCTTAATATAAAACAATCAAAATCACCTAAGTACAGTGTCCCACAGGGTACAAATGTATCAATTATATAATAAACGTACACATTCACTCTGTAGAAAGGTGCTATGCCCCCACTTTAGGGCTCTTTGAGAACCACCTTGAACAGTTTATAGCAGAGAGCAACCTGCATAATGGCTTCTAGTCTGGATTACAGCCAGGATGAGGTGTGGCAGCTGCAATGCAACGGAGTGTAGGTGACACACACCTCATCCTTGACAAAGGAGACTTCTGCTGTCTTTTCCTCTTGGATCTGTCTGCGGCATTTGACACTGTCAGCCACACTCCCCTGCTCAAGTCTCTTGATGAGAGGTTGGTCTCACAGAGACAGTCCTGAGATGTTTAGCTTCCTACCTTGCCTGTTGCTGTCAATCTGTGAAGTTCTCCAACTCTCATTCCATCTCCTTTCCTCTCCAACCAGGAGTGCCCCAAGGCTCAATATCCTTTCTAACCCTTTTCCTTTTTATACAAGAACCCCTTGGCTGTCTTCTAGAAAACTCAGAGCTCCCTTAACACTTCTGTGTGGGTGGCACACAAACCTAAATGAAACGTGCCTGCCTAGAGGACATTGTCCTGCTAACACAAACTTGTATAAATTAAATCCCAGATCACACTTCGCCATCTCAAAGTCAACTTCTCCAAAACAATACAACAATGCAATACAATAGGCATTAACAGAGCGAACAGCTGCTTCAGAGGAAGCGCCCCAGTGCTGACAGCAGCACCACAGACACCACAGCACTTATCCATAGGCCAGACAGCCTTAAGCATCAAAAAGATAAGTCTCAGACTTTTCCTAAAAAATAGTTTCAGACGGTGCAAAACACAAAGAGGGTGAAAGTGAGTTCCATAACTTTTCCGTGAGGAACAAAAGGATCTTCCTCCCTGTCTAGCCCAACTGGGCCAAGGGGTTTACATGAATTTTAAAGATTTCGCCCTCAGGGGGCTGCTCTGACAGTAGGCCTTAAGTTTGCTTCTAAGATACAGCGGGTCCTTCTGCTCCTAAGCTCTATAGGCAAAATTAGAACCTTGAATTCAAGGTTTCTAGCAATCGACAACCAATGCAGCTACCGAAGACCAGCCGACATAGAGTGCCATATGGGAATCTTCAGAATCAAACATGCAGCCACATTTTGAATGATTTGCAATTGATGGATTAGTTAGGCCGGGAAGTCCAAATATAGACTATTGACTATTGTCTAATTTAGAGGTGACTACGGCATAGACAATGGTCTTACGAGCCACATCTGGACCCAGGTATAGCATCCTCCCAAGCAATTTCAAGGTCACAAAGCAGCTAGCAGAATCTGCTTTGACCTGAGGTCAAAAGACAAGGCAAAATCTAACTTAACACTCAGGATTCCCACACAGGAAGGTGGCACACGAAGCAAATCAAACTCCCACGGTCACCAATTGTGAGACTCTGGGTACTGGTTAGTGCCAAAAAAAGACTTACGTTTTGTAGGAATTTAATTTTAGGCACCTCTCACTCATGCCCTCACCCACTGATTTCACACACATCCTGAAAGAACCAAAAGCATCAGTCAACTTATCCTGAAACGACATAAGAAGCCAGGTATCATTAGCATAAGAAATCACTTTCAGGCCCAAGGTACACAAACCATAATTCTTTTTAATCTCTTTCCCATAACTGCTGAACTCCAAAACAATCTTGGCTGGATGTGCTCAATTTACTAGACTTTTGCCAACAATCATTGGCTACCACAAGTGCCTGGCCTTGTTCCTGGATACAAACCACAACCTTCAATTCCACATATAATCTGTAGCTAAAGGAGTGCAAGCCCAAATTGGAATTCTGCAGGTCGACAAACACTTCCTCCCCGATGAAAAATGCAAGTGTGTGGTCCATTTTCCTGTAGTACTGGCTGTGTTGTATCCATACTGAGGGGATTACACCTAATTCGTGGATATCTTATTAGTAGGCTATATCTTGTATGGCATTAATCAATTACGAAAGATTCATCTGGCTTTACTAAAGAGAATATTACATGTCGCAGCAAGACTTGTCTCTGAGACCAAAGGGTGAGACCCCATCCGCCCAATCCTTCTTTAACTGACCCCTGAGTGAGGCTAGGTGCGCTCTCCAGCCGCTTATACTACCTGCCTTGTCTCACCTCTGAATCCCATCACTACCATGCTAACGAATCAACAATTTGAAAGTGTAAGCCCCTCTATTCTTGAACTTGCCATTCGCAAAAAGTTTTAAATACTGTTGAATAACAATACTGTATCCAGAATATTGACAATGACAATATCCATAAGGTAGTATAAATAGGTAAATATAGATTCGATTTACCATTCTCAAGTCTGCATCTGCTCACCCTTTTAGGGTAAGCAGATGTAATATATATATATATATATATATATATATATATATATATATATATATATATATATATATATATATATATATATATATATATATATATATATTAGCAGCCCACCCAAGCGCTGCCTGGGGCAGAAAGGGGCTGGGGGCAGTACACCCGCTCCCGCCCCTACCCCGTCCCGCACCGACTCCCTCCTGCCCCGACTCACTCCCGCCCCCATCCCGCCCCGACTCACTCCTGCCCCCCTCCCACCCTGACTCACTCGCGCCCCCCTCCCACCCGACTCACTCGCACCCGACATTTTCCTCTACTGCTGCTGCCTCCTTCTTGCCTCCCCCTGCATCACACAGTCTCGCACTGAACTTTCCCTTTCCTTACCTGTGCCGCAGCAGCCGCTTGTCACTGCACCGCCGCTCCTCCTTCGTCATCATCATGCACGTCGCGTCGCGGTCATCATGCACGTCGCGTCGCGGCCAGCGCTAGGTCCCATCCGGCGTTACTATCAGGGGACTACTTTGTTTACAAACGTAATTTTTTTAATTTACTTTTTTTTTAATTTATATAGCCTATGTCCATCTACACACCCTGACATTTTCATAGATGTATCGGGTGTGTAGAATGGCGCTGTGGTTCCCGAGTTTATCTGGCCAAAAGGTGCAAGTTCTCTCTTTATAATAGTAGTATAGATAAATATGTGAACACACCTCCTTCTCAAGAATGAATACGCACTTGCAGGATCTTCTGTTCTTAAGTTTTAATCATTCGCAATTTCCAGCATTATATAAACATATATATATATATCTATATATATATTTATTTTTTCGAGGTACATGGCTATGGAGTGATTAGTGGCACATCTACACCTATTTATTCGTACATGCAACCTCCCCTCCCCTGTGATTGGCGGCCTCCTGTCTGCTTCTTCCTCCTGAAGCTGCGACTGCCTGCCAGCCTGTGGACCACCTGCATGCCCCTCCAGCTGCTGCCAGCAAGGGTAGTCATCTGAACATAACCCGCTACCAGGGTGCAGGAAAGGACGCGCTGAAGACGCGGCAGCTTGGAGCGCACCCCTTGTCACGCACGCTGGGGGCCATGTCTGTCTCATCCGCGATGGTTAAGTGTTGATGACACGTGGCCCGGTGACTGAGGATCTCAGCTCCGCTTGGCACGCGCTGAGCATTACAAGTTGTAGGATAGGACAAGGGTCTACTAGGATTGGCCAAAGGTGTGAACAGCTACCCCAAGCTTGCTCTCCCATGTCACTGCCCTGCTCCTAATACCCATTTCAAGGTCATGGTGTCAGTGACAGGTACTGAAAATAAACAGCTCTAAGACTAATGTTTACTTCCGGTACTTTCTTCTGGCCTCTAAGCAATGAGAATGGGTCTGCTGAGAGTCAGTGGCTGGAGCTATCCATCAGTCCTTTCATGTCCTTCGGCCTCAAGGGTACGTTTTGTCAATTCCACAACCCCTGGCATTTTGCGAATTAACGATCATGTACAGGGTGCCCCAAACATTTTGGGGCTGGGGTTGTGTCTGTGTGGGGGGGGAGAGGAGGGTTTGAGGATGCAAAGAGCCATGGTTCAATCCTGGCTAAACTCGCCAGTAGTGTGCACCCATGGGCCTGGCTCCCCATCACTGCTAAGCAGTGACCCCTAGTTTGCTCTTCCGTACTCCTGCTAATGACTGCCTTTAGCCATGGATGGCAGCAGGGCAGCTAAAGCTGGCAAAGAAAAAATAAATGCACGTACGAATGCGCAAATCCTTCGACTTTGGAACTTTCCCTTGGACAAGGCTCCTCTCTGGAAAAGTTTATTATTGGTACATGAAGTTCTAACAATTCATAATAAATGACGGACTTCTAGACTGATGCGTTCAGGTAAAAGAAGGCATTCAGTCTACTTTTAAAGCGCACGTTCACCCAGAAGCGTATCGGGCGCTGAATAACAGATTTTTATTGTTACCCAACTCAATGGTACTCATTTGATCAAACTTAGATGGATGAAAGGCTGCGTGGACCCGCCTGGTTTTGAACTTGTGTCCATAACCTCAAAACAGGTCCCAGTCACCAGACCCGGCCTATCGATGCGGTCAAAAATCCCAAATCTGCACAGGCTTTGATTGTACGTAATTCACAAAGCCACAACATGCCATGGTTTTATTTCGGAGTGGACCAGGGTTTTCTGAAAACAAAGCTTCTGGTTTGGACCTGGGGTGCGAGAGCGGTAAAAAAAAATTGCCCTTGCTGGTGGTTAAGTCCTTGTCCCAGGCACCTTATGACTGCAGGTGGGGGGTGCCGCGCCCCTCAGTGGTGATTCCCCAGGAGACTCCTGACTAGAGCTCCACTCTGACACGTGTCATCATCAGAGACGCGACAACACACAGTCTGGGGCGGCTCCACTCCACTGACCCCTGATTACCCCGCTCGATTCTACCCCCTCCGCAGGCCTGGAGACCCAGGGGCCGATTCACAGGACTAGTCTGGGACAAAATCCTAAACTTACTACTTTTGATATTCACAAATTGATAATACAAGAGAGTTGCGTTGTGTAGAAAATGCTGTTTTTATTTCTTTTTAAAACACAGTGCTCCACAGCCGACGCGCGTTTTGCGCTTTGCGGGCTTTCTCAAGGCTAATTCACAATGTATAAAGCTCTTCTGTGATTAAAGCACAATCTTGCCACTATGCGTAGTTCTTGATATAAAATTCACCGAGAGTGTAATCAGATATATCCAAGCACTTGAGTTGTAAGCAGAAATCCTCGTTACTTATACTCCTGGAGCCATGATTAGTTCCAATGTAAACATCCAGAGCCTCCTCACATCTCAATGTCCAAATTTGTGAATTAGCCTTGAGAAAGCCCGGAAAGGGCGAAACGCGCATCGGCTCTGGAGCACTGTGTTTTAAAAAGAAATAAAAACTGCATTTTCTACACAACGCGACTCTCTTGGATTGGAAAGAAGTGTTTCTGCGAGTGTACGAATTGGAGAAAAGTGCTGACTGCACAAGGATAAAAGTGACTTCATGTGATGTGCGCTGGTGTTTTGCTTTTGTCCACACATAAGCATGTAAATGAACTCAGAGAAACCACAAGCAAGGTATGCCAGGCTTTCATTAGGGACAATTCCTGCCTGCTGGATCTGACATAAGCGGCAGTTTGTTTTTGGAAAGAGAAACAGAATGACCCCAACGCCTTGGGAGCGTCTCCGAGGGAGTGGACGTACTTTTTCCTTTTTTCTATTCACGAATAATGGGCCCTAAATAGGGTGGACAGTCTGGAGTACCTGCACCCTGGTCTCAAGCCCAGCGTACGTTTTCTGCTGCTAAAGCCAGCAGGGAGCCTCGCTGCAGGAACCATGACCATCCACCAAGCTCAAACCAGGGCAGGCGAAACGTCAGTTCGGTATGCGTACCCATGACACTCAAAACCAGCTGTCCTTGCAGGGCCCTGTCTCATGATTGTCCCTAATATGAACATTAGGCTTCCAATGAAAGACATAACCTTGCACGTAGGCGTTCTGAGGGCCTCTTTTATGGGATTTTGTTCTAGGGCAGCGCTGCGAGTCACCTTGTTGCACCGCCTGCGCTGCCCTACGCCAAAGTGAAAGGGCAAGACTACAGGAATTTATCCAACACGGTGCATTCCTGTCCTTTTCCCCTGCGCTAGCTAGTGCCGTTTACGGCTGCCTGGTGCCAGCGAAGGTACCTTTGCACCATGGTGCACTGGTGTTTGCGTTGTTGGCATTATTGTTTTTGTGCAGGAAGGCACACAATTTCTTCACAAAAATAATCCCAAGAGGCATTTCCCTCATTTTATGTTTCCTGCAGAATGCAAGGAAGAGGTGTGAGGCAAGGGTGTGAGTGGCAGCAGGAGGAGGGAGGAGAAGCAGACACTGGCAGAGAGCTTGAAAGAAGGGCTAGGAAGGTAGAGGTTTAGAAAGACCCAAGATGAACAACAAATGCTTGGAGATGAAGAGGCTTCGAAAGAGATTTCATGAAACAGGAGGCGTACATGCGATATGAGAAGGATTGAGTGGCAGAAAGGGAGTGTGGGAGAAGGAAAGGATTAAAGAGAGGCTATATGGAGATACGGATGGAGAGACAGGATGAAAAGAAGAGTCCATGTGAACGACAAGGAAGAGACAGAATGAAAGAGAAGCAGGAGCAGCCGGGAAGGAGAAGTAATGAAAGAATTAGACTAGGATAGCCAGTAAGGAGAGAATGAACAAATTTGTCTGGGAGAAGAAAGCTGCAAAGTGAGAGGGCCCCAGGAGAGAGGCTTAGAGCAGAGGCTGACACAGAACCAGGAAGAAGCGCGGCTGTGGGAATGAGAGGGCAGTGAAGAGACAGGCTGGAAGATAGAGGCCTTGAGAAGAAGAGGCATGCAGATCACAAGGTGTGATAGGCAGGTGGAGGCACTGGAAATGGGATGGAAGAGAATGGAAGAGAGAGAAGCAGCAGGGAGACAAGATACAGACAAGGGTATTAGAGAGAGTCCGAGAAGCGGATACAAGCTGAAAGGTCGAAAACCCAAACCATTAGGTGATAGGGGTCTCACCCTGCATTTCTTTTATTCTCTCCTAGAATTCCCTGGTTTGTCCTTTTCAACCTTTGGCCACCAGGTGTCAACACATATTCCCCAAAAGAACCCTGGCCTAGTGGTGGCCAAGAGGGAGCTAAAAGTGCCCTTCGTTCTTTGCCATCAGGCCTGGCTCCATGGAGGCTGGCCATGGGTATTAAGCATGGGCGGAAAATCCGTTCCGCTCGCGGATTTTGCGGATTTTCGGGAAATTCGCAATCCGCGAGATTCGCGAATCTCCCGCAAAATCCGCAAATCCGCGAGCAGCGGATTTTGCTCGCACTGCTCGCACTGTTCGCGTGAGTTCGCGCCCCGCGAATAAGTGCAAAATTGCAGAAATACGCTCTTAGCAAAACTGAAAGTAACTACTTACCAGGTTCAAAAGTTCAGGCTCATCATTAGTAGCCATTTCCTGTAGTGCTTCCTGAGGGGCCCCTCCAGAGTTCAGTTGCCAGTTGAAACTATTATGTGACCCTGCTCTGAACCTCAGAATAGTTACACATATGCCACAAAGGTCCTGAATTACAGCTAAGGGAGACAAGCAGGAGCCAGGCTGGAAGTTAAAATCCATTAATCAGCCCCTAATTCATTATTGTCAGTTGGGGCAGGGCAGGTGTTGTAACTAATTTTGCAACAATGAAAGCACTTAGCAAGTGCAAAAGATCACTAATCAGGGCGCACTAAGGAAGCAGGTGCCAGCTAAAAAAATATTCTGTGACACATTAATCAGCCCCAAATTAATTCAGGTCACTTGAGGCAGGGAAGGTGTGCTTTGCTTTGCCGAAAATAATGTACACTGGACAACCAGAGGGTGTGGTGATGAAACAGAGGGTGGCATGGGTGGGCCAGAGGGTGGCATGAGTAGTCAGAGAGTGGCAGTGGTGACAGAGAGTGGCAGTGATGAAGAAGAGTGTCCCAAACAGGCTGGACACGTAGAAACAACAAGTTCGCAAAACTTGCGACCCGACAGGTAAGTTCGCAAATTGCGAAATTGTAAAAACCCTCGCGAACTGGCAGAAACACGGGCGAACACAAAAAAAAAAAATCCGCAAATTCGCGGGAATTCGCGGATTTTGCGGATTGCGAATCCGCAAATCCGCAAAATTCGCGAACGCGAGATCCGCAAAATTCGCCCATGCTTAATGGGTATCCATCTAGCGCTTCTGTGCTGCACACAGCTTGTTCATTATCACTCAGTGCAAACTGTAATGTACCCTATAACATTGTCCATGCCTCTCAGTGTGGGGCTTCTCCTCTGAATCTGTCCCCTTCCCTAAACCACTGAACCAGTCCACAAAAGAGGTGTTATTGTTCTGGTATTTGGGTGGAATAAATTAATCAACCCTCCAGGTCTGACTCACTGTCTCCGGCCTATGTTTGATATATTTTGTGTCCTTCCGCTAGTCCTTGGCCAAAGCACTTGTTTAGCGAGACAGCGCTTCGCGCACTAGTCCTGGGGTACAACACTTCTTCAGCACTCCTGGGTCAGAGCACTTGTTTAGTGAGTCAGCACTCCGTACATTAGTTCTGGGAAAGAGCGCTTGTTTAGTGAGTCAGCACTCCTTACATTAGTTCTGGGACAGAGCGCTTGTTTAGTGAGTCAGCACTCCGTACATTAGTTCTGGGACAGAGCGCTTGTTTAGTGAGTCAGCACTCCGTACATTAGTTCTGGGACAGAGCGCTTGTTTAGTGAGTCAGCGCTCCTTACATTAGTTCTGGGACAGAACACTTGTTTAGTGAGTCAGCACTCCGTACATTAGTTCTGGGACAGAGCGCTTGTTTAGTGAGTCAGCATTCCGTACACTAGTTCTGGGACAGAGCGCTTGTTTAGTGAGTCAGCACTCCGTACATTAGTTCTGGGACAGAGCGCTTGTTTAGTGAGTCAGCACTCCGTACATTAGTTCTGGGACAGAGCGCTTGTTTAGTGAGTCAGCGCTCCTTACATTAGTTCTGGGACAGAACACTTGTTTAGTGAGTCAGCACTCCATACATTAGTTCTGGGACAGAGCGCTTGTTTAGTGAGTCAGCATTCCGTACACTAGTTCTGGGACAGAGCGCTTGTTTAGTGAGTCAGCACTCCGTACACTAGTTCTGGAACAGAACATTTGTTTAGTGAGCCAAAAGTCCATATAATTAGTTCTGCAACAGAGAACTTGTTTAGTAGAATCTGAACTTCTTATTCTAGTTGTGGGGCAGAACTCTTGTTTAGTGAGTCAGCACTTCATCTTTCAGTTTTGGGCAGAACACTTGTTTTCTAGGACAGCGTATTTGTTTAGTGAGTGAGCACTTGCTTTAGTTCTGGGACAGAGGACTTGCTTATTAAATCAGTATTTCGTGCCTTAGTTCCCGGGACAGAACACTTTTTTAGTGAGTCAGCACTTATTGCATTAGTTCTGGGTGAGTGCACTTTTTTAGTGAGTCATTGCTTCTTGTAATAATTCTGAGACAGAACACTTAGGGGCAGATCTACGAGGAAGTGCCACAGCGCGGCAAAGCAAGCCCTTTGGCAGCACCACGCTGTGGCACTTCTGAAGCACAGGAATGCAACATATTTACAATAATATGTCGCTTTCCTGTGCTCTCACCTGCGCTGGCGCACAAACTGAAGCCATGCGCCGGCGCAGGCACACTCGCACCATGGTTCAATGATGCCTCCATCATAGGGAGATTGTTTTTGTGCATGAAGGGGCACCTTCCTGCACAAAAACAATCACTACAGGCATTTTCCTCTTTCAATGCTTGCTGTAGAATGCAGCACGCTTTGAAAGAGGAAAAATCAAGGAGAACGGAAAACATTTCTCCTCGTTTCGCCTGGCTACGCCTCCTCAGGGGAGGCATAGGATTGACACGCATTTCTAGATTTACGATCCCTCGTAAATCTGGAGATGTGTCTGGTTCCATGGGTGTTGCATGGGAATACCCACAGCGATACCCATGAAACGCACCTTCCACGCAAAGTGCTGCTTGTGAAGGGGTCGTATTTGCAAGGAGAGGAAAAGTCACGCAGGGTGGCCTTTCCTCTCCTTGTAAATATAGAAAAGTGAAATAGGCCTTCAGTCAAAAGAAGTGACATACTGGTGGCGCAGGGGGCTTGTAGATCTGCCCCTAACTGTTAGCCAGTAGTCCTTGGATTATGTCAGGGACACTTGTTTGGTGAGTTGGTACGTTTTGCTCTAGTTCCTGGAACAGAGCCCTTCATTAGTGAGTTAGTTATTCTTGAACTAGTTCTGTCGTGTATGTATTAATCACAATCGCTAGCTGATAATTTAATATCAAGAAGTCAAATCTTCCTAAAATGAAGGGAGATTTAATAGTATTCATTCCATGCCAGCCTATCTGAGTCCAGGATGGGGCCTTGTAAGGTATGGGTAGTGTCTGGCCAGGCTGCCAGCATTGACTGCTCTGCCACACCCTGCTTTGTCCTTGGGGTTCATTTGTTCTGCAGCAGTTGTAGTATCTAAGATCCCTTAAGAGTGAAAAATTCTCAAAGCTTCTGCTCTTGTTACCAATTCCCACCCTTGCTCCTTTGTTCTCCTTTCATTCGTTGGACAGCACCTACGACCGGTGCTTGCTGTCACATGGATCACGGGGCCTTCTCTGATGACCTCATGTTCATGGGGAACAGGTACACAGTATCTCACTGCCCCTATGGCTAGGTTGGTACTCTGGGTCTGCATATAAGTCTTGGGGCCAGATGTACATATGTTTGTGTCTGCCATTACCTAATCGCAAACAGTGATGTACTACAGCGTGCTTAACACTGTTTGTGATTCCCAGTGGGTCACAAACAGAACTACCTCATTAATATTCATGAGCTAGGTCGCAATTTGCGACCCATTGGGAATCGCTAAAATCCCAGGGATGGTGGCCTGCTGGGGTTAGCAGACCACCATGTCTACTATTTCTTTTAAATAAAGCAATCTTTGTTTGTTTTTGTTTTTTAAATGCAGCCTGTTTTCCTTAAAAGAAAACAGGGTGCATTTCAAAAACAAAAATAAAAAGTTTTCTTTTAATTTTTAAAGTACAGGCAGTGGTCCCTGGGACTACTGCAGGCTCTTAAACATGTTTTTACAACCATTCACAAAGGGGAAGGATCCCATGGGGCCCCTTCTCATTTGCAAATGAGCTACCGCCAATCCGGAGTTGATGGTAAAATGCAAATGTTTTGTGACCGAAACATACACACATCCCACTGTGAGTTGCTGTTAGGAAGAGACACCCTAAACACAACCCTTCCTAATATCGAATTGTACATCCTATAGGGTTTTGTACATTCGAAAATACTTTTTTGCAGTCATAAATGTCCCACATCTGAGAACCAGACCATTTGTGAGCTAAAAAAAAAGCTACCTACATCTGGCACTTAGGGGTCGATTATGATTGCGGTGATTCCGCCGGCCCGGAGGATGCGGAATCACCACTGCGGACCTTTAAAACACCCACTGCCAGATTATGATGGCGGTGGGATCAGCGGCGGATGGCAGGTCCGTCCGCCGCTGATCCGCTGGGTGTTGGCTGCAATTTGCTGGCATTGTCTGCAAGACTCCGCCAGCCAAATTACAATGGGTTTGGAAACATGCTTTTCCGTGGCGGATTTACTGCAGTAGAAAAGCATGTGGACAATAGCTTCTGGGAGGCCCTTGCGGGTCCCCAGGGTGTCGGAGGTGGGGGATGCACATGGGGGGTACCTATGGTACCTCCCAGCATTTGCATGTACAAGGCGGCAGGCACCGCGCGGTGCCTGCCATTTTGTGCATGCAAATGGAAAGCATGCATGTTTAACCTTGCGGCGGGTGCTGCTTAAAGCAGGACCCGCCACAATGGTAAATATACAGGATGTTACCACCAGGGTGGCGGTCACATCCTAATTCGCACGGAGGGACCACTGCTGCACCTGCGAACGAACGGTCCCTCCACCTCGGGGGTGGCAGACGGACACTGGTCCGTCCGCCATCCTAATAGGCCCTTAAGTCCTTATTACAATAAGAATGTGTACACCTATGTCTCACATATCGTCACCCATCACCCCCAGGCACGCTGACCATAACACGATAACCGCACCTCAGAGGCCTCCACACATGACATGGGAACACTCCCCATGTAAGCTTAAAACTAAACCCTTCCAACCTCACACCCTACTTGGTGTAGCTTTCTATTGATTTGGTTAAGTTCTTCAGCACCCCACAGAGGGGTGGTAAGCGTTATACAAATGCACAATACAATAAAATACTATCACACTGGGATGTCTACAGTCATCACAGTGAGAGTCTCAGTGGCTCTGGAGTTCGGACGATAAGCAGCTGCTAAACGGTGGCCCTGGGCTCGTCGCCATGAGAGGCGGAGGGAAGACAGACGCTGTCAAGCTGTGCCCGGCTTTTGTTCTCTTTTATACACTGTTTTGGACTTCATTAGACATTAAAAGCAACATATTCCAAAGTTAAACCCCTACAAATGTTTCCACGGTTGTTTAATCCCCTCTCTTCTTTTCATTCAAACAGATAGCTCACAGGTGACCCCAAAGTTTAATAGTGTAATTAAAATACTTGTTACAATAAATCGGATTTACCCTTAGTTTGTGTTCAATTAAAATTTCATTGGTACCCAAGGTGACCCTGAAATGTAATGAGCCAATTCAGAGAAAGAAGTCACAATAAATTTGAGTCAAATTAAAAATGTGATCCAGGCAGAAAAGACCCAAAGGTTAATGAAGCACTGAGAGGAAAACGTGGTCTCAATATATGCGAGGAGTTTTAAATATGTTGTGGCATCTGGAGGGATCTTGAGGTCACAGAGCTCCAGCTATTACGGTAATTCCATATTTATATCCAGGCTCCAGGGCAGGAGGAGGGAGGGCTGCTTTTTCCTGTTTGCATTTTTTGTTTTAGTTTCTACAGTTAGTTTGTGTAAAAATAATATATTGGCAATTCATTCTGCTGTTTGCCATTTTGAGTTAGTTTAAATAATGATTATTTTTAATAACCTGAGACTGAAGAGAAGTCACAATCCCACCCAAGTGCTGACAGTTCACTTGGGTGTAAGGACAGTCATTCTTCAGATATTTTGCAGGGCGTACACAGATATAAAGGAGGGCTCACATTTTTTTTTTACTTTTGCAAGCTTCGCGAAGGGCGAAGCTTGTAAAGTTTTTTTCTTTTCTTTTTGTGCCCCTTTGTGATATGGCCTTAAAGGGCCACAATAGGCAGCAGTCCGTTTGTACCTACCTTCGTACCTACCCCATCACCACCTGCATCAACCCCCAAGCCATTACCCCAGACCCCTTCATTCCATGTCAAAGTCCCAAGATGACCTCCACCCACACCGTAGTGCAACCAACAAGCCGCCTTCAGGTGCAGGGAGTACTGCCCACATCTTGTGTCCAGTGTGAGCTGCAAGCAGGTTGAATATTCTCTCCTTGAATTGGGAACCTTTACCCACCTTCTCTGAGAGGAGGGTTTCAGAAGTCACCAGACTTCCCGAGCACTGGCTAAACCCTAATATTAACCAAACTGAATGACTGCCCTTTTATGTATCCTTCCAGCATGTTATTAACATGTCCACAATTTATCTCTGTCCACAGAATAAATTAGCAGTACACCAAAAGGTAAACTCACTCTCCCTTTGCTGCAAGGGGTGGTAATGCGCTTTGATAACTAGAGATGCGTAAGCACGTATCCATGCGACAAGGTGAGCAGGTTCTCTTACTGTGTCTGTGGAAGGGAGATCCATTGGATATTGTCATTGAGTCCTTTGACATCAGATCTTATCCTATAAATCCAGCGCTATTCCCTCCACACGAGAAGATGTACATTTCATGTTACTCTAGAGTTGTAAATGCTCCACCAGGAGGATGAGAGAGCACTTTGTACAACAGGGACACAGCGACAATGACATCAGATATACAACAATTGATAACTCATCTTTTATGTCCACCCAAATGATAGATCCAATTTTCTCTTGTGGAGGGAACAACACTGCTTAATTTGTGTCTGCGGTTACAGGTAGTAGACTCAGATACTCATTTTTGGAGACCAGGTCTTATTTTTCTTCATCGGAGCAAGCAAGCAAGTCGAAGCAAGAGAGAGAAAGACGATCTACCACGAGTGAAAGAAGCTGTCTACGGGAACTCGCCCTTATTTTCAAAGGTGAGCACGACACATTGCAGCTCAACTTACAGATTTAACAGAGCCAATAGTGGGTGCGACTCCATTCAGACATCTCATCAAAACAACATGTGGTCCTGAGCATACGAAAATAGGGAAAACCGTAGATATATATAGATCACAATGGGGTTCTATATAGTTCAAAATTCCTTGACCAGCCGGCCAAAGAATATTTATTGGTTCAATAAATTTATAATCTCACAAATACAACAAATAACCCGAGAGTTATGGGTTACATTGGGGCACAGTCCTGTGCCATGCAAGGAGGGGAAAGGTGAAAAGGTAAAGGTAAGTGAAGAAAATTTATCAGGCAAACAGTGTGAGCTTGCAGGTCACTGGTATAAGTTATACATTTAGCAGTGTATCCTGGATTCATTCATACAACCAATAGTATCAGGGAAGTACATGTATGAACTACTCTAAGGTCGACGTTTCGATCCCCAGCTCGGGTATTATTTTTGTCCCAGTACAGTCATTCACAAGACCACCTATTGCGGTTTTAGACCACCGCGCATACCTTCCAGATCGGGTCCCTCAAACTCAGCACCGATCGAGTGACCAACATCGAGGAGAAGTTGATATTTTAGATTGGGCTACATCAATCCCAGCAACCACGTAGAATCCATAACAACCTATGGGAATCTTTACCCCTTAAGAACAACTTGGCTGACCGATCAAGTACTCCCTCAATTGAAGACAGGTCCGTTTTCAAGCCACCACTTTGGTGTGTTATATATAACTGTGTTCAGGCAATACTATTTCACTTGTCCTGATGATGATCCCCTAATACCCGAGCTGGGGATCGAAACGTCGACCTTAGAGTAGTTCATACATGTACTTCCCTGATACTATTGGTTGTATGAATGAATCCAGGATACACTGCTAAATGTATAACTTATACCAGTGACCTGCAAGCTCACACTGTTTGCCTGATACATTTTCTTCACTTACCTTTACCTTTTCACCTTTCCCCTCCTTGCATGGCACAGGACTGTGCCCCAATGTAACCCGTAACTCTCGGGTTATTTGTTGTATTTGTGAGATTATAAATTTATTGAACCAATAAATATTCTTTGGCCGGCTGGTCAAGGAATTTTGAACTATATAGAACCCCATTGTGATCTATATATATCTACGGTTTTCCCTATTTTCGTATGCTCAGGACCACATGTTGTTTTGATGAATACTCGCTACCCATGGTCCCGAGCGATCCAATGGGTTCCCCTTGTCCCTTCTAAAAAATCCATTCAGACATCTGACTCCCGGCGCAAGTTGAAAATGCAGAGCCCCATGAAGCAAAAACCTGGGGCTTCATGTGGTGGAACCCATTTTTGTAACAGTTTTGAATACTACCGGTAGAAGACTATGGGCTCGCAATACAACGGTGGAGCAGCCACGGTCCATAGCTCCTCTGTTAGACTTGATTAACCACTTCGCCGCGGGGCTAATTACCCCGCGGTGCGGGGGGAGGGGAACCGCGTGCTACACCGCAGTGCTCGTGACGAGCTCACCTTGTCATGCAGCACAGTGGAGCTGTGCTCATGACGAGCTGAGCTCATCACGACTACGCCCACTCAATTGAACGCCCCGCACAGGAGGGGTATTATCCCCATGTGGGCGTTCCGCGGCAGTTATGATGAGCTGAGCTCGTCATGAGCGCCGAAGATGTTAAAGAAATCTCCAACACTCTGAGAAACATGCTTCCTGGAGTGACGTCACATCCTGCCTCCTTCTGTCCAATAGAGAAAGTCTCACAGCAAAACGCTCTTGCAAGAGTGCTAATGTTGCAAAATAATTTTTAAGGATAAATATGCTACTTAATAAGGTGTATGAAAATAAGAAAGCGTCATCAGTTTTAATGGTTAACAGAAAATATGCATATGCCGCGCACGTCAATGTTCCTCACTGTGAGTGAGCGTAAGTGGCCTCCATTCTCCCCTTACCTCATGGTGCCGTCACGCTTCTATCTCAGAGGGTCGCCGAGAGTTTTCAGAGATCTAGTGCGGCAAGTAATGACCAATCAGATTGAAAGTGACTGGGAAGGCAATCTGCAGGTCTTCTGCAGGGGTTCACAGTGACGAACAGAAAATACACCCCACTCCCTCTCTGGATTCTATTTCAGGTAGTGAATGGTTTAATTACCATACAGAATTCTGCATCCAGATTCATTCTGGACCTCCCGAAATGAACCATATCACCCCACATCAGAAACCCCCACTGGCTTGCCATCGAGAAGAGATGCCAGGTCAAGATTCCCATCCATGCCTAGAGAGCTCAACATGGTGAAGGACCGGCCTACATCAACCACTGACTGAAATTCCATCTACCCGCTCCTCCTCACAGGCATGTGCGCATCGCCGCCCGCATCCATGGCAGCCGCAGCGGAGGCCGCTCCTTCTACATCACCGCCATGACCTGGAACGACTTTCCCTTCCATCTGCAAACAGCCCCCTCCAGAGCAGACATAAGAAAGAAACTCAAGACCAAGTTGTTTGATGGAGACTTTGCACCCACAGCGCCCAGATACCCCTGGGGGTCTCAATGTAGCGCTATACAAATGCTGATTGATTGAGAAGAGCGAAGCCTCACTACACTCCCCAGTAACATTAGACAATCACTGAGAGAGTCTGCTGCCTCAATCCTGCCAGACCCCTTGCCCAGATGAGTAGGGGCTCCTATTTGATTTTTAGACGATGATGAAGTTGACGACAAAGACGAATTTTAGAGTGCACAGATGCTCCTGGGAGTCTCCTGGCAGTAGTTTAGCAGCAAGCAGAAAACTACAGCGTGAATAGCCAGGTTTAAAAGAGGTTACAAACTTTCCTGCCTTAGATGCAGAAGGATAGTGATTCATACAGAGTGGCCTAGAAAGGAAAACGAGTGCCCGCCAGAAGAACCCTCCTCCACTAAATGTACAGCGGTACATCAGGTGTTGACGCACACCCAGGTGCACAGGGCGTCTCGGGTGGGAGCCCCAGGATGAAGCTTGCCACTCACTAGTGTTTGTGGGTGAGGGTTCTTCTAAACACCAACCAGGAGTTCCGGCTCATTTGAGTAAAGGGTCTTGTCGGACCAAGGTAGCAGGCTCTCTTGTAGTGATTGTCTGCTCTGGTAGTGAATTATTGACTTATTCAATAGTTTGCTCCATTGCATTGCTAAACTCCTGAGGCGAAAAGCCGGGAGGCGTTCTACTGCTATTTTTTACCTATATATTGTGTATTGATTTTAATAATACTTGCCATTTTGCACACTCTCCTGATTCCCACAGCAGCTGAATATTAGCTGTTTGGGAAACGAAAACTACTCGTTTCTTGGCGCCATTGACCGCCGAGGGAGAACGATACCCACGCCCATCTCTTGCTGGCCACGCCCCCTTCGCTGACGATAAATAGGGCGCGCTGAACTCCAAGCGCTGCTCCATTGCATTGCTAAACTCCTGAGGCGAAAAGCCGGGAGGCGTTCGACTGCTATTTTTTACCTGTATATTGTGTATTGATTTTAATAATACTTGCCATTTTGCACACTCTGCTGATTCCCATAGCAGCTGAATATTAGCTGTTTGGGAAACGAAAACCACTCGTTTCTTGGCGCCATTGACCGCCGAGGGAGAACGATAGCCACGCCTATCTCTTGCTGGCCACGCCCCCTTCGCTGACGATAAATAGGGCGCGCTGAACTCCAAGCGCTGCTCCATTGCATTGCTAAACTCCTGAGGCGAAAAGCCGGGAGGCGTTCGACTGCTATTTTTTACCTGTATATTGTGTATTGATTTTAATAATACTTGCCATTTTGCACACTCTCCTGATTCCCATAGCAGCTGAATATTAGCTGTTTGGGAAACGAAAACCACTCGTTTCTTGGCGCCATTGACCGCCGAGGGAGAACGATAGCCACGCCCATCTCTTGCTGGCCACGACCCCTTCGCTGACGATAAATAGGGCGCGCTGAACTCCAAGCGCTGCTCCATTGCATTGCTAAACTCCTGAGGCGAAAAGCCGGGAGGCGTTCGACTGCTATTTTTTACCTGTATATTGTGTATTGATTTTAATAATACTTGCCATTTTGCACACTCTCCTGATTCCCATAGCAGCTGAATATTAGCTATTTGGGAAACGAAAAGCACTCGTTTCTTGGCGCCATTGACCGCCGAGGGAGAACGATAGCCACGCCCATCTCTTGCTGGCCACGACCCCTTCGCTGACGATAAATAGGGCGCGCTGAACTCCAAGCGCTGCTCCATTGCATTGCTAAACTCCTGAGGCGAAAAGCCGGGAGGCGTTCGACTGCTATTTTTTACCTGTATATTGTGTATTGATTTTAATAATACTTGCCATTTTGCACACTCTCCTGATTCCCATAGCAGCTGAATATTAGCTGTTTGGGAAACGAAAACCACTCGTTTCTTGGCACCATTGACCGCCGAGGGAGAACGATAGCCACGCCCATCTCTTGCTGGCCACGACCCCTTCGCTGACGATAAATAGGGCGCGCTGAACTCGAAGCGCTGCTCCATTGCATTGCTAAACTCCTGAGGCGAAAAGCCGGGAGGCGTTCGACTGCTATTTTTTACCTGTATATTGTGTATTGATTTTAATAATACTTGCCATTTTGCACACTCTCCTGATTCTCATAGCAGCTGAATATTAGCTGTTTGGGAAACGAAAACCACTCGTTTCTTGGCGCCATTGACCACCGAGGGAGAACGATAGCCACGCCCATCTCTTGCTGGCCACGACCCCTTCGCTGACGATAAATAGGGCGCGCTGAACTCCAAGCGTTGCTCCATTGCATTGCTAAACTCCTGAGGCGAAAAGCCGGGAGGCGTTCGACTGCTATTTTTTACCTGTATATTGTGTATTGATTTTAATAATACTTGCCATTTTGCACACTCTCCTGATTCCCATAGCAGCTGAATATTAGCTGTTTGGGAAACGAAAACCACTCGTTTCTTGGCGCCATTGACCGCCGAGGGAGAACGATAGCCACGCCCATCTCTTGCTGGCCACGACCCCTCCTACGTCACTAGCGACCACTATAAATCATGTGTCAATACCGGAAGCGCAGCGGACGAGCGCAGCGGGCACGCCGATTGCGCGCCGAAGGCGCGCTTAAGGCAAGCTCGTCTGCGCTCGTCCGCGACGAGGACGCGCCTACCGCCACAAACCCTGCCCTACTCAGCTGGCAATCCCCTTGCTACACCCGGGATGCACTGCTCAATCTACGAGGATATGCGCACGAAGGTAAACTCATTTTCGAAGAGACTGCGTCTCCCTTAACTGACTTCACCTACAAGGGCCTAATCGCAGGAGGCCTCCTGAACGTCAGATCTCTACCGAAGCATGCCACGGAAATCAACCTCCTTATAGAGTCACACCACCTAGACGTACTTTTTCTAACCGAGACTTGGACACATGCCAACTGTGAGACCGCTTTAGCATCCGCCTGCCCTTTAAACTTTAACATCCTACATCTCCCCAGACCCAAAGGCCGCGGTGGCGGAGTTGGCGTCATCTTCCGAGCCTCGTGGCAATTGAACATCATTGACATCATAGACCCTGTACCCGGAACCGAGCTTTTTGGTCTAACTATAAACAGCCACCCAGGAATCACCTTTACGGTGATCATCTGCTATCGACCGCCTGGGGCGTTTTCCCTCTCGCAACAGCAAGCGCTCCTTACGATCATCACAAACATGGCAACCTCCCATAACAAACTTATTATTCTAGGAGATTTCAATCTCTGGCCAAACGGCAGTTTAGATATAGGTTTAGACAACCTTCTGCTGTCTTGTGACAGCGGGGGGCTTCACCAACTGATAAAGGACCCCACTCACTCCGCAGGCAACCGTCTCGACCTCATCTTTTCGAGTCCTGGTCTATCTCAAGTAGGCGACATCTTGCCTATGAGCTGGACAGACCACTCGCTCATTAAACTTTACATCAACAACGCCACAATAAGAAAGCCTAAGATTCATTCTCCACCACAATTTTCTTATCGAAACTGGAAAGCTCTAGAAAAACTCAGCACCTCCACCAAAGTTTTTGAGGTGCAGGACAGTTTCTCTCCTACCAGCTCGGTGGAAAACAATTATAGATCCCTCAGCTCGAGAATTACCTCCATCGCGGACTCAGCTGCCCCTCTAAAACACTGTAAACCCAAAGGTAGAGCACCTGCCCCCTGGTACAATGACTCTCTGAAAGTCCTCAAATCCGCCTGTAAACAGGCTGAGAGAAAGTGGAGACATGGATACTGCGACAACAACAAAGCCCTCTGGAAAAATTTACTCCGTGATTACAAATCTGCCATCACTGAGAGTAAATCGAATTACTACTGCTCCACTATAGCCAACGCGGCCAACAGTCCCAAAAGTATATTTCAGATCCTGGACAATATCCTACATCCTGACTGCGTCAAAAACTCCATTCCCCCTTCTCAGACCCTTTGTGATAACCTTGCTCAGTTTTTTACCGATAAAATTGAGACTATCATCAAAAATCTGGCAACACCCCCGTTACATATCCATCCCACCCCTCCCGAAGCTGGCTCCATCAATCTTGATTCAAGGCCAGATTGCCCTCCTATGAATATGCTCCTGGCCTTCCCCTTGATCTCTCAAGCAGAATTTGAGAAAGTGGCACTGGGCATCACCTCGGGTTCTCCCCTTGACCCCCTGCCTCCGAAAATCTGGAAAGCATATGGGCACGAATTATTCCACACTCTCCGGATGATTTGCAATCAATCGCTCAGCTATGGTTTCGTCCCCACCCCCTGGAAGCAGGCGCTCATCACCCCGCTATTAAAGAAACCTACGCTAAATCCAGAATGCCTGTCCAACTTCCGCCCAATATCACTTCTGCCTTTCCCGGTGAAGGTGCTGGAACGTTGGGTCAGCAAATGCCTCTCAGCCCACCTTGAGCAACACCACGTGTTGGACGAATTCCAATTTGGTTTTCGCCCAGCCCATGGCACTGAAACTGCTGTGCTCACTGCTATGGAGGAGCTTCAAATGCGCGCAGACAGGGGCCAAGCTGTGGCCTTGATTTTATTAGACCTGTCTGCCGCATTCGACACTGTCAACCATGGGACCTTGCTTGAGAGGCTGAGAGAGGCAGGGATCGACGGCACGGCTCTGCTCTGGTTTCATTCATACCTTAGTGACAGGAAACAGGCTGTATCCCTTCCCCCCTTCCAATCGGTCTTCTCCCCTGTCCCTCACGGTGTTCCTCAGGGCTCCTCCATCAGCCCGATTTTCTTTAATGTTTACTTGAAACCATTGGTCACTTTAATTAAATCACACAATATGACCACAGTAAACTATGCAGACGACACCCAGCTCCTTTTCTCCTGGGAAGGCGAAGACTCCATCTCTTTGGATGCCTTCCACAACTGTTTAAGAGATACCGCAGGCTGGTTGCATCGGAACTCCCTCCAGTTCAACTCCTCAAAAACCGAGGTTCTGTTCTGTCCCGCGAACCGCATACCCCGCCCTCTGCCTGCCAAGTTCTGGCCCCCGGAAAACTATAACAACCCGCCACCTGTTACCAGTGTTCGCAACTTGGGCGTCATGCTAAACCACCAACTGAGCATGGAAACGCAGGTCTCAAGAACAGTTGCCACCTGCTCAGGCCTCATGCGCTCATTGCGCAAAGTCCTGCCTCTACTACCACCTTCTGCCCGAGCAATGATAGTCAGGTGCACTATTCTTAGTGCCTTGACTACTGTAATGCTCTCCTGTTTGAATCCCCTGCGACACTGCTGGACAAACTGGCCCTTGGTTGGACCAGGAGATCCTCGGCCACCGCTGCACTGGCCGAGCTGCACTGGCTGCCTTTGAAGCAACGCATTGCCTTCAAAGCCCTTTGCTTGGTCTTCAAGGCACTACACGGCGCAGGACCTAGACCTCTTCAACGTCTGTTCTCGTGGTACACTCCCACCAGAACACTTAGGTCCGCAACCGCCTGCCTTGTGAAAGTACCTAGATATAAGAAGGCCAGGACTGGAGGAAGATCGTTCAGAGTAGCTGCAGCCAAGCTATGGAATAGTCTGCCAGCCGACATTCGCCAAATCCCCTATCTCCTACCTTTCAGGAAACGAATCAAAACATGGCTCTTTCCTCCACCCCTCTAAACCCGCCAGCCATAGTTCTACACCCCCGTCTTACAATCCAGGAATTAGCAACCAGCGCCAGGATACCTGCCAGGTGACAGTCGCGCTCTATGAATATTTTAAATAAATATAAATAAATGGACACCCTGGATCCCCCGCAGCCCCTTCCTGAAGCATGTCACCCTGAACCAAAGCGTTAGCTGAGAAGCGTGCGACTACTTGTAGACATTCTCGCTTCTTCTGAACACAACATGCTGCCCTGGGCGCTCCGGGGCACCAAGGACTCATTGCTTTTTAAGAAAAGACTAAAAAGATCGCTCTTTAGGTTAAGATCTGGGTGCATTTTTTTCTTTTTCTGGAGCAAGTATCGGGACACTCTTAAGTAGCCGTACGCTGTATAAATTAAATATAACATAACAAAACCATATTGATTCAAAGTCACTTTAAATCATGTTTTTCAGGCCAAGGCTGGGAAAGCTCGAAGATCTTCAGCAATCATAGACAGGTTCCACCCTTGACACCCTAGATTTGCCATTCACAGGAGACAATGAAATAGGAGAGACGCAGCACAGAAGAGTACAGCCCAGAAAAGGGGGGTAAACTTTAAAGACAGCATCGAGTTGGGCCTTTCAGATGGAACCGGTTGGAGACACTGACTGATGGGCGGGCTCTGGCTTGAAGCGCACAAGCTCCCTTCACTCTCACCTCCTTTTCTGCTTTTCAAATTACAAAACTGCAATTAAAAACCGGTAAACAAGTCAACAAGCTCGGGGAGGGAAGCACACATTGCAGGCCCGCAGGGCTTTTCTTCAATAGCTAATTTGCAATATTTGAATAATTAAGCCAACGCTGAATCCACCCTTTCCCATGAGTTTGAAGAGAGCAACCCGCATCAATATAGGGAGACCCCTCCCCCTCCCCCTCCTAGTCTTCCCTGGTCACAGAATGATGCAGCCACGAGCCTCAGAAACCGCCTGAGAACAGGAAATCAATTTCTAATTTCTTTTGATAACACCTAGGCTGGCCTGTCAGCAGCTTTCCTCTTCACTGCCCCTCTGCTGTCTCCAGTGTTGGGGCTGCTCTCCAATGCTAGAGTGTCGGGCCTTCAGCGCCTCAGCAGAGACACTCCTGTCACTGCAAGTGGACACCCCCTTTCTCTTATTTCAGGCTGGTAAATGTCACCTGGGAACCTCAGTCGCTTCATTAGGCAAGAGAAATGGGGGAGCAGAGAATATATCCATATTTGCTGTCAGTGCCCATTGCAGAGCTCCTGGCTTTTGACAGGACGGCGGCCATCTTGAAATATCTGCGCTCTGAGCACCGCCTCAGCTCCCTGCACCCCCTTCCCTCGAGACCCAATTTATGGCTAATATTCAAATGCCTGCTGAAGCTGAATATGTACTAGGTAACAGGAAGGGGTTTAAGGGACATTTCTCTTCCCATGGGAGGACTGATGCTGTTCAAAAAGCTCCCAGGAGACAAAGTTACGTATCTCGAGCTCTCCCCTGGTGCAGCGCTCTGTCCTGTGTTTCACAAACGCTTTTCTATGACCCACCCTCTCTTTTTAGTTTCAGAAGTCTAAGGGGCATATTAACAAGCCCCTTGCGTTTTCCGTACGTCACTTTTTCCCATGTTAAAAATGACGCAAAGGTTGTGCAAGGTGCTTGTAAAGAAGACTTCTAGGTTAGGGGTCAATGTTCCAGTGAGCACCATTGCTAACTGGTGATTGGCTGCAGGTAGGAAGGATGGCTGAGTGAAGGCATAAAGATTGATCGTGCCCTGGAGGAAACGAGTTATCCTGAGTGCTGGAGCTGTGTTTGTGCAGATCCTACTGACAGTTCTGAAAAGGAGATAGTATTGGGGCAAAGAGCGAGTCTCACAGTTTTGTGAGGTGCCTCGAAATAATATGAAGCAAACACAATGATTTGAGCCATCTTAAACAGAGGGCTGCTAAGGGGTTTTCCCCTCCCTGCGCTGAGTATGTGTAATTCCCATTGTTCATGACAAGGTCAACTCGTCATAAGCACAGCGCAGGTAAAACCCTTGACGAGTTGACCTTGTCATGAGCATGGAAGGGGTTAAAGAGGGTTGCCTTCCAGACTTCAGAGATCTGTTGGTCTGGGCATTAATGAGGCAATAGGAACATAAGCCAGAGCATCAAGAAATACGAGGGTTCAACCCCGCTACGCCCTCAAGGTTCATGCAAGCAGGCATCAACTTGAGGTTATTGAGGCTTCCGTGGGGTCCTTGGTGAACACGATGTGGGTTTGAGAAATGGTGAAGTCACCTGTTGAGTCCCCGACTGGTATTTTGCTGCTTCTGCCATTGCATCCAGATATATGATACAACAAGCAACATTACACATAAGACAAACCAAGACTATTGGCTTTGACAATGGTTGTTAGCTGCATACCCTAAATAGGACCAACTATGGCTTCCTTGTATATCACATTGAAAATGCTCCAGTTCTGAAATGGTGAGACTGTGAAAGAACCATAGCGAGTCTCTATGAAGTTACATCAAGGGCACTGAAGGTGGCGCTGCTGCAGAGTTCAAAAGAAACATTTCACCCTGAGGGTGAGGGCAAAAGTGGAAACCGAGAGGGACCCGTCTCAGCTCGTGCGATTTAGAACTGCCGGTGCTAAGCACTGGCAGGAACCGGTCCATTTAAAGCGGGCGGGGGGGGCGGCGCTCTGCGCCGAAGGGGCTTCACGGAGCGCACATGGGAGGCCCGGTTCATGTCTGCCTTATTGAATGAATGCCCCCTGAACAAGGCTGTAACCGCTTCATAACCGACCCAGGGCGCCTCGACGCTGCCTGCGAGGCCCTAGTCTGTCACCCGCTGCTCCGGCCATGGCTGGCGCCGCCACATTCATCAGTGCAGGCACGTGGGAGCTCCTGGTCCGCCTCGCAGCGCTGCACACGCAGAGAGCGATGCATTACTGGGTGCACGACCCCTCGGAGCCTGGAAAGACCACGGCAGACGCTCGAATAAACCATCTTGAAGTGCGCCTCGCAGAGGCGGGAATGAGGAGGCGCGAAAACTGAACACATCAGTGAACCTCTGGAACGGCGCACGTGTGCATGTGCGTCACGTGGTTGGCATGCACGCACGTGTAAAATGGCACTTCAGTACATTGCAATGCATTTTTTGTTAAAAGAAGAACACGTCTTGGCTTGTATCCTGTAAAATCTGACCCCACGGGGGCGGCAGCGCGCGCCCAATGTGGTGGCTGCTAAAAGCTCAGCAGTTCGGATGCTTCATAAGCAGTACACCGGGGTCAGAGACCTCTGAATACAGTTACAAGAATGACCGTGTCAGAGGTGACTAGAGTGAATTTACACCGACCCCTTGGGGTCAAGGGTCAGTGTCACTCTACTCACCTGGCTGGAGATCCCACATGACCTGGGCGGGGCAGAGTGTATTTACAGGCTCGGCCTCACGGACTCCAGAGGGTGGCCAACCAGAACTCACAAGCATCTCACACCTCACACCAGTGGGGAAAACAATCCCACGTGGAGCTCTAAAGGAGAGAAAGTGCACCGTTCCTCGCATCCACAGAGTCAAAGCTAGCCTCTTGGTCTGGCAAAACAGGGCTGAAAGTGTGAGCCACAAGCCTGAGGGAAAGTCCACCCCCCCAGAGTCCAGCACCACCCACCTCACAGCCAAGCATGACAGGCACAAACAGGAGGGTCGCCCCGCTGCTTCTCGTAGTGTGGGAAGCAAAAACATAACATGGTAATAACTTTATAACATGGTAATAACTTAGTTATTACCATTTATGCTTGCGTTGCGGGCGGGCAGGTGGGGCTGCTCTGGAGAGGAGTGGTTTGCCCACTCCTGAGTGCACAATGACTGGTCAGCCCCCTCGGGCACTCAAACCAGTCATGTGCACGTTCCCCTTCACCATGCAGGCTGCAGCAGCCTGTATGGAGAACATGGCCACCCAGCCACCCCTGGCTCACTGGTATCACAGCACTCAGGGCAATCACAACGCTGGGAGAGGAAGGCTGACTGCCTGCTTCCTGTTTCTGAAGGATGCAGGAGAGCAGCTGCCCTGCACCTGTGCCTGGGTGCAAGGTCACATGACGCAAACGTGCAGAGTCAACTGCCCTGCACCTGTGCCTGGGTGCACGGTCACACGACGCAAACAATGCAGAGTCAGCTGCCCTGCACCTGTGCCTGGGTGCACGGTCACACGACACAAACCGAGCAGAGTCAGCTGCCCTGCACCTGTCCCTGGGTGCACTGTCACACAACGCAAACAGTGCAGTGTCAGCTGCCCTGCACCTGTCCCTGGGTGCACTGTCACACAACGCAAACCGTGCAGTGTCAGCTGCCCTGCACCTGTGCCTGGCTGCACAGTCACACAAAGCAAACCGTGCAGTGTCAGCTGCCCTGCACCTGTGCCTGGCTGCACAGTCACACAAAGCAAACCGTGCAGGCATCTGCCCTGCACCTGTGCCTGGGTGCACAGTCACACCATGCAAACCGTGCAGAGTCAGCTGCCCTGCACCTGTCCCTGGGTGCACGGTCACACGACACAAACCGTGCAGAGTCAGCTGCCCTGCACCTGTGCCTGGGTGCACAACCACACGACACAAACCGTGCAGAGTAAGCTGCCCTTCACCTGTGCCTGGGTGCACGGTCACACAGTACAAACCATGTAGCTTCAGCAGCCCTGCATCTGTGCCTGGGTGTACTCTTATAGGACGTAAACCGTGCAGAATGAGCTGCCCTGCACCTGTGCCTGGGTGCACGTTCACACGACGCAAACTGTGCAGTGTCAGCTGCCCTGCACCTGACCCTGGGTGCACTGTCACACAATGCAAACCGTGCAGTGGCAGCTGCCCTGCACCTGTGCCTGAGTTCAAAGTCACAGGACCCAAACCGTGCAGAGTCAGCAGCCCTGCACCTGTGCCTGGGTGCACGGTCACAAGACGCAAATTGTGCAGTCATCTGCCCTGCACCTGTGCCTGGGTGCACAGTCACACAATGCAAACCGTGCAGAGTCATCTGCCCTGCACCTGTGCCTGGGTGCACGGTCACGCGACGCAAACCGTGCAGTCATCTGCCCTGCACCTGTGCCTGGGTGCACTCTCACAGGACGCAAACCGTGCAGTCATCTGCCCTGCACCTGTGCCTGGGTGCACACAGTCACATGCCGCAAACCATGCAGAGCCTGCACCTGGCCCTGGGTGCACGGTCATGAGGTTCCGTGAATTCTGAACCCATTTCATAAAGGTCGTGGTTCCGTTACGATTTTGGTAACAGCGAACCGTAAACAGTGAGCTCAGCAAGCATGAGCGTTTTCGTCATGTTACACCGATGGATTCACTGTGTATTTGACGTTTTCGTTCTGAAACCCTTGGGTTCCATTTTGTGCATGACGGCCATTTTGTGGATTGCCCTCACATAGGCTCATGACTGTGGCTGAACAAGTCTCTAGGACATATACACCTTAGCTTGAGTTTGTGCTGACTCTTGTTTGACCTGAGCGAACTGACCCTGTTGCCTGAAGCCAAACCTGCCAAACCAGTTCTTGCCCTCTAGCTGATCAAGATTAGGATCAAAGAGCAGGGTATTGTTGAGTTTATTGTACACGCACACACCCCTTTATCTTGCTTCTATCTGTTTCTGTTTCTTTCTTTATGGTCTATTTATGATGTGGGCTGCGGGCCTTTTTATTATGGGTTTGACCGGCCTGTCTAAAGAAGAATGTTTATCTTGGGTTTGTTTGATGATTAATTATGGCTGGACAAACTGAAAAATGTGGGTTTGTCATCATGCAATGCTTTGGTTGTGTATACATGGGATTGGTCAACTGTAAATAAGGAATGTTTGCCTGAAGCACTTTTTTTGGCATAAAAAGGGACGACCTGCTTTGTAAAGTGGAGCAGTCTCCTAAGAACATACACCGTGTTGTACTTCTAGGACCTCTGTTACTGGCTGTAGCTAATAAATTTGATCTTTGACATCACCAAGAAGTATGCAGTGTCTCTGTATTCCAAGACAGGAGAATCCGAAGACTTTGGGCGTGCCCCAGGTGCCGCTGGGTTTAAATCCCGGTTCTTCAGTCACACGACGCAAACCGTGCAGTCAGCTGCCCTGAACCTGTGCCTGGGTGCACAGTCACACGACGCAAACCGTGCAGCAGTTCTGCACACGTGCCTGGCTGCACTAAGCAGGAGGCAAACAGTGCCGTAGACACGTGATATTCATCCAGCTCGCGCGCTGCATGGTTCCCCCGCAGCCCCGCCTCGAGGCGCTAGTTAGGCCTCTGCTGTGCAGAGTGTCAGCGGTTCCGCCTCATTTGACGCTGTTCATCCATAGCAGACACTCTGCCCAGAGCCGCCTGCTGCGGGCAGCGGGCATCAGCACAGACGCCCTCTGAGCAGCGATTAGCCATGCTCACTTACACTCTGAGCACGAGGCAGCGCAGAGAGGTCTGGCCTCAGGGCGCTAGAGCTCCATCCCCATCTCTATGTCCCCTGGGTAACACCGCTCACATCACTACACTGCATATCACAGACACTACAGCGCAGGTATGATGAACCCCCGGGCTCTCCCACCCTGATACCTCTGCACTCTACAGAAATCATACCCATGCACCGAAGGGGCCCTGGGGGTACCCCTCTCGAGTGACAGTCAAAAGAGAGGTGCGCCGCCCCTCACAAGAGACCCCCCCTCGCTTACTAGCTGGTACAAGGACCCGTGTCCCATCCCTGGACCAGATAAAGAGCTCTCTCCTAGTCCATACACAGACTACAACAAGCATCGGCTAAGCCAAGTAGTCTGACTGTTCCCAGCTTTAAGGCTTTACCAATGCGTATTTTGTTTCATTGTTGTTTTTAAAAACTTATATGTGGCAGGTGCTGCTGGGCTCTCGCCAACATTAACAAATGATGCCTGAAAGTACAAGTATGTTTTTGGTTTAAACAAACACACACTTCGCTCCGTGTGAAACAGCAGCATGCCAAAACTCACAGGAAAGGTTAGCCAATGGATGAAGTAGGCTAACCATCTTATCTATTGTAGTGGGCGGAGGAAAATGTGAATGGTAGAACAACAGACCAATGGATGTGGGGGGTGGGTGAAAGTCTCTATAAATAAATATGTGCTATATATAATTTTAGCAACATGAAGTAGCCTTGGTTAAAGACAGACGGAAACCGAAAAGCTGACAGGTCGCGCCTTATAGAGCTGTTGGTTTTGCTGATGCTGTTTTGATGGCAGGGATTCTGCACTGGGAAGAGTACATTAGGGAAAGAGCAACACGGTGCAGAGGGGAGGTGGGAATGGAGTGGGGAAGCACACAAGAGCACGAGTGCGGGAGTGCGGGAGTAGAGACAGTAACATGGAGCCTGTGACGTGTCAGAGCAGGCAAGGGGAAAGCACATGAGGGAGAGAGCAACACAGAGCACATGGGAGATGGGAACTGAGGAAAGAAGCACACAAGAGATCCAACAAAAAGGAGTGCAGGAGAAGAGAAACAGCAACATGGAGACTGTGAGGAGGGAGAAGTTACAAGGGGTAAGCACATGAGGGAGAGAGCAACACAGAGGACAGGGGCGGTGGGATCTGAGGGGAGAAACACACAACTGCAAGAGCAACAAGGAGTGCAGGAGTAGAGAAACAGCAACATGGAGCCTGTGAGGAGGGAGAAGTTACAAGGGGTAAGCACATGAGGAAGAGAGCAACACGGAGGACAGGGGAGGGGAGAACAGAGGGGAGAAACACACAACTGCAAGAGCAACAAGGAGTTCAGGAGTAGAGAAACAGCAACATGGAGCCTGTGAGGAGGGAGAAGTTACAAGAGGTAAGCACATGAGGGAGAGAGCAACACAGAGGACAGGGGCGGTGGGAACTGAGGGGAGAAACACACAACTGCAAGACCAACACGGAGTACAGGAGTAGAGAAACAGCAACATGGAGCCTGTGAGGAGGGAGAAGTTACAAGGGGTAAGCACATGAGGGAGAGAGCAACACGGAGGACAGGGGAGGGGAGAACTGAGGGTAGAAACACACAACTGCAAGAGCAACAAGGAGTGCAGGAGAAGAGAAACAGCAATATGGAGCCTGTGAGGAGGGAGAGGTTACAAGGGGTAAGCACATGAGGGAGAGAACAACACTGAGGACATGGGAGGTGGGAACTGAGGGGATTAACACAACTGCAAGAGCAACAAGGAGTGCAGGAGTAGAGAACAGCAACATGGAGCCTGTGAGGAGGGAGAAGTTACAAGGGGTAAGGACATGAGGGACAGAGCAACACAGAGGACAGGGGAGGGGAGAACTGAAGGGAGAAACACACAACTGCAAGAGCAACAAGGAGTGCAGGAGAAGAGAAACAGCATCACGGAGCCTAAGAAGAGGGAGAGTTTACAAGGGGTAAGGTCATGAGGGACAGAGCAACACAGAGAACAGGGGAGGGGAGAACTGAAGGGAGAAACACACAACTGCAATAGCAACAAGGAGTGCAGGAGAAGAGAAACAGCAACATGGAGCCTGAGAAGGGGTAGAGTAAAACACATGTGGGAGGGAGCAACACAGAGCACAGTGTAGGTGGGAGCAGAGTATGGAAGTACACAAGAGAACTAGCAAAAAGGAGTGCAGGAGATGGGAGAGAGCAACATAGAGCCTATGATGAGGGAGAGGTTACAATAAGTAAGCACATGAGGGAGAGAGCAACACAGAGAACATGGAAGGTGGGATCTGAGGAAAGAAACACACAAGAGCAGGAGAAAGGAGTGCCGGAGTAGGAAGAGAGCAACATGGAGCCTGTTATGATGCTGAGCAAGCAAGGGCAAAGCACATGAAGGGAGAGAGGAGCACGAAGCACAGGGGAGGTGGGAACTGAGGGGAGAAGCACACAAGTGAACCAACAAAAAGGAGTGCAGGAGAAGAGGATCAGCAACATGGAGCCTGTGAGGAGGGAGAGTTTACAGGGGGTAAGGACATGAGGGAGAGAGCAACACGGAAGGACAGGGGAGGTGGGAACTGAGATGAGAAACACACAACTGCAAGAGCAACAAGGATTGCAGGAGAAGAGAAATAGCAACATGGAGCATGAGAAGAGGGAGAGTTTACAGGTGGTAAGGACATGAGGGAGAGAGCAACACGGAGGACAGGGGAGGTGGGAACTGAGATGAGAAACACACAACTGCAAGAGCAACAAGGAGTGCAGGAGAAGAGAAATAGCAACATGGAGCCTGAGAAGAGGTAGCGTAAAGCACATGTGGGAGAGAGCAACACAGAGCATAGGGAAGGTGGGAGCTGAGTGTGGAAGTACACAAGAGAACCAGCAAAAAGGAGTGCAGGAGAAGGGAGAGAGCAACATGGAGCCTATGATGAGGGAGAGGTTACAAGACGTAAGCACAAGAAGGGAGAGAGCAACACAAAGAACATGGAGGGTTGGAGCTGAGGAAAGAAACACACAACAGCAGGAGAAAGGGTTGCTGGAGTAGGAAGAGAGCAACATGGAGCTTGTAATGAGGCAGAGGAAGCAAAGGCAAAGCACATGAGGGAGAGAGGAACGCGGAGCACATGGGGGGTGAGAACTGAGTGGGGAAGCACACAAGAACAGGAATAAGGAGTGCGCGAGAAGAGAAACAGTAATATGGAGCCTGTGAGAAGGGAGAGGTTACAAGGTGTAAGCACATGAGGGAGAGAGCAACACGGAGGACAGGGGTGGTGGGAACTAAGGGGAGAAACACACAACTGCAAGAGCAACAAGGAGTGCAGGAGAAGAGAAACAGCATCATGGAGCCTAAGAGGAGGGAGAGCAGGCAAGGGCAAAGTACATGTGGGAGAGAGCAACACACAGCACAGGGAAGGTGGGAGCTGAGTGGGGAAGTACACAAGAGAACCAGCAAAAAGGAGTGCAGGAGTAGAGAAACAGCAACATTGAGCCTGTGAGGATGGAGAGGTTACAAGGGGTAAGCACATGCGGGAGAGAGCAACACAGAGAGGTGACACAAGTTTGCAGGAGAGAACACACAAGAGAGTGAGCAACTCATAACGCTGAGAGTGTGGGGTATTTCGCTGGTAGGGTAGAGACCTGTGTCTCCATCCCTCCATCAGAGTGAGCATCAAGGGCCCCTCTAACCCTGACATCAGGCAGACCAAAGCCCCTGTTTCTTCACTACAAGCAAGAATGTATCAGATCCTGGGACCTGAGCGTCGGTGCCTCAACTGTATGTGCCATCAACAACCAGACAGACATGTGTCACTACCCCTCTACTAGGAGTGGACCATCATCTCCCATCCTAGTAAATAGGGACCAGTACACCCATACACCTACCAGGAGTGAGCCAGAATCTCCCACCCCAGCCTGTAGAGACCAGTGCACCCCTCCATCTACCAAGAGTGGACCAGTGTCTCCTACCCCAACCTCCAGAGGCCGGCACACTGCTCCATCTACCAGGAGTGAGCCAGTGTCTCCCACCCCAGCCTGTAGAGACCAGTGCACCCCTCCATCTACCAAGAGTGGACCAGTGTCTCCCACCCCAACCTCCAGAGACGAGTGCACCCCTCCATCTACCAGGAGTGAGCCAGAATCTCCCACCCCAGCCTGTAGAGACCAGTGCACCCCTCCATCTACCAAGAGTGGACCAGTGTCTCCTACACCAACCTCCAGAGGCCGGCACACTGCTCCATCTACCAGGAGTGAGCCAGTGTCTCCCACCCCAGCCTGTAGAGACCAGTGCACCCCTCCATCTACCAAGAGTGGACCAGTGTCTCCCACCCCAACCTCCAGAGACGAGTGCACCCCTCCATCTACCAAGAGTGGACCAGTGGCTCCCACCCCAGCCTCCAGAGGCCAGCGCACCCCTCCATCTACCAGGAGTGAGCCAGAATCTCCCACCCCAGCCTGTAGAGACCAGTGCACCCCTCCATCTACCAAGAGTGGACCGGTGTCTCCTACACCAACCTCCAGAGGCCGGCACACTGCTCCATCTACCAGGAGTGGACCAGTGTCTCCCACCCCAGCCTGCAGAGACCAGTGCACCCCTCCATCTACCTGAGCGGACCAGTGTCTCCCACCCCAACCTCCAGAGACGAGTGCACCCCTCCATCTACCAAGAGTGGACCAGTGCCTCCCACCCCAGCCTCCAGAGGCCAGAGCACCCCTCCATCTACCAGGAGTGGACCAGTGTCTCCCACCCCAGCCTCCAGAGACCAGTGCACCCCTCCATCTACCAAGAGTGGACCAGTGTCTCCTATGCCAACCTCCAGAGGCCGGCACACTGCTCCATCTACCAGGAGTGAGCCAGTGTCTCCCACCCCAGCCTGTAGAGACCAGTGCACCCCTCCATCTACCAAGAGTGGACCAGTGTCTCCCACCCCAGTCTCCAGAGACCAGCGCACCCCTCCATCTACCAGGAGTGCCCCAGTGTCTCCCACCCCAGCCTGTAGAGACCAGTGATCCCCTCCATCTACCAGGAGTGAGCCAGTGTCTCACACCCCAGCCTGTAGATACCAGTGATCCCCTCCATCTACCAGGAGTGAGCCAGTGTCTCCCACCCCAACTTTCAGAGACCAGTGCACCCCTCCATCTACCAGGAGTGCCCCAGTGTCTCCCACCCGAGCCTCCAGAGGCCAGTGCACCCCTCCATCTACCAGGAGTGAGCCCGTGTCTCCCACCTCAACCTGCAGAGACCAGTACACCCCTCCATCTACCAGGAGTGGACCAGTGTCTCCCACCCCAACCTCCAGAGGCCAGCACACTGCTCCATCTACCAGGAGTGAGCCAGAATCTCCCACCCCAGCCTGTAGAGACCAGATAACCCCTCCATCTACCAGGAGTAGACCAGTGTCTCCCACCCCAGCCTCCAGAGACCAGCGCACCCCTCCATCTACCAGGAGTGGACCAGTGTCTCCCACCCCAGCCTCCAGAGACCAGTAATCCCCTCCATCTACCAGGAGTGGACCAGTGTCTCCAGCCTCCAGAGACCAGTGCACCCCTCGATCTACCAGGAGTGGACCAGTGTCTCCCACCCCAGTTTGTAGAGACCAGTGATCCCCTCCATCTACCAGGAGTGCCCCAGTGTCTCCCACCCCAGCCTCCAGAGACCAGTGCACCCCTCCATCTACCAGGAGTAGACCAGTGTCTCCCACCCCAGCCTCCAGAGACCAGTGCACCCCTCCATCTACCAGGAGTAGACCAGTGTCTCCCACCCCAGCCTCCAGAGACCAGTGCACCTCTCCATCTACCAGGAGTGAGCCAGTGTCTCCCACCCTTGCCTCCAGAGACCAGTGCAACCCTCCATCTGCCAGGAGTGGACCAGTGTCTCCCACCCCAGCCTGTAGAGACCAGTGACCCCCTCCATCTACCAGGAGTGCCCCAGTGTCTCCCACCCTTGTCTCCAGAGACCAGTGCACCCCTCCATCTACCAGGAGTAGACCAGTGTCTCCTACCCCAACCTCCAGGGGCCGGCGCACTGCTCCATCTACCAGGAGTGAGCCAGTGTCTCCCACCCCAGCCTGTAGAGACCAGTGATCCCCTCCATCTACCAGGAGTGGACCAGTGTCTCCCACCCCAGCCTCCAGAGACCAGTGCACCTCTCCATCTGCCAGGAGTGGACCAGTGTCTCCCACCCCAGCCTGTAGAGACCAGTGATCCCCTCCATCTACCAGGAGTGCCCCAGTGTCTCCCACCCCAGCCTCCAGAGACCAGTGCACCCCTCCATCTACCAGGAGTAGACCAGTGTCTCCCACCCCAGCCTCCAGAGACCAGCTCACCCCTCCATCTACCAGGAGTGGACCAGTGTCTCCCACCCCAGCCTGTAGAGACCAGTGATCCCCTCCATCCACCAGGAATGAGCCAGTGTCTCCCACCCCAACCTCCAGAGACCAGTTAACCCCTCCATCTACCAGGAGTGGACCAGTGTCTCCCACCCCAGCCTCCAGAGACCAGTGCACCCCTCCATCTACCAGGAGTGAGCCAGTGTCTCCCACCCCAGCCTGTAGAGACCAGTGATCCCCTCCATCTACCAGGAGTGGACCAGTGTCTCCCTCCCCAGCCTCCAGAGGCCAGCGCACTGCTCCATCTACCAGGAGTGGACCAGTGTCTCCCACCCCAGCCTGCAGAGACCAGTGCACCCATCCATCTACCTAAAGCGGACCAGTGTCTCCCACCCCAAACTCCAGAGACGAGAGCACCCCTCCATCTACCAAGAGTGGACCAGTGTCTCCCACCCCAGCCTCCAGAGGCCAGTGCACCCCTCCATCTACCAGGAGTGGACCAGTGTCTCCCACCCCAGCCTCCAGAGACCAGTGCACCCCTCCATCTACCTAAAGCAGACCAGTGTCCCCCACCCCAGCCTCCAGAGGCCAGTGCACCCCTCCATCTATCAGGAGTGGACCAGTGTCTCCCACCCCAACCTCCAGAGGCCAGCACATTGCTCCATCTACCAGGAGTGGACCAGTGTCTCCCACCGGAGCCTCATGAGGCCAGCGCACCCCTCCATCTACCAGGAGTGGACCAGTGTCTCCCACCCCAGCCTGTAGGGACCAGTGCACCCCTCCATCTACCAGGAGTGGACCAGTGTCCCCCACCTCAGCCTCCAGAGACCTGTGCACCCCTCCATCTAACAGGAGTGGACCAGTGTCTCCCACCCCAGCCTGTAGGGACCAGTGCACCCCTCCATCTACCAGGAGTGGACCAGTGTCTCCCACCACAACCTCCAGAGACCAGTGATCCCCTCCATCTACCAGGAGTGGACCAGTGTCTCCCACCCCAGCCTGTAGAGACCAGTGATCCCCTCCATCTACCAGGAGTGGACCAGTGTCTCCCACCCCAGCCTCCAGAGACCAGTGCACCCCTCCATCTACCAAGAGTGGACCAGTGTCTCCCACCCCAACCACCAGAGATGAGTGCACCCCTCCATCTACCAGGAGTGGACCAGTGTCTCCCACCCCAGCCTCCAGAGACCAGCGCACTGCTCCATCTACCAGGAGTGGACCAGTATCTCCCACCACAACCTCCAGAGACCAGTGATCCCCTCCATCTACCAGGAGTGGACCAGTGTCTCCCACCCCAGCCTCCAGAGGCCAGCGCACCCCTCCATCTACCAAGAGTGGACCAGTGTCTCCCACCCCAACCACCAGAGAGGAGTGCACCCCTCCATCTACCAGGAGTGGACCAGTGTCTCCCACCCCAACCTCCAGAGGCCAGCACATTGCTCCATCTACCAGGAGTGGACCAGTGTCTCCCACCCCAGCCTCCAGAGACCAGTGCACCCCTCCATCTACCAAGAGTGGACCAGTGTCTCCCACCCCAACCACCAGAGATGAGTGCACCCCTCCATCTACCAGGAGTGGACCAGTGTCTCCCAGCCCAACCTCCAGAGGCCAGCACATTGCTCCATCTACCAGGAGTGGACCAGTGTCTCCCACCGGAGCCTCATGAGGCCAGCGCACCCCTCCATCTACCAGGAGTGAGCCAGTGTGTCCCACCCCAGCCTCCAGAGACCAGAGCACTGCTCCATCTACCAGGAGTGGACCATTGTCTCCCACCCCAGCCTCCAGAGACCAGTGCACCCCTCCATCTACCAAGAGTGGACCAGTGTCTCCCACCCCAACCACCAGAGATGAGTGCACCCCTCCATCTACCAGGAGTGGACCAGTGTCTCCCACCCCAGCCTCCAGAGACCAGTGCACCCCTCCCTCTACCAGGAGTGGACCAGTGTCTCCCACCCCAGCCTGTAGAGACCAGTGCACCCCTCCCTCTACCAGGAGTGGACCTGTGTCTCCCACCCCAGCCTGTAGAGACCAGTGATCCCCTCCATCTACCAGGAGTGGACCAGTGTCTCCCACCCCAGCCTCCAGAGACCAGTGCACCCCTCCATCTACCAGGAGTGGACCAGTGTCTCCCACCCCAGCCTGTAGAGACCAGTGATCCCCTCCATCTACCAGGAGTGGACCAGTGTCTCCCACCCCAGCCTCCAGAGACCAGTGCACCCCTCCATCTACCAGGAGTGGACCAATGTCTCCCACCCCAGCCTCCAGAGACCAGTGCACCCCTCCCTCTACCAGGAGTGGACCAGTGTCTCCCACCCCAGCCTGTAGAGACCAGTGCACCCCTCCATCTACCAAGAGTGGACCAGTGTCTCCCACCCCAGCCTCCAGAGACCAGTGCACCCCTCCATCTACCAGGAGTGGACCAGTGTCTCCCACCCCAGCCTCCAGAGACCAGTGCACGCCTCCCTCTACCAGGAGTGGACCAGTGTCTCCCACCCCAGCCTGTAGAGACCAGTGCACCCCTCCATCTACCAAGAGTGGACCAGTGTCTCCCACCCCAGCCTCCAGAGACCAGTGCACCCCTCCATCTACCAGGAGTGGACCAGTGTCTCCCACCCCAGCCTGTAGAGACCAGTGATCCCCTCCATCTACCAGGAGTGGACCAGTGTCTCCCACCCCAGCCTCCAGAGACCAGTGCACCCCTCCATCTACCAGGAGTGGACCAGTGTCTCCCACCCCAGCCTCCAGAGACCAGTGCACCCCTCCCTCTACCAGGAGTGGACCAGTGTCTCCCACCCCAGCCTGTAGAGACCAGTGCACCCCTCCATCTACCAGGAGTGGACCAGTGTCTCCCACCACAACCTCCAGAGACCAGTGATCCCCTCCATCTACCAGGAGTGGACCAGTGTCTCCCACCCCAGCCTGTAGAGACCAGTGATCCCCTCCATCTACCAGGAGTGGACCAGTGTCTCCCACCCCAGCCTCCAGAGACCAGTGCACCCCTCCATCTACCAAGAGTGGACCAGTGTCTCCCACCCCAACCACCAGAGATGAGTGCACCCCTCCATCTACCAGGAGTGGACCAGTGTCTCCCACCCCAGCCTCCAGAGACCAGCGCACTGCTCCATCTACCAGGAGTGGACCAGTATCTCCCACCACAACCTCCAGAGACCAGTGATCCCCTCCATCTACCAGGAGTGGACCAGTGTCTCCCACCCCAGCCTCCAGAGGCCAGCGCACCCCTCCATCTACCAAGAGTGGACCAGTGTCTCCCACCCCAACCACCAGAGAGGAGTGCACCCCTCCATCTACCAGGAGTGGACCAGTGTCTCCCACCCCAACCTCCAGAGGCCAGCACATTGCTCCATCTACCAGGAGTGGACCAGTGTCTCCCACCCCAGCCTCCAGAGACCAGTGCACCCCTCCATCTACCAAGAGAGGACCAGTGTCTCCCACCCCAACCACCAGAGATGAGTGCACCCCTCCATCTACCAGGAGTGGACCAGTGTCTCCCAGCCCAACCTCCAGAGGCCAGCACATTGCTCCATCTACCAGGAGTGGACCAGTGTCTCCCACCGGAGCCTCATGAGGCCAGCGCACCCCTCCATCTACCAGGAGTGAGCCAGTGTGTCCCACCCCAGCCTCCAGAGACCAGAGCACTGCTCCATCTACCAGGAGTGGACCATTGTCTCCCACCCCAGCCTCCAGAGACCAGTGCACCCCTCCATCTACCAAGAGTGGACCAGTGTCTCCCACCCCAACCACCAGAGATGAGTGCACCCCTCCATCTACCAGGAGTGGACCAGTGTCTCCCACCCCAGCCTCCAGAGACCAGTGCACCCCTCCCTCTACCAGGAGTGGACCAGTGTCTCCCACCCCAGCCTGTAGAGACCAGTGCACCCCTCCCTCTACCAGGAGTGGACCTGTGTCTCCCACCCCAGCCTGTAGAGACCAGTGATCCCCTCCATCTACCAGGAGTGGACCAGTGTCTCCCACCCCAGCCTCCAGAGACCAGTGCACCCCTCCATCTACCAGGAGTGGACCAGTGTCTCCCACCCCAGCCTGTAGAGACCAGTGATCCCCTCCATCTACCAGGAGTGGACCAGTGTCTCCCACCCCAGCCTCCAGAGACCAGTGCACCCCTCCATCTACCAGGAGTGGACCAATGTCTCCCACCCCAGCCTCCAGAGACCAGTGCACCCCTCCCTCTACCAGGAGTGGACCAGTGTCTCCCACCCCAGCCTGTAGAGACCAGTGCACCCCTCCATCTACCAAGAGTGGACCAGTGTCTCCCACCCCAGCCTCCAGAGACCAGTGCACCCCTCCATCTACCAGGAGTGGACCAGTGTCTCCCACCCCAGCCTCCAGAGACCAGTGCACGCCTCCCTCTACCAGGAGTGGACCAGTGTCTCCCACCCCAGCCTGTAGAGACCAGTGCACCCCTCCATCTACCAAGAGTGGACCAGTGTCTCCCACCCCAGCCTCCAGAGACCAGTGCACCCCTCCATCTACCAGGAGTGGACCAGTGTCTCCCACCCCAGCCTGTAGAGACCAGTGATCCCCTCCATCTACCAGGAGTGGACCAGTGTCTCCCACCCCAGCCTCCAGAGACCAGTGCACCCCTCCATCTACCAGGAGTGGACCAGTGTCTCCCACCCCAGCCTCCAGAGACCAGTGCACCCCTCCCTCTACCAGGAGTGGACCAGTGTCTCCCACCCCAGCCTGTAGAGACCAGTGCACCCCTCCATCTACCAAGAGTGGACCAGTGTCTCCCACCCCAGCCTCCAGAGACAAGTGCACCCCTCCATCTACCAGGAGTGGACCAGTGTCTCCCACCCCAGCCTCCAGAGACCAGTGCACCCCTCCCTCTACCAGGAGTGGACCAGTGTCTCCCACCCCAGCCTGTAGAGACCAGTGCACCCCTCCATCTACCAAGAGTGGACCAGTGTCTCCCACCCCAGCCTGTAGAGACCAGTGCACCCCTCCATCTACCAGGTTTGGACCAGTGTCTCCCACCCCAGCCTGTAGAGACCAGTGATCCCCTCCATCTAGCAGGAGTGGACCAGTGTCTCCCACCCCAGCCTCCATAGACCAGCGCACTGCTCCATCTACCAGGAGTGGACCAGTGTCTCCCACCCCAGCCTCCAGAGACCAGCGCACTGCTCCATCTACCAGGAGTGGACCAGTGTCTCCCACCCCAGCCTCCAGAGACGAGTGCACCCCTCCATCTACCAAGAGTGGACCAGTGTCTCCCACCCCAGCTTGTAGAGACCAGTGATCCCCTCCATCTACCAGGAGTGGACCAGTGTCTCCCACCCCAGCCTGTAGAGACCAGTGCACCCCTCCATCTACCAGGAGTGAGCAGTGTCTCCCACCCCAGCCTGTAGAGACCAGTGCACCCCTCCATCTACCAAGAGTGGACCAGTGTCTCCCACCCCAACCTGTAGAGACCAGTGCACCCCTCCATCTACCAGGAGTGGACCAGTGTCTCCCACCTCAGCCTGTAGAGACCAGTGATCCCCTCCATCTACCAGAAGTGGACCAGTGTCTCCCACCCCAGCCTGTAGAGACCAGTGCACCCCTCCATCTACCAGGAGTGAGCAGTGTCTCCCACCCCAGCCTCCAGAGACCAGTGCACCCCTCCATCTACCAGGAGTGGACCAATGTCTCCCACCCCAGCCTCCAGAGACCAGTGCACCCCTCCCTCTACCAGGAGTGGGCCAGTGTCTCCCACCCCAGCCTGTAGAGACCAGTGCACCCCTCCATCTACCAAGAGTGGACCAGTGTCTCCCACCCCAGCCTCCAGAGACCAGTGATCCCCTCCATCTACCAGGAGTGGACCAGTGTCTCCCACCCCAGCCTTTAGAGACCAGTGATCCCCTCCATCTACCTAAAGCAGACCAGTGTCCCCCACCCCAGCCTGTAGAGGCCAGTGCACCCCTCCATCTACCAGGAGTGAGCAGTGTCTCCCACCCCAGCCTCCAGAGACCAGTGATCCCCTCCATCTACCAGGAGTGGACCAGTGCCTCCCACCCCAGCCTCCAGAGACCAGTGCACCCCTCCCTCTACCAGGAGTGGACCAGTGTCTCCCACCCCAGCCTGTAGAGGCCAGTGCAACCCTCCATCTACCAAGAGTGGACCACTGTCTCCCACCCCAACCTGTAGAGACCAGTGCACCCCTCCATCTACCAGGAGTGGACCAGTGTCTCCCACCCCAGCCTGTAGAGACCAGTGATCCCCTCCATCTACCAGGAGTGAGCAGTGTCTCCCACCCCAGCCTCCAGAGACCAGTGATCCCCTCCATCTACCAGGAGTGGACCAGTGCCTCCCACCCCAGCCTCCAGAGACCAGTGCACCCCTCCCTCTACCAGGAGTGGACCAGTGTCTCCCACCCCAGCCTCCAGAGACCAGTGCACCCCTCCCTCTACCAGGAGTGGACCAGTGTCTCCCACCCCAGCCTCAAGAGACCAGTGCACCCCTCCATCTACCAGGAGTGAGCCAGTGTGTCCCACCCTAGCCTCTCAAGATTCCTCCACCCATGCCTTTACCAAGAGTGAGCCAGTATTTCCACTCTAGCGAGCACATCCATCAATCTACAATGGAGGGGCCAGTGTCTCCTGCTTTATAGAATATAAATAGTAGATAAATATTTTAATTTGACAAAGTGATGATTGAGCATAGTTTTCAGATGTAAAATAGTCCCTCCTGTGTTCCAATGGAAGTCCTTTCTGAAAGGTGCACTGATACAGCGAAGAGACAACAGCATCAAGTGAGTGGGTCATTTTCTTTTGGGTGGAGCCAAAGCCCAATCTTTGATTACTTTAAAGAATTGGTAGCAGTAGATCTTGTAGTTGACTGGGCTGTCAAGCCAGACCAAATTCTGGCACAAACGGAAATTTGTGCCTGAACCAGTATTAGAGTGGGAGTAAGGGTGATGCCCCAAATATTTGGGCAAGCTTAAATCTGACTTGAGCAGGCTCCGCCTTTTCTACGGTAAATATCAAGGGCCTAATTTCTGGCATTTTGTCGTAGGGCAGCACAGCAAGGCATCTCACGCCAAGGTGAAAGGGCAGGAAAGCACTGTATTTATGCAATACGGTGCATTCCTGTCCTTTCACCCTGCACTGGTGCCGTTTTGGCAGCCTAACGCCAACGTAGGCACCCAGGCACCATGGTGCGAGAGTTCTCCCGTTGCAGGTTGGATTGTTTTTTGCATGGAGGTCACCTTCCTGCACAAAAATAATCGAAAGTGGCGTTTTCTTCTTACTTTGTGTGCTGTAGAATGCAGCACACATTGAAAGAGGAATAAACTAGGAGAATTAAACATATTTCTTCTCGTTACGCCTCAGGAGGTGGATGGATTTGGCGCTTCCGTACATCACTCAGTAAATTTGAGGCAGCGTCAAATTCCTTGGCTGTTGCATGGGAAACCCCCCTGCAACGCTCATGGAACGCCTCCCGGGGCTGAGTGAGGCGACCCAGCACTAGCTACAAGGCCATGAAAAGCCACACAGGGTGGGTGTGCGTGGCTGCATAAAGCTTTATGAGAGCCATCCGTCACACATGTACTATTTTAGTGGTGCAAAAGTGACGCAGGGCTCTCCGAAATGAACCCGCTAGTGAATAGAAGTGCTGGAGAAGAAGCAGGCGGGCATCCAAGAAGTACAAACTCAGGGCCAGATGTAGGTAAATCACATTTACCGATTTTGAAATACCGAATATTACCGAATTCTACCGATTCGGTATTTCAAAATCGGTAAATGGGATGTAGGTACCAACATCTGGATTTTTTACCGATTCCTTAAAATTCGGTATTTACCGATTCAGTAAATACCGAATCGGTATTTGCTATTGAATCCTATGGGCCTTGAAGCCCATAGGATTCAATTTAAATACCGAATCGGTATTTACCGAATCGGTAAATACCGAATTTGTCAAGGGTGCAGGGGGTGTCACTTTGCCACCCTCTAGCACCCCCAAAACGGGCATGTGTGCAATGTGGCACACAGACATGCCCTAAGGGCACGTCTGTCTGCCACATGGCACATGTGTACATGCACAGATGTGCATGTACACAGGAATCGGTATTTTACCATGGATTTGTATTCCATGGTAAAATACCGATTCTGAAAGCTATGTGCCAATGGAAAATTGGCTACCCACATTTCAATCTTGCATTTTCGGTAAATTTACAGATTCGGTAACTTTACCGATTGGCTATATGTAGCTAATCGGTAAAATTACCGAAAATGCCAGATTTAAGGGCCCCTACATATCAATGGCCATTTACCGGTCGGTAACAGCCGAATTCAGCCGTTACCGGTCGGTAAATGGCTATTTTCGGCCACCTACATCTGGCCCTGTGTATACCAAAAAGGGGGCACCTGAGGTGGAGAGCCCAAGCTCCTCGTCCCACTGAACATTAAAATCCACTCATATTTTCAGGACCTCCTCAATGAATATGTATGACATAAAAGAGAGAAATTTACATATCATGAATTTTAATAGGAATTATTTGCATTTTGATGGCCACTCTGGAAACGCTTAAGAATTTTATGATACAGTGGGTCAAGGGTCCAGGCCCTATATGACAAAAAACATTTTAAATATCTCCGGGGATATGAATACAGAGGATGGCAGATAGTAAAGAGACATTTAAACGCTACAGGAGGCGGGGAGTGGAGTGAGAGAGACATTTAAATACCGCAGGGATCTGAGGGAGCAGGTGAGACATGAAAAAAGCATTTAAATACCTCAGGTAAATGAAGGGAGGAGGGGCAGAGAGGGGCGTTCGGGTAAAGGGGTGGTGTGTGGGTTTTTCTTCCCTTCCTGTGCATGGCAGCAAGGGCCCTGCTGGTCACCTCTATCTGCTGGACCAGGACTGTGGGTCTCCTGCAGGTTCTCCCTCTTTGGGGGTGATGTGAAGGATGGAACCAACAACAGTCTAACACAGTGAGAAGCGGGAAACAGCCATTACAATGCAGGCTTTACACCGCACTACCATTACGACGCAGTAATCACAACGCAAGTCATTACAACGACTTGCGCTGGATGGCGCTATATACTAAGGAATAGCATGACTTACTATTCCAACACCTTCCCTAATGTGACGTGGGCTGGAGTTGGAATAGTAAATTATACTGTTCCTAAATCCAGCGCCTCCAGCGCAAGTCGTTGTAACGACTTGTGTTGTAATGGCTGTGTCGTAATGGTAGCACACTGTTAAAGCCTGCGTTGTAATGACATACATCCGCGAGAAGCATTCAGACCAAAGGGGAAACGCAATTTCACTGGTGGAGAAATTTTACTTGCAGAACGGATTAGCCACTTGTTTTGCAAATGTCTTCTGCTGCGTTCCGCGTGTTTCACAGAATTTGGGAGCGGTGAATTGTGACATTTTGGAGTTTTTTTTACCTCACTCTACCTGTCATGAATCAGTAACACAACTGGACTGGGAAACACAATACTTGCTGCATGACCCGGAAGGGAGACCCCTACAAGCGTCCATGTGGAAGGGCCTGTGGAGCCAGTGAGGTGGTAGCCACCACCCCGCATGGCGATACAAGCTATGCAGCAAAGCCTTGAAGCCCAGCGAACATGGCGGCCCATTTCTGGGCCACCACCATGAACAATGGCCGGAACAAACCCTGTTGAGTGTTGACACGGAAGTGATATCCAGGCCCCTAGAGGAATACCAAATACTACCCATGGATCGCTAACAGAGACGCAAGCAGAGCGATAACTCCAATCTGGATCTCAACACCATTCTCCAGTGACCCCAGCGTGGAAACCCGCCCTCGTTACTTCCTCCGTCGCCACCTATAATGCTTCATCAACTCCCTGTTGTAAGTCTGGGATCCACCAGAGGTCCTGGAAGGAGCTTCAGCTTGTGGCTAAAAACCTGTGTGTGGGGGGTGGGCCTATATGTCACAGCGTAAAGAGCGCTGCTCTTCACTCTTACAGCTCTGGCGCAGATTCACAAGCCCCTTGCGACATCTTTACGACACCGTTGAGTCACTTGAGGCAGCGGTGTCGTAATCAATGCGCCACCATGCGACAGATTTGCAACGTGAGGCATCTAGTGAGATGCGTCACGTTGTAAAGCCCTGTGCAACATTATACCTGCGCCAGGTGTAATGTATGCAGGGTGGGCGTTCCGTCGCAAGGAAGCCTCGTAAAAGTGACGCAGTCAAATCTTCAAGATTTCACTGAGTCACCTTTACGACCCCGCTGCGTCAAAAACTTATGCCTGCTTGTAGCAAGCATAAGGAGTGAATCAGCGCAGCAAGTATAGGCCGCCCCTGAGCAGTGCTGGAGTTGGGTCACGCTTGCGACACGACTGCTGCACTGCGTCACCTTTATGCTGACAGATGCGTCAGGCATCTGTCTATCCTTGCGCCACGATGCGCTGCATGGTAAATGCGGTGCATCCATGGTGGTGTAAGGGCGTTTTTACATCATGCAAAACAACTGTTGCATCTCTGATAATATGCAGGGATGCACCAGTTATTGTAAATCTGCCCCTCTGTGACGAACGGGGGTCTTAAAATGCTGCAAATGTGTAGCTCTGGTCTCCACCCTGCTCCTGTTGTAAACCCTGCTATCAGAACCGACATACAGCTCTACCTGTCGAGTGTTTTATGTCAAATACCCTAACAAAAATGTAAACATATTAATAATGAATGGATATTATTGTAGACGTGTGGTATTTATTAGAACAGCAGAGAGTTTTAGTATAACATAACGGAATGTAGGATAGAGAGTAAGGTGAGAAGACAATGTTAACATCAGGTCGGAGCTGTGAAGCTCAGAGACACACAGGGCTCTTCCAATTCTGGGACCCCATGAGGGCAGACCCAGCCCCGTGAGCCCTGCAGCCAGGGACCTTCAGAGAAGAGCTGACAGCCTCCGTGGGGGCCTCGAGCCTGCCAGAGGACGAGTCTCTGCATGTCGCAGACCACCACACATCACCTGCACTTAGACCAAAAGAGCTGACGTCTGTAGCCCCCTGCGTCCCCCCCCCTCCCCCCCCCCACTTGGTAACACTGTCTGGGCATTGGTTGCACCTTATTAGAGGCACTTTTATACCCGAATGCAGCAATAAGCAACAAAAAGGTGACAAGTCCAGCTTTGCAAAGGGCCTTTCACTGGGCTGCAACAAGTATCGCTGCATTTTTTAAACTTTTGACCTTTTAAGCTAGAAACAAAATGTTTTTTTTGCTAAAACCTGCAGATTATGTGGCAGATGATAGAATATGTGGTAAATGCGGCAAATCTATATTTAAACCAAATTCGCTGCGGTGGCACAATCGCATAATTCCATTGGCCCTGGTTATAACTGGTACAAACTGCTGGAGGGAGTGAGCCTGTAGAGTCCAAAAAAGTCTCCTGCATGCAGGGGTTTCGGGGTATCACCGGGGTGGGCACATTTCTTCTCCGCCTCCACCCACTACTCAACCCATTCCACGGGAGGCGGGCATCCACCTGCCGCTGGCACCGCCTCACTGCTCGGGTGGCACCGCTAAGGTAAACATCCATGTCCCTAATTGCAACACTGTTCCATATTATGCAAATAGGATGCAAATCGCTCTGTGCTGCCTTCCAGTGCACCAATGTGTGGAGAGAAACAGATGCCTAGCTGGGAGGAGGAGGGGCCCGGTGCAAGGTGGCGCTGCCAGCCCGAGAATCAGTGTGTGGCTTTCCGTAAACGTTTGTGTAATTGTGTTCTGTGAAGATGAAGAAATTAGTTTCTTTCATACATTTTATTGAAAAACATTTTACAATATACAGCAAGTTAAATGATCAACATCATAAAAACAAATTGAGTAATTTCAGTTAAATAATCACCAATAATAAATTAATTCAGAAAGCTCAAAGGAATTAATAGAAGAATTAATAAAAGAATTAATAAAAGACGCCTCCTCCCTCTTCAAAAACTTCAATTTGTTAATCTGTGGCTTCTGCATTATCATTTGATTGAGGTCTTTCTTCTGATAAATTCAATACCCTATCAATTTTCCAATAAGGGCATTCGATTGTAGCTGAAATCAAACTGGGTTGGCCTCCTCAAAAGTACCCAGTGGTAGCTTCGAATATCTCTCAATCCAGGACAAGCAGATGGCCCGATTCACAGAACTAATTTAAGACAAAATCCTAAACTTACTTCTGTTGGTATTCACAGAAGGCATTTAGTAGTAGTAAAGTTAGGATTTTGTCTTAAATGTGACTTAAGTTTGACTTAAGACAAACTTAAGACAGACTTAAGACAAAATCCTAACTTTACTACGTCTAAATGCCTTCTGTGAATACCAACAGAAGTAAGTTTAGGATTTTGTCTTAAGTTAGTTCTGTGAATCGGGCCCAGAGTCTGCAGTTAGGGACAGAAGATGAAGCATTGCAGGAGCCTTTGACTTCTTGCAAATGAATATATGGTGGCCGGAATTTTAGAAATGCTTGTTTTATTGGTGCCTCTTGACTGGAGTTAATGTACTTCTGATCACACTGAAGGTGGGGTTCCATAAGTGGCTCGATGTGTTTGTAGACTGATATTTTGTGTAGATCTCTGAGGCGAAAAGACTCTTGTAAATTCACCCAGTGACTCTTTTGCGGGTGAACCGTTGCATCATCAGAAGACTCCTGACAGGAGGTAATTTATGGTCTTGAAGTGTTGTGTCGTATTAGTTTGATTGGGAGAGAAAGACAAGCAGGTCATAGAGTTCTGTCAGTTCTTGATAATCCCGCCTTTTAGCACGCTGGTCATAGAGTTCTGTCAATTCTTGATAATCCCGCCTCTCAGTGAGCTGGTCATAGAGTTCTGTCAGTTCTTGATAATCCCGCCTCCCACCGAGCTGGTCATAGAGTTCTGTGAGTTCTTGATAATCCCTCCTCTCAGGGAGCTGGTCATAGAGTTCTGTCAATTCTTGATACTCCCGCCTCTCAGGGAGCTGGTCATAGAGTTCTGTCAATTCTTGATAATCCCGTCTCTCAGGGAGCTGGTCATTGAGTTCTGTCACTTCTTGATAATCCTGCCTCTCAGGGAGCTGGTCATAGAGTTCTGTCAATTCTTGATACTCCCGCCTCTCAGGGAGCTGGTCATAGAGTTCTGTCAGTTCTTGATAATCCCGCCTCTCAGGGAGCTGGTCATAGAGTTCTGTCAGTTCTTGATAATCCCGCCTCTCAGGGAGCTGGTCATAGAGTTCTTTCAGTTCTTGATAATCCCGTCTCTCAGGGAGCTGGTCATTGAGTTCTGTCAGTTCTTGATAATCCCGTCTCTCAGGGAGCTGGTCATTGAGTTCTGTCAGTTCTTGATAATCTTGTCTCTCAGGGAGCTGGTCATTGAGTTCTGTCAGTTCTTGATAATCCCGCCTCTCAGGGAGCTGGTCATTGAGTTCTGTCAGTTCTTGATAATCCCGTCTCTCAGGGAGCTGGTCATTGAGTTCTGTCACTTCTTGATAATCCTGCCTCTCAGGGAGCTGGTCATAGAGTTCTGTCAATTCTTGATACTCCCGCCTCTCAGGGAGCTGGTCATAGAGTTCTGTCAGTTCTTGATAATCCCGCCTCTCAGGGAGCTGGTCATAGAGTTCTGTCAGTTCTTGATAATCCCGCCTCTCAGGGAGCTGGTCATAGAGTTCTTTCAGTTCTTGATAATTCCACCTCTCAGTGAGCTAGTCATCAAGTTGTGTCAGTCCTTGATAATCCCACCTCTCAGCGAGCTAGTCATAGATTTCTGTCAATTCTTGATAATCCCACCTCTCACCGTGCTGGTCATAGAGTTCTGTCAATTCTTGATAATCTCACCTGTCAGGGAGCTTGTCATAGAGTTCTTTCAAGTCTTGATAATCCCACCTCTCAGGGAGCTGGTCATCAAGTTCTGTCAATTCTTGATAATCCTGCCTCTCACCGAGCTGGTCATAAAGTTCTGTCAGTTCTTGATAATCCCACCTCTCACTGTGCTGGTCATAGAGTTCTGTCAATGCTTGATAATCCCGCCCCTCGGGGAGCTGGTCATAGATTTCTGTCATTTCTTGATACTCCCACCTCTCAGCGAGCTGGTCATAGAGTTCTGTCAATTCTTGATAATCCCGCCTTTTAGGGAGCTGGTCATAGAGTTCTGTCAGTTCTTGATAATCCCCCCCTCAGAGAGCTGGTCTTTGAGTTCTGTCAATTCTTGATAATCCCACCTCTCAGCGAGCTGGTCATAGAGTTCTGTCAATTCTTGACAATCCCGCCTCTCAGTGAGCTGGTCATTGAGTTCTGTCAATTCTTGACAATCCCGCCTCTCAGGAAGCTGGTCATAGAGTTCTGTCAATTCTTGATAATCCCGGCTCTCAGGGAGCTGGTCATAGACTTCTGTCAATTCTTGATAATAATCGCCTCTCACCGAGCTGGTCATAGAGTTCTGTCAATTCTTGATAATAATCGCCTCTCACCGAGCTGGTCATAGAGTTCTGTCAATTCTTGATAATCCCGCCTCTCAGGGAGCTGGTCATAGAGTTCGGTCAGTTCTTGATAATCCCGCCTCTCAGGGAGCTGGTCATAGAGTTCGGTCAGTTCTTGATAATCCTGTCTCTCTGGGAGCTGGTCTTTGAGTTCTGTCAATTCTTGATAATCCCACCTCTCAGCGAGCTGGTCATAGAGTTCTGTCAATTCTTGACAATCCCGCCTCTCAGGAAGCTGGTCATAGAGTTCTGTCAATTCTTGATAATCCCGGCTCTCAGGGAGCTGGTCATAGACTTCTGTCAATTCTTGATAATAATCGCCTCTCACCGAGCTGGTCATAGAGTTCTGTCAATTCTTGATAATAATCGCCTCTCACCGAGCTGGTCATAGAGTTCTGTCAATTCTTGATAATCCCGCCTCTCAGGGAGCTGGTCATAGAGTTCGGTCAGTTCTTGATAATCCCGCCTCTCAGGGAGCTGGTCATAGAGTTCGGTCAGTTCTTGATAATCCTGTCTCTCTGGGAGCTGGTCATAGAGTTCTGTCAGTTCTTGATAATCCCGCCTCTCAGGGAGCTGGTCATAGAGTTCGGTCAGTTCTTGATAATCCTGTCTCTCAGGGAGCTGGTCATAGAGTTCGGTCAGTTCTTGATAATCCCGCCTCTCAGGGAGCTGGTCATAGAGTTCGGTCAGTTCTTGATAATCCTGTCTCTCTGGGAGCTGGTCATAGAGTTCTGTCAGTTCTTGATAATCCCGCCTCTCAGGGAGCTGGTCGTAGAGTTCTGTCAATTCTTGATAATAATCGCCTCTCACCAAGCTGGTCATAGAGTTCTGTCAGTTCTTGATAATCCCGCCTCTCACCGAGCTGGTCATAGAGTTCTGTCAGTTCTTGATAATCCCGTCTCTCAGGGAGCTGGTCATAGAGTTCTGTCAGTTCTTGATAATCAATAGTCAATTCCAAGCGTGACAGCGCACCTAACGATCTACCAACCGGCAAGTGGAAGTTTATGGGAGCTCTCCTTAGAATTTAGGCTTCAAGTGTGATTAACCTCACTGTTTATCTAATATAGTATACTGCCATGTGCCGGTTCAAATACCCCTGCATATATCGCAAAGTGCAAAACGCAACATCATGGAAGGCCGTAGTGGAGCACTGTCACCCTACAATATTCAGTGTTGCTCTAAAGTGCTGAGTGCTAATGAAGCAAACCTAAAATAGAAGTGGGGATACAAGATAATGTAAGAATGATCAGAGAGCACGCGAGCGTACCCTGATAACCAAAGATAGTCTAGATTCTAAGCAGCCAGGTACTGCGTCTAATGCCTGGCCGCCCAAGTGCAGAGTGTCATGGTGTATAAGACTGTGCAAGCCACAATAGCCTACTGTTCTAGAGCGGCACAAACTGATTCCTCAATGCAAATGAATGCACTCAAATAGCATACCAAAGTGCGCTGATGGCCGTTCTCGATGGTAATCTTCGAAGAGATAGGTGGCTTATCCGGTTACCTAATTCACATCCAGGTACTGGAGTGAAATGCAATTTCCAGGTGCAGTAGCTTGGCGTCCACACGTCCTAACTTTAACCAGCGATGGTTACGATTTACCTTATCAAAGGCAGATAAATAGTCTACAAAACATACATATAGTGGTCTTCTGAGGTGTGTTGCCTTGTCTATAAGGTATCAGAGCTACATTGTTAGCTAAAGCTGATATGATAAGACGTCAGTGGGTTGTTTCATGTTGTCCAGGATGGGAAGTGTCAGTAAGTATTATGTAAAGAGTTTGCCTTCAGCATCTAAAAGTGCTATCGAGCGGAACTTGGCTGGGTCTTTTCGGTTTCCCTTTTTAGGTCGAGCCTGGGCAGGGCATGGGCTGCTCTGCGAGGCATGCTGCATTGAGGTAGGAACTTGAAGCTCCGCCCACTCACAGCCCACATTTTTTATTGGTTTGTGTCATTGTCCACTGTAGACTTTATTGGTCAAAAGACGTAGTAGTCCCTCCTTAGTACCATCTTGGCTCATTCTGTAACCTCCCTTGGTGACACCCCCTGTTGCCTGTGTTGTTGCTCAGCAGGCTTTAATTACAGCGACTGAGCACTATTTTCTCAAATAGCTTTGTCCTGCCTGTTGTTTTAGGCAGGACACCTCTCTCCTAACGCTCTTTAAAAAAAAAAAAAAGCACTCATATGCAATGCAATAGGTCTCGTATTTGTGAGAGTTTGAGCTATTGGCCTTGTCAATGACTATGCATTTTGTTTATATGTTTTAAAAACAGCACACACATAAAAGGCATTGTCATTCACAATGCCAATAGCTCAAACTCTCATAAATGTGAGACTTTTTGCATTACAAATTCTTGTTTGTGAAGTGGTTGTATGATTGGCCCTTGCCAGGAGGCTGGCATCAAACACTGGTTTTCGTGCACTGTGCCCCACTTTTGCAGCCTGTTTTATTCTGGCAATCCAGATTCCATTAGGGCCGGGGCCCAAAGGGCTGACGTTTAGTGGGTAACGAAGTTGGGGCCTGATGTAGGTGGCAAATACCGGTCGGAAACAGCCGAATTCGGCCGTTTCCGACCGGTATTTGGCATCTTGAGATGTAGGGGGCCAGATTTTACAGATTCTGCAAATTTACCGAATCGGTAAATTTACAGAATCTGTAAAATACCGAATCGATATTTTTACCGATTCGGTAATTCACAGATGTAGGTGGGACTCTTCTGAGTCCCAAAGGCCCTACAAATTCGGTATTTTACCACCCAATTCAATTGGGTGTTAAAATACCGAAAGCCATGTGACAGACAGACATGCCCTTAGGGCATGTCTGTGTGCCACATGGCGCACATGCCTATTTTTGGGGTGCCAGAGGGTGTCAAAGTGACACCCCCTGCACCCTTGCAAAATTCGGTATTTATCGATTCTGTAATTACAGAATCGGTATTGCCCATTGATTCCTATGGGCTTTAAGGCCCATAGGAATCAATGGGCAATACCGATTCGGTATTTACAGAATCGGTAAATACCGAATCTTAACGATTCGGTATTTACAGATTCTGTAATACCTACATCTCCCCCCTTCATATTTACCGACTCTTAAATACCGAATCGGTAAAATTCGGTATTTAAGAGTCGGTAAATATGAATTACCTACATCTGGCCCTTAGTCATTTCGCCGACTTTGTCGCCCCCTCAGTGTTGCATCTGTGGTAATTCACAGGCTGGAGCATTGTGACCGACTATTGGCTGACTTTGGCCACGCCTTACGTCTCCGGCGCGCGGTGGAGGCGGGGTGATTGGGCACTGAGGAACAGCCAGTGTTTTTTCACTCGAAGAATACCCTGTGAGTGCAACCAAGCAGTAAGGCATGCACCGACCAAGCTGGCCACAGTTTTACATTTACATTTCAGTAAATATTAACTTGTTTTTTTTTCGCAATACATTCTACCCAAATGTTTCCCATAAATGTGCAACGTTTTAGCACAGAACAAGAGGAAACACCCACGCCAGAATGCACACAACTGGGTGTTTTTTTGCGCTTTTTCCCCATGAAATGCGTCCTCACTCTAAAAGCAACACAAGGATACATTTTCCACTAAATTATAGAGCTGAATTCCGGTTTCGCATCTGCATATGTAATTTCACAAGATGTTTGCAGAGTTTCACGTGATTACACAAAAGCAAACGATGTGAATTTGTTACACCCCCCCCCCCTATTGCAGACTTTAGATGTGGGCCAGCACTGGTTGGCCCAGGAAGTGATGCACAAAGCCCTCTAGCGCCCAAACCACTGAGGCTCTCCTCCTCCACCCGCTATAGCAGCCCTCCGCGCGGAGCCGAAGGGTTTCTTACACAGAGTATGAGAGATCGCCCGACAGATGCGCAGGTGCCCCCGCGGCGTCTCATTGGTATTCCGCTCTCAGCTGACCCCCCACCCCTCCACCTCCTGAGCCTTGCTTACCGCGTCTACATGTGTCGGCCAGAAGGTTGCTCCGACGCCTGTACAGTAAATATGGCAGCGCTTAATTAAACGGAGGCCCGGATGGAGCTGCGCTCGCGGACTGCAACACGCGCATCGCAGTCGGAATTGAAGCTGCAGAACTTTGGAAACCAGACATAAGATTTAATGGGAGTCGATTTGTCCTGCGCTTTAGTAATGCGGAGGACGTGTCGGTCTAATGGGCGCGCTGTTTAATATTCATAGCCCGGGGCCACGTCCATTTGTTAGAACGGGCGACGTTACAGCTCGTCCCCGCCTCGCTCCACAGAGCTGTATTGTTAATGGCTTGATTAAATACCTGCTTAAGTGCAGCAGCTCAGGTGGGTATCCCCCTCCCTCACCTGATGGAGCAGAGGATGGAAGGAGGGACACTGCGCGGCCACTGACTGTGGCTCAGGAGGGGACAGACGTCTCCATTGTTCGAATGAACAGAGCACCCAAAGCAGCGAGAAACTCCAGCGCCTTGAGAACCTCACGGGTGATTTGCTGCGCTTAATAAATCCTGATGGATTCACCCAGGCCCGGTTCCAGGAATTTTTATTTGGGTGGGCCAAGGGTGCATTTGGGTGGGCCACTGCGAGCTCGATTTTTCGCATATATGTCTGGGCAGGTCTGCTTCAGGGCCCTCCTTTATCTCTTCTTAGTCTTACAAGACCCAGTAAAACGCACTTTCCCCAAATCTCTTTCTAAATGTGATCACTCTCAAAAAGTGTTTTTTCCATGTAATGTCCCTGTGATGGGAAGAGGAGGTTTCTGAGGTGGGAGTATCAGGCAAGTGACACTTCTCGGGCTCCCTCTGTGCGAGCCTTCAGGGAGAATCCCTCTTCGTTACTACCTCCACCTGACCCTGGACTCTGCAACGCACTCCCTTACAGGCTTGAATATCCACTACTCCTCTCCAGTGCACCTTATGTCACAGCTGACCTTGGGCCCCAGCCCCATATCTGGCACCATCGGGCTCCACTTTCATTTTGCCCGGTAAAAACATTAGGAAAATCACCTTCACACTTAAAACATTGAATATAGCAGTAAATATAACTAGCACGTATTTTAAAGTATTTTCCACAGTACAGTAGCCCTTATGACCCGACTGCTAATTAAATAAACAAAAATCAGAAAGGCCGGCTTCAGCGCTGATGCGAAAGTCTTTCTCCGTAAATACCTTTACTCCCACCTTCCAACAGTGCCCCTCATCTCCCAATGCCCCCCTCTATTGACCTCCTCCTCAGATTCCCTCAAAGCCACATGCCACAAGTGCCCCTCATCTCCCCATAGCCCCTCCCCCTATTAAACACCTCGGATTCGCTCAATGCCACCCTCCACCAGTGCCCCTCATCGCTCCATAGCCCCTCCCACTACCGCCTCCTCAGATTCCCTCACTGCCACCCTCCAACAGTGCCCCTTATCTTGACGTAGCCCCTCTCTCCTATGCCTTTCATTGGTCTCATAGTGCTACTCATATCAGTGTAGTGTGTGTCAGTACTTTACACAACGCACACAATATACAGATACAATGAATCATACAATTATGTAAATCAGTCTATAGGGAATGTCACATAAGCCAATGAGGATTACAAGGTGTATGAATCACGTCATCCATACTGGTGGGCGGGATATTTTAAGAGGGTTTGGTCTGGGGAAACACAACCTTAGGATTTAAAGAGTATTCCATGGGGGTCAGCTTTACTGATAAAAATGTATATCTGCCCAAACATACTCATTTTAACAACATTAGAATAATGAAAGACTGAGGAAGTTCTAACTATATCACAAAACCAAAAAAGCGAAGTTCTAACTATACCATTCATGTTTTGTATGCAGCTCTTAGATGACAGTTGATTGGTTACTGTCCCATGTTAGGATTGCAACTTCTGAACTGCAAGTAACACAAGGATCTCTGTGACAGAGGCAGTAGCCCACTGAGCTATCCAGGGCTTTAAGTGGGCTGGGTCTCACTGGGTCTGAGCACCGGCAGTTTTTTTAAAGGGGCCTCGAAGCGGGTCTCTATCGGGCTCTGTTTTGTGCGCTGGTCACAGGTAGTCCTTTTTTCCCCGAACTGCTGTGACAGCAGTCTGCTATCACTGCAGTCCGGAAAAAAGTGCCAGGGGACAAAACAGAGCCTGATAGAGACCCGTTTCGCGACAGCAGGCACATCGGTGTACCCTTCTCACGCTACTCACAAGTGGAATGTTACGTCATGACGTCATGCCAGGTGAGCGTTGTAGGGGGAAGGGAAATCCTTTAAAGAGAGTCATTTTCTCTCTGGATTTCCCTTCTCTTTTTGAAACTCAGGAGCAGCAACATTGTTTTGATGTCACGAGTGCTTTAAGTGGAAGCTTTTGCAATTATATACAAGCCGTAGTTGCTGTTATTTATCTTATGCAACTAACAACCATTGACAAAGCCAATAGTCCTGACTTGTAGGTATGATGTTACTTGTTGTATCAAATACCTGGATGCAATGACAGAAACAGCAAAATACAAGTCAGGACGCACACTGCTAAACACAGATTTTTAACGTACTCTTTTCAAGCTACGTCCTCAATTACATTGGCCACGTCCCTTTGAGAGACCCCCCAGTTTTTTCATCACACTCAAAGCCCTGGAGCTATCCACATAAAATACAGTTCATCTGCATTTGAAAGCTACTAACAGACAAATAATTGCTCTCCAGCAGGATTATTATTCACCAGTGTCATCTGGGAATTTTGTAGTCTTTTTGTTGTCCTGCATCAGCCATGATAATGATAAAAACTGATGAAGCACACACGTATGTGTCCTGCTGGGCCTGTGCAGATTTTAAAAAGAAAAATATATAGTAACACATTCTCTTACCTACTCCATTAGTCAAACTTTGTGTCACAGCCTGATGTGATAAGCCACTGCAGGGGTCAGGAAAGGTGAATAGGAATAAAGAAACTTCTTTTATCCTGCGCTGCATATAAAAATAAATATCAACGCAGCAATACAGTAAGCAAAGGATACCAAAGGTTACCCTTGTCAAAGAAAGGATATGTCGTCTTTCGCCATGCAGAGATGAACGGGTGAGCAAATAAACAAAGCCTCATTAACAGGTACATGGTCTTGTAAAGACCAATGAAGTACTCGGGGGTGGCTGCGATCATCTCTAAAACTGTCTGTGTGTGCGCCCCTCGGCCAGGGCTGACACACGCGATGGGGGAGGGTTGAAGCACTTAGATCCCAAAGACGCCTGCCTTCAAGCCCTCACTGCGAGGGCCAAAGATCCTGTTTGGGTGGGCCAGGCTCATGTTTGGGTGGGTCTGGCCCACCGGCCCACCCGCTAGAACCGGGCCTGGATTCACCGATGGTGCCTGTGGACAGGGGCTCCAGGGAGATGCGTGAACGTCCATTTTTCGTCGATTCACCTTTGTTCTTTGCTCGCTCCCGTTGTCTGCTTGTTGCTTCTGCTCCGGCTGCAGCCTGCTGAGCAGGCCGCATGTGCTCTGCCTAAAGAACCTTGTTTTACAACCTGCCAGACATGTTACTGCACTTAGGGACATATTTATGAGCCCCTTGCGCTGCCGGAAAGTCACTTTTTGTGACGTTCTGGCAGCGCAAACTACAAATGCATAGCTATAAGGCCACACAAAGCCACTTTGCGTAGCTTTGAACGGCCTCATAAGCTATGGAGTAAGACAAAGCCGAGCCAATCGCTGCGCGGCCTCACTCTGCACCCGGGAGGCGTTCAGCCGGCGTTGTGGTGGGTGTTCCCATGCAACATCCATGGATTTTGAAGCTTTCCCAGATTTACAAGCTCTTGGCTGTATAGCGCTTTGAAGGAGTGTGTGAGGCGTTTGAAGGGTGCCTTTGCAGATAGGGAGCCAGTCGAACACTTTGAGGTGGTTACAGTGTGATGTGGTAGTTTGAGTGTGAGTCTTTCTACGGCTCCGATCCGGCCCGGGGTTTTAACCAGCGGCACTTTGTATATTGTTGTTTTCCGACCCTACTTACAGTGTTCAGAAGTAAACTACAAGCTGCAAATGAAACCACTCCGGTGAAATACTGGTAAACCTCGACCCTCCCCCATTCCCGCTTAAAGGTTTGCCCTTGTGCATCTTACCACACCCACTCAATATAATAATCATAATGTCAATATGTTGAGCATCATAAAGTGAACTACAAGCCAGACCTATTATTTACAGTGCTTGTAATGCTGCAACGTGGCTGCAAGCGCTATAGCATAGCTAGAGTCAGTCACTGTTTATTGGTGATTATGGAGGCAGCTTGGTCCAGAACTGGGAAGAGAGTTTGCGGCCATGGGTGGGGCAAACCCCTCGTGGGGCAAACCCCTCCCCCCTGTGGACCCCTCCCGCCGTTCTTCAGCTGTGGATGGGGCGGGCCCCTCCCGCCAACTTTGGGCCGTCGGGCCCTTCCCGCACATCCTAGGGCTATCACGTGAGGTTGGTAGGGCCACATGTCTGTTCTCCTAAGCGAAAAAATATCCTAATTTCAACAGAAAATCATCCGGAGAGTCCTCCTCGTGAACATTTGTTGTTGAAAATTGAAATGAGCGCACTTTTTTGCTTACTGAGGAAGCTGATTCGTGGCTAAGAAGACACGTTTCAGTTCTAGTGTTGCCATATCTATTGCTGCAGTCGCCCTGATGAAGTCCCTGGTTAATTCCACAAAGACGAAACACGTGTTGGCTAAAGCTGTGGCTAAAGGTTATCGATGAAGAACAAAGTATTGATTATCATACAAGATATGGAATAAAGGAGCACACAGCAAGAATACTGTGCGGACTCATATGTTTATTACTGTATGACTGATGCTCAGGACATCGATTTCCTTCCTTCATAAAGTTTTACTCGGGACTTTGCGAATGATGCAAAGTAGGGAAGAGATTTACACCTTTACACACCTATCACAGGGACCAGATTCAGGTTTTTGAGGACACAAACTTGGATGAAGCAAACTTGCTGAGAGTAAAGGAACGGGAACCAGAGTTCTGCTTATTTGCTTCTAGTAATTGAATTCTAACAATCGTTCTCACTCTTAGGGCTACCCACACTTTGTATTCTGCAAGGAATGTTTTCAATTATTGGCGTGTGTATCGGGGTTCTCTCGCTAGTGGGCACTAAATAGACACGTCCTTTTCACACAAGTACTGTGAGGCTGCACCAGTAACTTCTGGGGGCAAATTTATGAGCCCCCTGTTGTGCCGGAGCATCACTTTTTGTTATTCTCCAGCGGCGCAAACTACAAAATCATATTTATGCCCTCAATTAAGTTTCAGTGGCCTCATAGATATGGCGTAAGACAAAGCAGTCCACATCGCTGCGCTGCCTTCCTCAGCGCTCGAGAGGCGTTCCGTGAGCGTTGCGTGGGCGTTCCCACACAGCACCCATGGCTTTGACCATGTGAACCTGGGGATGTGCACAACCTTAAGCCCCCTCCACCCCCGGGGGAGGTGCAACAATGAGAAATAGCTTTATTTTTAAGGGAAATGGGAGAAGGAAAGAGGGCTGTAAAAACAGAAAGGGGGAGGATGGGAGGTGCCCCTACCTAGACAAAAACAATCCTTGATGGAACAGAGGCACCCTTGCACTACAGTGCAAGGGTGTCTGTCGTGGCACTAGACAGCCAAAACAACACATGGGAGACTGGGAAGGGGGAAGCGAAAGCAACATATGGGAGTTGGGGGGAGCCAAAGCAACACATGGGAGTTGGGAGGAGCCAAAGTGTTAGAAATGGGATCCCTGGCTGGCCAGGGCTTTCACCAAAGTCAGTCAGGGACCACCACTCCTAAGTCAGGGCAAGGGAGTTACACGCCAAGATAACCCCTACTCGCCCTCTAGGTAACGTGGCGCGAGCAGCAAGGCTAAACTTGAAGGCGATGTAAGTTAAGTATTTGCGCACGCACCCCAGCAACAACAACCAAAGGCCCACCACAAAGGAAAACTCCACACAAGGTTATATAAAAATAGCCTTTGTATTATAATAAATATACATCAGATAAAACACACATCTTGTTACACTGTGCCAACAGGCACGGGCGGAATTTACAAGGGATATTTGTACAGGACAGGGCCACTTGGACCACTGTCAAGGGTATCAGCACTTTTAGAAGCAATACTTTCAGAAATAGCACTTTAGAAAGTAAAATCAGTGTAGCACACAATATAAACATAGAGCACACAACCAGTAATCACTGGTAACAGGACCTCACTAGCACCACCTGTACTAGGGAGAAAACAACCACCTACACATCACAGTACCTGTAGGGGTGTAAAAACAAAACACATGATGCATTAACATTCAGAGGTGTAGCAATGACATTGCGCAAAACTTAAATCAGTCACCACCTGTGACAGTCCCTGTGTCCCGATGTCAGGGCCTAAACGTAGCAGTTGCCCACAAAGTGCTGGGCAACTGGTGCAGGGAAAGTTAGGGCAACGTTGGAGCCTCTCTGGGCTCAAGAACCACCACTGTGGCACTGCGGAGCCTCTCTGGGCTCCTGGACAAGGAATGGTGCCCTGAGCCTCTCTCAGGCTCTTCACAAGAATGGGCAATGAGCCTCCCTGGGCTCACAACGCAAAAGGCTGGAGCCTCTCTGGACTCCAAAACGAGGGAATGGCACCCTCAGAGCCTCTCTGGGCTCAAAGAACAAATGGCCCCCAGGAGTCTCTCTGGCTCGAATTAAGAATGCCCTCGCAAGCCTCTCTAGCTCGCCAAACAAGAAATGCGCCTGTCGTTGGAGCCTCGCTGGGCTCTCTACACGCAATGCCCCCGAGCCTCTCTGGGACTCTATGCACCGTTGGAGCGGCCCGCTGCCAACCGGGGCCGCTCTGACCGGTTTTCTGTGCCTCCCGCACTCGTGGAGCTCCCCCAGCCCTTCACACTCACGGGCTGCTCTGGGGACTCCGCTGCTCCTCTCAGCCTTCCTCGGGTGAGGTGGGGGATGGCGTCGGTCGCGCTGGTGCCTCGGGCGGGGCTTCTCTCCTCCGGGGCTCTCCCCACACTCAGGGAACTTCACCGCACGGCGACCGGTGCTCTTTTCCTCCGCCGGCCGGACTTCCTGCTTCCGGTTGTCCGCTTGTCCCGCCCCCGGCCTGCCAGACTTCCGGTTCGGCCGGGCGGCGGAGAGGACGACTTCCCAGGCAATGCCGGGTGGGCACCGGCTTCAGTTATCAATGTGAATCGAGGTGGGCACTCGACTTGGGGGCATTAAAATCGGCAAACGAGCGGAGTGGGCTCCCGCGCCTCACGCAAAATGCGGGCCAATGCCGGGTAGGCACCGGCTGTGCACAAAAGCGCTCCCCAGCGCTAGGACCAGAAATAAAGCGCTCTCAAGCGCTAATGGCAAACAAAGCGCCCCCAGGTGCTGGGAGCACAAGCACAGCGCTCCCAGATGCCCTCAGCAGGGCAGAGTTCCAGCAAGTCCAGCAAAGTCCTTTCAAGGGGCAGGAGGCAAGGCTGGGCCCAGAGCCAGCTCACTGGGTCTCCAGGCAGGGAGACACCCCAAGTGGCGGTCCTCTGGCCCAGCAGCAGCAACAGCCCCCTCTGGCAGGATCCAAAAGCAGAACATTTTCTAAGGGGACACAGCCCCTTTTTATACTAACAAATCCTTTGTTTCAGGGTGCAGGGTGGGGGAAAAACCAGTCGCAGCTGGTTCTGGAGCACTCTTGATGGCCCAACCACCCATTTCTTTCACTGGGGAGGCTAGGGTCGTTAGACACACCACAGGGGGGCGGAGCCAGCATTGTGTGGGGAAAACCCAGCCCATCCAGGACACAGGTACACTCCTCCCACACATCAGTCATGCTAATCTCCCACTCACCACCGGGCAGACCCATCCAGACTTCCTGGAGGATGGCATGCCAGCCAGCTCCAGCCAATCACGCTCCAGCACCCTCACTGCACACATATCTCAATGTCCAGAAGTAGCACTTCCCTTCTAGACACATACATGCCGCAGACACCATCTCGCAGCATTCACTCTCACGAGTTTACACATACTAAACTCGAGCCTGCACTCCCCACGCATCAGGAACTACCAGGGACACACACATTCCCCATGCATTCCTATGGGAGGGCAGGCCAGCCATACTACACGCACGGACTTTCACTCTGGGACTCAGGGGAAAGTGCGCAGAGACCCAAAAATCACTGACACAGGGTCACACATAAGGCAAAAAGTCTAGGGGTGAACCTGCCCTAAGGGCCAAGTCCAACACAAAGCAACACATGGGAGTTGGGAGGAGCCAAGCAACACAAAGGAGTTAGGGGGAGCCAAGCAACACAAGGGAGTTGGGGGGAGCCAAAGCAACACATGGGAGTTGGGAGGAGCCAAAGCAACACATGGGAGTTGGGAGGAGCCAAAGCAACACACAGGAGTTGGGGGGAGCCAAGCAACACATGGGAGTTGGGAGGAGCCAAGCAACACTAGGGAGTTGGGAGGAGCCAAGCAACACAAAGGAGTTAGGGGGAGCCAAGCAACACATGGGAGTTGGGAGGAGCCAAGCAGCACATGGGAATTGGGGGGAGCCAAGCAACACATGGGGGACTGGGAAGGGGGAAGCCAAAGCAACATATGGGAGTTGGGAGGAGCCAAGAAACACATGGGAGTTGGGGGGAGCCAAGCGACACATGGGAGTTGGGGGGAGCCAAGCAACACTAGGGAGTTGGGGGGAGCCAAGCAACACACGGGAGTTGGGAGGAGCCAAGCAACACAAAGGAGTTAGGGGGAGCCAAGCAACACAAGGGAGTTGCGGGGAGCCAAGCAACACAAAGGAGTTAGGGGGAGCCAATCAACACATGGGAGTTGGGGGAGCCAAGCAACACAAGGGAGTTGGGGGGAGCTAATCAACACAAGGGAGTTGGGAGGAGCCAAGCAACACTTGGGAGACTGGGAAGGGGGAAGCCAAAGCAACATATGGGAGTTGGGGGGAGCCAAGGAACACATGAGAGTTGGGAGGGGCCAAGCAACACATGGGAGTTGGGGGGAGCCAAGCAACACAAAGGAGTTAGGGGGAGCCAAGCAACACATGGGAGACTGGGAAGGGGGAAGCCAAAGCAACACAGGGGAGTTGGGGGGAGCCAAGGAACACATGAGAGTTGGGAGGGGCCAAGCAACACATGGGAGTTGGGGGGAGCCAAGCAACACAAAGGAGTTAGGGGGAGCCAAGCAACACATGGGAGACTGGGAAGGGGGAAGCCAAAGCAACACAGGGGAGTTGGGGGGAGCCAAGCAACACATGGGAGTTGGGGGAGCCAAGCAACACATGGGAGACTGGGAAGGGGGAAGCCAAAGCAACACATGGGAGTTGGGAGGAGCCAAGCAACACAAAGGAATTAGGGGGAGCCAAGCAACACAAAGGAGTTAGAGGGAGCCAAGCAACACATGGGAGTTGGGGGAGCCAAGCAACATAAGGGAGTTGGGGGGAGCTAATCAACACAAGGGAGTTGGGAGGAGCCAAGCAACACTTGGGAGACTGGGAAGGGGGAAGCCAAAGCAACACATGAGAGTTGGTAGCAACCAACACAAAGGAGTTAGGGGGAGCCAATCAACACATGGGAGTTGGGGGAGCCAAGCAACACATGGGAGTTAGGGGGAGCCAATCAACACATGGGAGTTGGGGGGAGCCAAGCAACACAAGGGAGTTGGGAGGAGCCAAGCAACACAAGGGAGTTGGGGGGAGCCAATCAACACAAGGGAGTTGGGAGGAGCCAAGCAACACAAGGGAGTTGGGGGGAGCCTAGCAACACGTGGGAGTTGGGAGGAGCTAAGCAGCACATGGGAATTGGGGGGAGCCAAGCAACACATGGGGGACTGGGAAGGGGGAAGCCAAAGCAACATATGGGAGTTGGGAGGAGCCAAGAAACACATGGGAGTTGGGGGGAGCCAAGCGACACATGGGAGTTGGGGGGAGCCAAGCAACACTAGGGAGTTGGGGGGAGCCAAGCAACACATGGGAGACTGGGAAGGGGGAAGCCAAAGCAACACATGGGAGTTGGGGGGAGCCAGCCAACACAAGGGAGTTGGGGGGAGCTTAGCAAGACAGGGGAGTTAGGGGGAGCCAAGCAACACATGGGAGTTGGGAGGAGCCAAGCAACACTAGGGAGTTGGGGGGAGCCAAGCAACACATGGGGGTTGGGGGGAGCTAATCAACACATGGGAGACTGGGAAGGGGGAAGCCAAAGCAACATATGGGAGTTGGGAGGAGCCAAGAAACACATGGGAGTTGGGAGGAGACAAGCAGCACATGGGAGTTGGGGGGAGCCAAGCAACACATGGGAGTTGGGAGGAGCCAAGCAACACTAGGGAGTTGGGGGTGCCAAGCAACACATGGGATTTGGGAGGAGCCAAGCAACACTAGGGAGTTGGGGGGAGCTAATCAACACATGGGAGACTGGGAAGGGGGAAGCCAAAGCAACACAGGGGAGTTGGGGGGAGCCAAGGAACACATGAGAGTTGGGAGGGGCCAAGCAACACATGGGAGTTGGGGGGAGCCAAGCAACACAAAGGAGTTAGGGGGAGCCAAGCAACACATGGGAGACTGGGAAGGGGGAAGCCAAAGCAACACAGGGGAGTTGGGGGGAGCCAAGCAACACATGGGAGTTGGGGGAGCCAAGCAACACATGGGAGACTGGGAAGGGGGAAGCCAAAGCAACACATGGGAGTTGGGAGGAGCCAAGCAACACAAAGGAATTAGGGGGAGCCAAGCAACACAAAGGAGTTAGAGGGAGCCAAGCAACACATGGGAGTTGGGGGAGCCAAGCAACATAAGGGAGTTGGGGGGAGCTAATCAACACAAGGGAGTTGGGAGGAGCCAAGCAACACTTGGGAGACTGGGAAGGGGGAAGCCAAAGCAACACATGAGAGTTGGTAGCAACCAACACAAAGGAGTTAGGGGGAGCCAATCAACACATGGGAGTTGGGGGAGCCAAGCAACACATGGGAGTTAGGGGGAGCCAATCAACACATGGGAGTTGGGGGGAGCCAAGCAACACAAGGGAGTTGGGAGGAGCCAAGCAACACAAGGGAGTTGGGGGGAGCCAATCAACACAAGGGAGTTGGGAGGAGCCAAGCAACACAAGGGAGTTGGGGGGAGCCTAGCAACACGTGGGAGTTGGGAGGAGCTAAGCAGCACATGGGAATTGGGGGGAGCCAAGCAACACATGGGGGACTGGGAAGGGGGAAGCCAAAGCAACATATGGGAGTTGGGAGGAGCCAAGAAACACATGGGAGTTGGGGGGAGCCAAGCGACACATGGGAGTTGGGGGGAGCCAAGCAACACTAGGGAGTTGGGGGGAGCCAAGCAACACATGGGAGACTGGGAAGGGGGAAGCCAAAGCAACACATGGGAGTTGGGGGGAGCCAGCCAACACAAGGGAGTTGGGGGGAGCTTAGCAAGACAGGGGAGTTAGGGGGAGCCAAGCAACACATGGGAGTTGGGAGGAGCCAAGCAACACTAGGGAGTTGGGGGGAGCCAAGCAACACATGGGGGTTGGGGGGAGCTAATCAACACAGGGGAGACTGGGAAGGGGGAAGCCAAAGCAACATATGGGAGTTGGGAGGAGCCAAGAAACACATGGGAGTTGGGAGGAGACAAGCAGCACATGGGAGTTGGGGGGAGCCAAGCAACACATGGGAGTTGGGAGGAGCCAAGCAACACTAGGGAGTTGGGGGTGCCAAGCAACACATGGGATTTGGGAGGAGCCAAGCAACACTAGGGAGTTGGGGGGAGCTAATCAACACATGGGAGACTGGGAAGGGGGAAGCCAAAGCAACATATCGGAGTTGGGTGGCGCCAAGAAACACATGGGAGTTGGGGAGAGCCAAGCAACACATGGGAGTTGGGAGGAGCCTAGCAACACATGGGAGTTGGGGGGAGCCAAGCAACACAAGGGAGTTGGGGGAGCCAAGCAACACATGGGAGACTGGGAAGGGGAAGCCAAAGCAACATATGGGAGTTGGGGGGAGCCAAAGCAACACATGGGAGTTGGGGGGAGCCAAGCAACACAAAGGAGTTAGGGGGAGCCAAGCAACACAAGGGAGTTGGGGGGAGCCAAGCAATACAAGGGAGTTGGGGGAGCCAATCAACACGAGGGAGTTGGGGGGAGCCAAGCAGCACATGGGAGACTGGGAAGGGGGAAGCCAAAACAACATATGGGAGTTGGGGTGAGCCAAGCAACAAAAGGGAGTTGGGGGGAGCCAAGCAACACATGGGAGACTGGGAAGGGGGAAGCCAAAGCAACATATGGGAGTTGGGGGGAGCCAAGCTACAAAAGGGAGTTGGGGAAGCCAAGCAACACATTGGAGACTGGGAAGGGGGAAGCCAAAGAAACACATGGGAGTTGGGGGGGGAGCCAAGCAACACAAAGGAGTTAGGGGGAGCCAAGCAACACATGGGAGTTGGGGGGAGCCAAGCAACACAAGGGAGTTGGGGGAGCCAAGCATCACATGGGAGACTGGGAAGGGGGAAGCCAAAGCAACATATGGGAGTTGGGGGGAGCCAAGCAACACAAGAGTGTTGGGGGAGCCAAGCAACACAAGGGAGTTGCGGGGAGCCAAGCAACACAAGGGAGTTGGGGGAGCCAAGCAACACATGGGAGACTGGGAAGGGGGAAGCCAAAGCAACATATGGGAGTTGGGGGGAGCCAAGCAACACAAGAGTGTTGGGGGAGCCAAGCAACACAAGGGAGTTGCGGGGAGCCAAGCAACACAAGGGAGTTGGGGGAGCCAAGCAACACATGGGAGACTGGGAAGGGGGAAGCCAAAGCAACATATGGGAGTTGGGGGGAGCCAAGCAACACAAGAGAGTTGGGGGGAACCAAGCAACACAAGGGAGTTGGGGGAAGCCAAGCAACACAAGGGAGTTGGGGGAGCCAAGCAACACATGGGAGACTGGGAAGGGGGAAGCCAAAGCAACACAAGGGAGTTGCGGGGAGCCAAGCAACACAAGGGAGTTGGGGGGAGCCAAGCAACACAAGGGAGTTGGGGGAGCCAAGCAACACATGGGAGACTGGGAAGGGGGAAGCCAAAGCAACATATGGGAGTTGGGGGGAGCCAAGCAACACAAGAGAGTTGGGGGGAACCAAGCAACACAAGGGAGTTGGGGGAAGCCAAGCAACACAAGGGAGTTGGGGGAGCCAAGCAACACATGGGAGACTGGGAAGGGGGAAGCCAAAGCAACACAAGGAAGTTGGGGGGAGCCAAGCAACACAAGGAAGTTGGGGGGAGCCAAGCAACACAAGGGAGTTGGGGGGAGCCAAGCAACACAAGGGAGTTGGGGGGAGCCAAGCAACAATTGGGAGACTGGGAAGGGGGAAGCCAAAGCAACATATCGGAGTTGGGAGGAGCCAAGAAACATATGGGATTTGGGAGGTGCCAAGCAACACATGGGAGTTGGGAGGAGCCAATCAGCACAAGGGAGTTGGGGGGAGCCAAGCAACACATGGGAGGTGGGTAGGAGCCAAGCAACATATGGGAGTTGGGGGGAGCCAAGCAACACATGGGAGACTGGGATGGGGGAAGCCAAAGTAACACATGGGAGTTGGGGGGAGCCAAGCAACACATGGGAGACTGGGAAGGGGGAAGCCAAAGCAACACATGGGAGTTGGGGGGAGCCAATAAACACATGAGAGTTGGGAGGGGCCAAGCAACACATGGGAGTTGGGGGGAGCCAAGCAACACATGGGAGTTGGGGGGAGCCAAGCAACACATGGGAGACTGGGATGGGGGAAGCCAAAGTAACACATGGGAGTTGGGGGGAGCCAAGCAACACAAGGGAGTTGGGGGGAGTCAAGCAACACTTGGGAGTTGGGGGGAGCCAAGCAACACATGGGAGACTGGTAAGGGGGAAGCCAAAGCAACATATGGGAGTTGGGGGGAGCCAAGGAACACATGGGAGTTGGGAGGGGCCAAGCAACACATGGGAGTTGGGGGGAGCCAAGCAACACTTGGGAGTTGGGAGGAGCCAAGCAACACAGGGGAGTTGGGGGGAGCCAAGCAACTCATGGGGGGATTCTGGGAAGGGGGAGCCAAAGCAACACATGGGAGTTGGGGGGAGCCAAGCAACACAAGGGAGTAGGGAGGAGCCATGCAACATATTGAAGACTGGGAAGGGGGAAGCCAATGCAACACATGGGAGTTGGGAGAAGCCAAGCAACACAAGGGAGTTGGGGGGAACCAAGCAACACAAGGGAGTTGGGGGAAGCCAAACAACACATTGGAGACTGGGAAAGGGGGAGCCACAGCAACATAGGGGTGGTGGGAAGGAGAAATCCAGAGCAAAACGAGAGAGTGCAGGAGGGATAGGAAAGCAGCACAGGGAGGGTGGGAGGGAGGGGAAAGCAACACAGTGGGCATGGGTGGGGAAGCAACACGCAGGGTGCAGTGTGGAGGCAACTGGGGGAAGCACACAGGCAAGAGCAACCAGGAGGGGGAGGGAGAAACAGGCAGGTGACAGACAGCAACACAACAGCATAGAAACACATCCACTCCAATGGAGCGCTTAACAGAAAATAAAAAAGAAGAGCCTGAAAAGCAAGCAGTGGAAGTGTAGCTGCCAGGCTACAAAAGCAGTGGCAAAGAGGCAATGCTCCATGGGAGGGACAGCCACAAGATTGACAAGTTGAGACACAAATAACAAGCAGGGAAATGAGAGTGACAGGAAAGCCAACCAATGATAAGCAAAGGGCAGGCCCCAAGCCCCTCTTTGCAGACTTATTAAGTCACAGTGAGCCGCACATGAATGAATGAATGAATGTTGGATTTATAGAGCGAGTGGGTACCCTGGAGCGTCCCAGCGCTGTACCACTGGGGAACCCGTCCTGGCTTTTCCCTATGAGATGGTCCCTTTACTGGGCATCCCCAAGGTGAAGCCAGGCATCCCCGGCAGTGATGGGGCCGGAGTAGAGATTAAGCAAGCTATTGCCCAGAGTTGCAGCGTGGGACCCCATGGTTAGAGAGGCACCGAGGCGAGATTTATCGGGCCCCCTGACATTGGTCCAACACCCGGCGTCAGGAATTGAACCCTGGTCCCGGGCCGACTTCTGCCTCCGTGTCTGCCGCCTCTAACCGTTGAGCCACAACATGCGTTGTCTATTAAGTTCTGCCAATAAAGTCCGAATGCCAGCTGAAGCGAGTCGGGATCTGCGGGGAAATACGGGGCTAGTGTTGTACTGTATGGAAAAAAGGGCATCATGTCATGAAGTAACATGAACTTCATTTTCAGTAGTGAAGTAATATAAAAAATTTCAGGTAAATGTAAAATTATCAATTACAGATCAAACTTAAGTTATCAATAAAGATGAGGTGATTAGGTTTGAGAGGACAAGTCAAGTAAAGATGATAGAGTCTGGTAAAGAAGGAAGGTGAGATGAGATGAGGGAGGAAGAAGGGAGAAGAGAAGGTGAGATCAGATGACAAGAAACATGTCTGCCTTCCCGCCACTGCAAAAGAAGAAAAATCAAAACTGGGAAGAGGAAGGAAACTGAGATGTATCTGGAGGGAAGAGAAAGAGGAGAAGTGGTGAATGAGAGGACTGTAAGAATCAGGTGAGAGGTTGGTAAGGCGATGTTATCTGAGAATAACAGAGAGGGAAGAAGGAGAGATGATTTAGAGAGGGGAGGGGAAGGAAAGAAAAAAGATGGCCAATTAAAGAAGGTGGAAATGAAAGATAATTGAGGAGGAAGAGACGGCAATGAAGAGAGTGACCATGGCGCAAAAGTGGAGAGGAGGGGGCAGGAGCAGAGAGGCTGAGCTCACGGATGTCACCCCTCGGACAGATGGCAGAGAGCAGAAAGAAGCGTTTGATGCAAGGATTGAATAGATCCTTTGTGGCTGCCAAGAAATATTGAAAGGATAGACACACTGATTGAAATACTCAGTGGGAAAGAAAAATGGAAATTGAGCTCATGGTCAGTATCATCGAAGGGCCCAGTAGAAGTCCTGTCCTGATTCTGAGATGACAATAGCTCTTCAGGTGACCTCACGAGGCGGAGGGAGGTCTCTCAGAGGGTAAAAAACAAAGATTACCAAAAAGCTGATGTGAAGCAGGACTCTGATCTAAATTTTGGAGGCGGACATCACAGACCGCAGGACAACGCTTTCCACCAACCTCAGATATCTAACGAGGTACACGCGTGGGCAGAGCCGCGTGTGGCCAGACTTCAGGGGCTCTCACGTCATTGTAACCACACTCAGTCGCCTCTTTGTGGCAGGCTCTGAAGGACATGCCATATTCATCAGGCTCTTTGAAATACATAAAGGGCAGATCTAAGGGATATGACCTACTTATTCAGCCAATGTGGACATAAAATAAAGGCAAACGTGACCACTTTAAACTTAAATTAAGGTTCTATTGGGAATGTCAAGTAGACAGAGAAACAGGAAGTTGTTAGGGTTTGAAATCCCCTATTAAAAAGAAAGAGGATTGCAATATCACCAGATTTACAAACTGACGTCATGAATCCTCATTGGAAGAGCTCTTATAAGGCGATGATCAGTGCTTGTTGGGTTGGGCGTAAAAACAGGGGAAACTTTTTCGTTGTGAGTCTACAAAGAAAGATGACAATGGCCAAGAATATCACAGATTATAGAGTCTGCCTGGCGGACAACATCTGAGTAAGGGATTATCAAAACAAAAAATACTATCACAGTGACTGTTGAGCCTATTGAATAACAAGTCCCGTAACTTTGGTAACGCATTATCTGGAAGAGAACGGATCTAGCTGTAGATTCGTTACCTTTGAATTTCCCAGGCATCAGACTGGATCTGGAAGATTTTTGCTTGAGCAGTACCCGTGCGCGCCGGTAGGTGGCGTCGATCAGCTCCGCGTGGTGTGGTCGGCGCTGGAAGTGACGTCTGCATCACCTGGGCGGATGCGGCCCAGAGAGCCAGGGCAGCAGTGGCTGAGCGGAATCTTGTTTTGATTAAATGGGAGACCCTTGCTCTGGGTCCAGGGGCAGTCGCTGGTTACCGGGCAGTATCCGTGGTGGGCAAGGGTGTTTACCACCGGTGTTCTGCCGCTTCAGACACTTTTGTGCCATATTTAAAAGTCAGTTACCTCTTTGGTACAGTTGTCGCTGCAGGTGCAGCTGGGTTTCATAAGTAGGAACACAGAAGAAGAGGCAGGCCTGGATCATACCGACCCACTTCCAGAAATGGGTCTGTGGGGGAAGGAAGGTGCTCAAGTCATTCCGAGTCACTTTGATTAGGGAGTCTACAGAAGGAAGGGGCGGCAGCTTTATGGGTTGTTCTGTAGGGGACAGGAGGGTCAAGTGTTACCGACACGGTTTCAGAAGATAGTCTATGGAGGCAGGAGGGGCCATTATACGTTCTTACAGGTTTCTTGGGTAGGGTATTTGAGTAAGTTTCAAGCCTGAATCTCTGGAGGAATGGTTGGACCACAATCGATCAAACTTGCTTCCAGAAGTTTCTGATTCGAGGACTCACTCCCTCAAACTCAGTGTCAGAGGGTGCCGTCCATCAGTCAGTTTCATAAATTGAGGACAGTTGAAGCCGGAGGAGAGAGAGGCCATCCGACCAAAGTCCACAAGTGAATGTCTAGAGAAGGGTTTAGAGGAAGCTAGAAGACCCCGGCGTCCAGACTTGGCTTCATGAATGAATCTGCTGAGGGAGGGTCAAGTTAGACCATGTCACCCTCAGTTTGAGGAGTGAGTCCTGGGAGGGAGGTGCGAACCCTGTCTGTGAGGTCCAGTGTGAGGAGTAAAACTGAAGAGAGAGGGGAGCCCTAATCTGTCAGAGTTGGTATGAGGAGAGGAGGTTTAGAAGACACAGGATTTCAGCCATAGTTTCAGTTTCATGAGTTGGGGGTTTACAGGATAAAGTCTGTGTGAGGGACTTTCTCTGCTGGGTGAATCACCCCGCCTTTCAGGTTCATCTGAGTGGGTCTGTAAAAAGATTAGGTCTGTATCTCATGTACTCAGTTTCATGAGTGAGTTTCTATCTCTAGAGGAAGTGTTAGACTCTGTTTCATGATAAGTTCTACAGTTCTACAGTTGCTACGCGAGTGACTCTAGAGGAAGGGTCGAGGCACTATCTGTAGGACTCTGTTGCGCGAGTGACTCTAGAGGAAGGGTCGTGGCGCTATCTGTCAGACTCTGTTATGTGAGTGACTCTAGAGGAAGGGTCGAGGCGCTATCTGTCAGACTCTATTATGCGAGTGACTCTAGAGGAAGGGTCGAGGCGCTCTCTGTCAGACTCTGTTATGTGAGTGACTCTAGAGGAAGGGTCGAGGCGCTCTCTGTCAGACTCTATTACGCGAGTGACTCTAGAGGAAGGGTCGAGGCGCTCTCTGTCAGACTCTGTTATGTGAGTGACTCTAGAGGAAGGGTCGAGGCGCTATCTGTCAGACTCTATTATGCGAGTGACTCTAGAGGAAGGGCGAGGCATTATCTTTCAGACTCTATTCTGAGAGTGACTCTTGAGGAAGGGTCGAGGCATTATCTGTCAGACTCTATTATGCGAGTGACTCTAGAGGAAGGGTTGTGGCGCTATCTGTCAGACTCTATTACGCGAGTGAGTCTAGAGGAATGGTCGAGGCGCTATGTGTCAGACTCTATTATGCAAGTGACTCTAGAGGAAGGGTTAAGGCGCTATGTGTCAGACTCTATTATGCGAGTGACTCTAGAGGAAGGGTCGAGGCGCTCTCTGTCAGACTCTATTCTGTGAGTGACTCTAGAGGAAGGGTCGAGGTGCTCTCTGTCAGACTCTATTCTGCGAGTGACTCTAGAGGAAGGGTCGAGGCGCTCTCTGTCAGGCTCTATTATGCGAGTGACTCTAGAGGAAGGGTCGTGGCGCTATCTGTCAGACTCTATTACGCGAGTGACTCTAGAGGAATGGTTGAGACGCTATGTGTCAGACTCTATTATGCAAGTGACTCTAGAGGAAGGGTTGAGGCGCTCTCTGTCAGACTCTATTAGGCGAGTGACTCTAGAGGAAGGGTCAAGGCGCTATGTGTCAGACTCTATTATGCGAGTGACTCTAGAGGAAGGGTCGAGGCGCTCTCTGTCAGACTCTATTCTGGGAGTGACTCTAGAGGAAGGGTGGAGGCGCTCTCTGTCAGACTCTATTCTGCGAGTGACTCTAGAGGAAGGGTCGAGGCGCTCTCTGTCAGACTCTATTACGCGAGTGACTCTAGAGGAAGGGTCGTGGCGCTATCTGTCAGACTCTGTTGCGCGAGTGACTCTAGAGGAAGGGTCGTGGCGCTATCTGTCAGACTCTATTATGCGAGTGACTCTAGAGGAAGGGTCGAGGTGCTCTCTGTAGACTCTATTCTGCGAGTGACTCTAGAGGAAGGGTCGAGTCGCTCTCTGTCAGACTCTGTTACGCGAGTGACTCTAGAGGAAGGGTCGAGGCGCTCTCTGTTAGACTCTATTCTGCGAGTGACTCTAGAGGAAGGGTCGAGGCGCTCTCTGTCAGACTCTATTATGCAAGTGACTCTAGAGGAAGGGTCGAGGCGCTATCTGTCAGACTCTGTTACGCGAGTGACTCTAGAGGAAGGGTCGAGGCGCTCTCTGTCAGACTCTATTATGTGAGTGACTCTAGAGGAAGGGTCGAGGCGCTATCTGTCAGACTCTATTATGCGAGTGACTCTAGAGGAAGGGTCGAGGCGCTCTCTGTCAGACTCTGTTATGTGAGTGACTCTAGAGGAAGGGTCGAGGCGCTCTCTGTCAGACTCTATTACGCGAGTGACTCTAGAGGAAGGGTCGAGGCGCTCTCTGTCAGACTCTGTTATGTGAGTGACTCTAGAGGAAGGGTCGAGGCGCTATCTGTCAGACTCTATTATGCGAGTGACTCTAGAGGAAGGGTCGAGGCGCTATCTGTGATACTCTGTTACGCGAGTGACTCTAGAGGAAGGGTCGAGGCGCTCTCTGTCAGACTCTATTACGCGGGTGACTCTAGAGGAAGGGTCGAGGTGCTCTCTGTAGACTCTATTCTGCGAGTGACTCTAGAGGAAGGGTCGAGGCGCTCTCTGTCAGACTCTGTTACGCGAGTGACTCTAGAGGAAGGGTCGAGGCGCTCTCTGTTAGACTCTATTCTGCGAGTGACTCTAGAGGAAGGGTCGAGGCGCTCTCTGTCAGACTCTATTATGCAAGTGACTCTAGAGGAAGGGTCGAGGCGCTATCTGTCAGACTCTGTTACGCGAGTGACTCTAGAGGAAGGGTCGAGGCGCTCTCTGTCAGACTCTATTACGCGAGTGACTCTAGAGGAAGGGTCGAGGCGCTCTCTGTCAGACTCTGTTATGTGAGTGACTCTAGAGGAAGGGTCGAGGCGCTATCTGTCAGACTCTATTATGCGAGTGACTCTAGAGGAAGGGTCGAGGCGCTATCTGTGATACTCTATTCTGCGAGTGACTCTAGAGGAAGGGTCGAGGCGCTCTCTGTCAGACTCTATTATGCAAGTGACTCTAGAGGAAGGGTCGAGGCGCTATCTGTCAGACTCTGTTACGCGAGTGACTCTAGAGGAAGGGTCGAGGCGCTCTCTGTCAGACTCTATTACGCGAGTGACTCTAGAGGAAGGGTCGAGGCGCTCTCTGTCAGACTCTATTATGCGAGTGACTCTAGAGGAAGGGTCATGTTTCTCTCTGTCAGACTCTATTATGCGAGTGACTCTAGAGGAAGGGTCGAGGCGCTATGTGTCAGACTCTATTATGTGAGTGACTCTAGAGGAAGGGTCGTGGCGCTCTCTGTCAGACTCTATTACGCGAGTGACTCTAGAGGAAGGGTCGAGGCGCTATCTGTCAGACTCTGTTATGCGAGTGACTCTAGAGAAAGGGTCGAGGCGCTATCTGTCAGAGTCTATTATGCGAGTGACTCTAGAGGAAGGGTCGTGGCATTATCTGTCAGACTCTGTTACGCGAGTGACTCTAGAGGTAGGATTGAGACGCTTTCTGTCAGACTCTATTACGCGAGTGACTCTAGAGGAAGGGTCGAGGCGCTCTCTGTCAGACTCTGTTATGTGAGTGACTCTAGAGGAAGGGTCGAGGCGCTATCTGTCAGACTCTATTATGCGAGTGACTCTAGAGGAAGGGTCGAGGCGCTATCTGTGATACTCTATTCTGCGAGTGACTCTAGAGGAAGGGTCGAGGCGCTCTCTGTCAGACTCTATTATGCAAGTGACTCTAGAGGAAGGGTCGAGGCGCTATCTGTCAGACTCTGTTACGCGAGTGACTCTAGAGGAAGGGTCGAGGCGCTCTCTGTCAGACTCTATTACGCGAGTGACTCTAGAGGAAGGGTCGAGGCGCTCTCTGTCAGACTCTATTATGCGAGTGACTCTAGAGGAAGGGTCATGTTTCTCTCTGTCAGACTCTATTATGCGAGTGACTCTAGAGGAAGGGTCGAGGCGCTATGTGTCAGACTCTATTATGTGAGTGACTCTAGAGGAAGGGTCGTGGCGCTCTCTGTCAGACTCTATTACGCGAGTGACTCTAGAGGAAGGGTCGAGGCGCTATCTGTCAGACTCTGTTATGCGAGTGACTCTAGAGAAAGGGTCGAGGCGCTATCTGTCAGAGTCTATTATGCGAGTGACTCTAGAGGAAGGGTCGTGGCATTATCTGTCAGACTCTGTTACGCGAGTGACTCTAGAGGTAGGATTGAGACGCTTTCTGTCAGACTCTATTATGCGAGTGACTCTAGAGGAAGGGTCGTGGCATTATCTGTCAGACTCTGTTACGCGAGTGACTCTAGAGGAAGGGTCGAGGCGCTATCTATCAGACTCTGTTACGCGAGTGACTCTTGAGGAAGAGTCGAGGCATTATCTGTCAGACTCTATTCTGCGAGTGACTCTAGAGGAAGGGTCGAGGCGCTATCTGTCAGACTCTGTTACGCGAGTGACTCTAGAGGAATGGTCGAGGCGCTATCTGTCAGACTCTATTACGCGAGTGACTCTTGAGGAAGGGCGAGGCATTATCTTTCAGACTCTATTCTGAGAGTGACTCTTGAGGAAGGGTCGAGGCATTATCTGTCAGACTCTATTATGCGAGTGACTCTAGAGGAAGGGTTGTGGCGCTATCTGTCAGACTCTATTACGCGAGTGAGTCTAGAGGAATGGTCGAGGCGCTATGTGTCAGACTCTATTATGCAAGTGACTCTAGAGGAAGGGTCGAGGCGCTCTCTGTTAGACTCTATTACGCAAGTGACTCTAGAGGAAGGGTCGAGGCGCTCTCTGTCAGACTCTGTTATGTGAGTGACTCTAGAGGAAGGGTCGAGGCGCTCTCTGTCAGACTCTATTCTGTGAGTGACTCTAGAGGAAGGGTCGAGGTGCTCTCTGTCAGACTCTATTCTGCGAGTGACTCTAGAGGAAGGGTCGAGGCGCTCTCTGTCAGACTCTATTATGCGAGTGACTCTAGAGGAAGGGTCGTGGCGCTATCTGTCAGACTCTATTACGCGAGTGACTCTAGAGGAATGGTTGAGACGCTATGTGTCAGACTCTATTATGCAAGTGACTCTAGAGGAAGGGTTGAGGCGCTCTCTGTCAGACTCTATTACGCGAGTGACTCTAGAGGAAGGGTCAAGGCGCTATGTGTCAGACTCTATTATGCGAGTGACTCTAGAGGAAGGGTCGAGGCGCTCTCTGTCAGACTCTATTCTGTGAGTGACTCTAGAGGAAGGGTGGAGGCGCTCTCTGTCAGACTCTATTCTGCGAGTGACTCTAGAGGAAGGGTCGAGGCGCTCTCTGTCAGACTCTATTACGCGAGTGACTCTAGAGGAAGGGTCGTGGCGCTATCTGTCAGACTCTATTACGCGAGTGACTCTAGAGGAATGGTTGAGGCGCTATGTGTCAGACTCTATTATGCAAGTGACTCTAGAGGAAGGGTCGAGGTGCTCTCTGTCAGACTCTATTACGCGAGTGACTCTAGAGGAAGGGTCAAGGCGCTATGTGTCAGACTCTATTATGCGAGTGACTCTAGAGAAAGGGTCGAGGCGCTCTCTGTCAGACTCTATTCTGTGAGTGACTCTAGAGGAAGGGTCGAGGCGCTATCTGTCAGAGTCTATTCTGCAAGTGACTCTAGAGGAAGGGTCGAGGCGCTATCTGTCAGACTCGTTATGCGAGTGACCCTAGAGGAAGGGTCGAGGCGCTATCTGTCAGACTCTATTACGCGAGTGACTCTAGAGGAAGGGTCGAGGCGCTATCTGTCAGACTCTGTTACGCGAGTGACTCTAGAGGAATGGTCGAGGCGCTATCTGTCAGACTCTATTACGCAAGTGACTCTAGAGGAAGGGTCGAGGCATTTATCTGTCAGACTCTATTACGCAAATGACTCTAGAGGAAGGGTCGAGGCGCTATCTGTCAGACTCTGTTTCATGAGTGCCTCTCTAGAGGAAGGGTCGTGGCGCTATCTGTCAGACTCTATTACGCGAGTGACTCTAGAGGAAGGGTCGAGGCATTTATCTGTCAGACTCTATTACGCAAATGACTCTAGAGGAAGGGTCGAGGCGCTATCTGTCAGACTCTGTTTCATGAGTGCCTCTCTAGAGGAAGGGTCGTGGCGCTATCTGCCATACTCGGTGTCAGCAGCGGGATCACAGAGGTGGATGCCGTGGGCCTGTTCCAGCTGCAGGATTACTCAGGGGCGGGCACGATCCCGGGTGACTGTCACCGTAATTAGATGTGTGCCGGGGCCGGATCGGATCTGCGGCCCGGGGGGTGCAGCGGAGACACAGCGAGGCCTCTGGGCGCACAGCTTCATTAAGCGCTAGACCCCTCAAACTCTCCTGAAACCTGTCAGAGAGGCCGCACGAGGACAGCACAGCTTCCGTCTGCCCCGAAAACACCGCGACACATTACTAATGTTTGGGACGTGAGAGGCTTCGAGCACGCGCTAAGACTTCCGACGCTGTGTGTCTATCTCACAGACCACCCAGGGCCCTCCTCTTCATCACCTGTAGGACGTCATAACTCTGACCTGTCCAGACCCCCCTGCCGCATCTGCAGACACAGCATAGGGCATTGGTCTATCTGGGAACCGAATGGGGTCCTGCGGGGGGTTTAATAGGGAACCCCGAGAGACTGGAGTGCACAGGACAGATTCGCTCTTATTGCTTTTTCCGTGTGTTTTTGCCTTTCTTGGTTCATGTGTTTAGGTGTTTTTTTCTGATCCACTTACTTTTACTTTTACTCCTAATGCCAGCTTTGTCATGTTGCACCAAAGGTGAGTCCTTGTGCAAGTCATGAAGGTGGGGGTAGGGGGCACCCGGGAAAGGTGCACGATTCTTCAGAGTTCCAAGTAAAACAGTATTTTACCTGCTGGAGCACTCGCCATGCACTTTATAAAGGGAGATTTTGTAGTGATTTATCTGGAGTGCCAGGGGCACATTAAGGGGCATATATACAAGCCCCTATCCCCAACACAACGCCACTTTTTACGACGTGGTGGCGATAGGGGCATTGCCTTATTTACAAGGCAGCGTTAAGTCACTTACCGTGGCTTAACATTGCCTTGTAAATAAGGCCGACCATTTCACTCTATGCTTAGCATAAAAGGGGTGGGCAGCCAGAGCGGGACTGGGAACCAAAACCGGCCCTGGCACACTGCTCGGCCAGCCCCTCCGAGGGTGAGGGGGGGTGAAGCCGAGCAGTTTGCGAGGGCCGGTTTCGGCGGATTTTGTTACAGGGGGCCGATAATGCTGATCCCCGATAACAAAAATAGCCCCCAAGGGTCCAAACCCGGCCCCACCCTAGTGGCCCACTGGGGAAATGCCCGGTGCCCGTTATGGCCAGTCTGGCTCTGTGGGCAATGGGTGTTCCAGAGGGCGTTCCTCCGTTACACCCATTGATTGTGACGCTGCCCCCTATTTACAAGGGAGGCGTAAATAGGTGGCAGCACCAAAATTAAGACCTGGAAAATCCTGGTCTTAAGTTTGCAAAACGAGGAGAAATGCATTATTTCTCCTTGTTTTTGCTATATCCATGTGTGCTGCCTCGTGCAGATCACATGGAAAAAGTGAAATGTCTTGGCTTGTTTATTTACATAAACAGTCTTTAAAAAAATACAATTTTGAGACTACCATGTGTGCTGCATTCGGCAGCAAACATAGAAGTGACAAAGCAGCATTTAAAGATTGTTTATGTGCAGGAAGGGGCACCTTCCCACACATGAACAATCCTCTCCTGCACGCAGACACATTTGCACTCTGGTTCAAGGGTGCCTGTGTCGACACTATACTGCTAAGTGTAGTGCCAACGCAGGGGGGAACGCAAGGCTGCACCATATCCTTGTAAATATGGTTCAGCCTTGTGTTTCTGAAGTGGCGGAGTGAGGCGTTAAGCCATGATGGCTAACGTCTCACTCTGCCACTTCCTTGAACAAATGCCCCCAAAGTGCAATATTTTAGCGTCCCATTGAGGCACTGACTATCGCCTCACAATCACAGGACACCAAGGGGGATATTTACAAGGAAGTGGCAGAGGGAGGTGTTAGCCTTCCTGGCTGAACGCCTCTCTCCGCCACTTCTGAAATGCAAGGCTGCACCATATTTACAAGAATGAGGTGAAGCCTTGCATTTCCCAATGCAATGGCGCTAAGTTTAGCAAGTTAGCTCAAACGCAGGCACCCTTGCACCATAGTGCAAGGGTGTCTGCGTGCAGGGGAGGATTGTTTATTTGTTTGAAGATGTCTCTTCTTGCACAAAAACAATCCTAAAATGCCTTTTTGTAACTTTCATGTGTGCTACTTAATGCAGCACACATGAAAGTTACAAAATGGCATTTTTTTGAAAGATTGTTTTTTACAGGAAGGGATACCTTTCTGTACATAAACAAACCATGACAGTTTGCTTTTTCCATGGTTTTTCTGGTCTTTATTTTGGCGCTGCCTCCTATATACGTGACCCTTGTACATAGGGGACATTGTCAAAATGAATGGGTGTTGCAGTGGAACGCCCACCACAGCACCCACTGTCCACCCCTTTCACGCTAATGCTTGTTTCAGAGCCGGCTCCCCGAGCAGAACGGAGTTAGCGTTCCAGCTGGGGGCGGGGCTTAGATTATAAGAACAAGCGTGACTGGGGGCTCGGGCAACAAACAAGGTGGTGGCAGCTCCTTGAGTGTTTGTGCTGTAAGAGCTCGTGCAGATTGCGAGGGGCTCCTCCTCTGCACGCTGTTAAGCCCATTTATAACGCTGTTTTTATAATGCATTTTGCACCGACTGCATTTTAGATGTAGACGCAATTGATCTAATAATTGTTTCTTAAAATTTTAAACTAACCACCATTACGGTTTCTGTACCCATAGCCCCGTACCATCGCGGCTTCGTGCCGTTTGTGTGGAGGGCAGGGTGAGCTCCATTGTTTCAGAGCCGGCTCCCCGAGCAGAACGGAGTTAGCGTTCCAGCTGGGGGCGGGGCTTAGAATATAAAATGGCCACCCGGAAGCGAAGCGGTCGAGCGCAGCGGGAGCGCCGTCACTGCGCCGAAGCCGTGCCAAAGGGGTGCCAGTCTGCGCCAGTCCGCGCTCGGACCGCGCTGCGCGCCACATCTCTTGACCCTTGTAACTCCCACCACACATCGAAGGTAATTACGTACTCTAGAGCACAGCTTCTGAGCATAGGTAATACACTCAATCACAAACGATGCTCTCATTTTAATGCAGACTCCTTGCGCAACTTGCCTACTAACCCATCTCCTAACTGCGCCTTTAAAACAACTTCACCTCACTCTCAACTAGGAGCCCTTACGATCGCCAAAATCGAAGAAAAACACATAAACTGTGCCCTTATAAATGCCCGCTCCCTCATAAAACATAGGGAAGAGGTGGCCGAACTTATAGCTAACCAAAACTTAGACATTCTGTTCATAACAGAGACCTGGGCAGATTTAGCATCTGGCCCAGATTTCAGTACAGCCACTCCGGTTGGCTATTATGTGACCCGATTAGATAGATCCTCTGGAAAAAGGGGAGGAGGTCTAGCTATTATACATCGAGCCAGCTTAGTTTTAAAAACCGAACCATTGAACCATGATTCCGTAGAAGCCTTAGGTTTCACCTTTATTCTTTCTCCTACACAAACTTTCAAAGGAACACTACTTTACCGACCACCCACCTCACGTACACCTTTTTTGAAATCCCTTAATCTTTTGCTAGAACCAGTAGCCGCCAATACTGAATATACAATACTGGGAGATTTTAACTTTCATCTAGAAAATCATGTAGATAAAGATTCAAATAGGATTATCTCTGATTTTCTGGCTGCTGGCTTAGAACAACGAGTCTCCTCAGCCACTCATCAAGCTGGCCATACCTTGGACGGTCTATTTACAAACAATTTATTCTTGAGTCAACCCACTGTGATCCCGCTTACATGGACAGATCACTCGGCAGTAAAATTCTCCATATTAGTTAGAAACCATAAAAACTCCACGCCTACCATACGCTCTCAGATTAAATGTCGTGATTGGAAAAATATTGATCATACTGTTTTCAATAACATTCTTGAATCCACAATACCCAAAGACTCAGATGATCCACATGAAGCATCTAGCAACTATGGTCGCTGGTTGAACAATGCTCTGGATCGCGTAGCACCTGTCAAAAAATTGCAGCTGAAACCGCAATAAACCTTCTGCTCCTTGGTTCTCCGAGCTTTTAAGGCTCGAGAGACAACGATGCCGAAACCTAGAGAGGCGTTGGCGTAGGTACTATGACAATAATGATAGAGACAGATATAAGAAAGCTCTGCTTAGCTACAAAAAACTCATCATTAAGGAAAAATGCAATTTTTTCACTACACAAGTAGAATCAGCTCAAAACTCGAGCAAACAGCTATTCCAGGTGGTTAAAAAATGATCCAACCCGCCGGTCCCTGATTCCATAGAACCATCTCAAACTTTCTGTAATGAAGTTGCAGAATTATTTAAAGGAAAGGTCACAGATATTTTCGATAATTTCACTAAAAGAACTTTTACTGCTTCAGCTTGTCTGGATAACCCCCATATATCAGTAAAGCCAACTTTGGAGGCTTTCTCCTCACTCTCTCAGGCGTCCATGGAAGAGATTATGAACACTGTTAAATCAGGATCACCTATGGACCCATGCCCCCGCCTATTCTTAAATCAGTCTCTAACCTGATAGCCCCGGTGCTTACTAATATTTGTAACGCCATGTTCCGGACAGGTGACTACCCTACAATTTGGAAGAAAGTCATTTCGAAACCCCTCTTAAAAAAACGACACTAAATCCAGCAGAGCTAAAAAGCTATCGACCTATTGCCTCGCTCCCCTATCCATCAAAAATTTTCGAAAAGACAATGAATCTGCAACTGTCGAGCTTCATCGACAAGAATGAGCTGTTAGATGATACCCAATTTGGGTTCAGAAAGGGCCATGGGACCAAGACCGCCTTGATAAAAGCAGCAGAGGAGGTCAGGATAATCATGGACCGGGGCGGTGCAGCGGTCCTAATACTTCTAGACCTGTCTGCAGCTTTCGACACGGTCGATCATAACATCTTGATCGACTGTGTCACTGCTATTGGCATTCAGGGCAAAGCTAAGGCTCTCTTGGCATCCTTTTTATCGGACAGAGAGCAGTCTGTGAAAATGGGGAGTTACTACTCGCCTGATTTCACCTTGCCTTGTGGAGTTCCCCAGGGCTCCTCGCTAAGTCTGACGCTTTTTAACATCTATGTGTTGGACTTGGCGAGGGTGATTAAGTCATTTGGCATTGGATTAACATCATACGCCGATGACACTCAGTTAGTCCTGGCAATCCACAAAAATGGAGCAGTAGTGGCCGCTAACTTCCAGGAGGGTATGAGAGCAATCAGCACGTGGATGGACCAGAACTGTTTAAAACTAAATTCTGACAAGACGGAGGTCATGCTGTTTGGTGAGCTGACCTCGTCTTGGTCCCCAGTCTGGTGGCCATCGGAGCTGGGAGCTCCGCCCCTACCGGTATCAAAAGTCAGAAATCTGGGAGTCTTATTTGACAATAGGCTAACTTTTGTCAGCCACGCTAACGCAGTGGTCTCAGCGTCCTTTTACACCTTAAGAATGGTAAAGAAATTACTTCCTTTTCTACCCCCAAACGCAGGCAAAACCTTAATGTCCACTCTGGTTTTATCAAATGTGGATTATTGCAATGGCCTATTGTTGAATGCACAGGAGCAAGTTTTGAACAAATTACAGCTTGTGCAAAACGCTGCTGCAAGGATCCTAACCGGCACACCTAAATTTTCATCCATCTCTCCCATCATTCGTCAACTACATTGGTTGCCGATCAGATGTCACACAAAGTTTAAGGCCTTGTGCATCATATACAAAGCATTGAACAATACTGGACCAGATTTCTTAAAAAAATCTATCAGTGTCTACAAACCCAACCGATCCTTACGTTCATCGGCATTTCAACTGCTTAACATCCCACGCACAATGAAAGCAACATGGGGAGACAAACGCTTCGTGGTTGCTGCCTCGAAATTATGGAACGCGCTTCCTCATATTAAATTCAGTTCATCTTTACTAATATTTCAAAAACACCTTAAAACTTGGCTTTTTGACCAGTAAAATTTAGTAGGAACCCCTTGCAATCTCTGTGAACTCCAGCGCCGAGACACCGGAAGGTAATTGTGCGCTATAGAAATTTTATAAATAAATAAATAAATAAATAACCATAGCGTGAAAGGGGGCCTTATTTACAGGGCAGCATTAAGCCATGTTAAGTGGCTTAACGGTGCCTTGTAAATAAGGTGCAGCCCTATCACCACCACAAAGTCAGTAAAAATGATGTTGTGGCGGCTATAGGGGTTTGTACATATGCCCCTGAATGTGTACGTATTGCCTCAAGGGGCAGTGTTAGAATGCACTCTACCCAGGCCAGAAACAACCCTTGCACTTTACCCGGGTCATCAACAAACTTTGCACTTTGCCCGGGTCATCAACAAACTTTGCACTTTGCCCGGGTCATCAACAAACTTTGCACTTTGCCCGGGTCATCAACAAACTTTGCACTTTGCCCGGGTCATCAACAAACTTTGCACTTTGCCCGAGTCAACAACAAACTTTGCCGGGTCATCAACAACCCTTGCACTTTGCTAGGGTAATCAACAAACTTTGCACTTTGCCCGTGTAAATCAATAAACTTTGCCGGGTCATCAACAACCCTTGCACTTTGCCCGGGTCATCAACAAACATTGCACTTTGCCCGGGTCATCAACAAACTTTGCACTTTGCCCGGGTCATCAACAAACTTTGCCGGGTCATCAACAACCCTTGCACTTTGCCCGGGTCATCAACAAACTTTGCACTTTGCCCGGGTCATCAACAAACTTTGCACTTTGCCCGGGTCATCAACAAACTTTGCCGGGTCATCAACAACCCATGCACTTTGCCCGGGTCATCAACAAACTTTGCACTTTGCCTAGGTCCACAAAAAGTCTTGCACTGACCTTTGGTGCTCTCAATACAGCACCTTTCACATGCTTGAAATCCACCCTCCACTGATATAACCGCCTCCAGCCAACGGAATTGACTCTGAGCGCTTTCTGAAAATCACGATTACTTGCACCAGACTCCGGAAGCACCTTACCACCCAAAAAAGTATATTCTAGCAGTGACAATAGAGCCATGGAATGAGGGTTAACCCATAGATTCTAAAGTCAAGTCATCAAATGGAACTGCTTTTATTTTTGGGTGACTTGACATCAAAATCGGAAATATGGAGGGGAGGAGCCAAGATGGCGACCGGGTCGGACGTCTAGTCCCTCGGCTCCGCCGACCAACTCTTTCATCGCGCCTATCCTGTCACCGATCCTGCGCTCAGTCGGCACAATGCGGTAGCCGTAATGCCCCGTCGGCTAGTGGGGAAATCCTGAAGACCGCGCTCCTCTGCAACCGGGAGAAATGCTCGATTGAAGTTCGAGGCCCGCGGCAGCCCTCAGACCGGGGCCTCGAGTAGATGTTGGAGCCGGCTGTGGAGTGAATAATACCGGGCGTCGGCAGCTGTACTTCGCCGGCCGGACCAATTGAGGGAATCACGGTCGGTTCTGGACCTCCCGCTTCATCGGACTGTAGGTACAGGGTTGATTGTGCCCGGCGCCTGTGTCTGGAGTGATTTTCTAACTGCGGGAACCCTTATCGTTCGGTCCCGATTGTTTGCCCTACTGCTGCCCTGCTGCTAGCGAGAGGTCTCCCATCTATCTACCCCACCGACTTTGAGTGGACCGACTGGCTTGTGGGATAATATCAACTGCTGCTTCCTGGGTCTGCTTGCCACTTTATCTGGACATAGCCCTGCTGTGTATTGCGAGCGGCCAGCCCCTGGTTTGGAGGGCTTCCATGTGCAGTGAGTAATGGCGCACACTCTTGAGGAGTCGGGGCAGCCGAGCGGACACGGATGTGGCGAGCTGGGGGATGCGAGTGGCTGTGAGCGTGGGTGTACCCAAGACTACGGTGCTTTACTGGCGGCCATTGTCTCCTTCCGTCAAGAAATGACTTTCTCCGTGCTATCCCTGATTGGCAAGGTTGACGATATACTGTTTGCACCGGGGTGCTCAAACATGGCGGACTTGCCGGACCACAGTGCTACGCTTCTCCCCGTGTCCGACTACTACAAGATGGCGGCCCCGCTTCACAGTGATTGCCTTGGGACTTCAGGATCCGGGGCTGCCTTTGTAGTGAGCGATGCCAGCCTGGACCGAAGCGTGACCCGTGGCTTGCGATTACGACGTGAGTCTTCTCCCCGCACTTCGCCCCTTGAAACCCAGAGCTCGCTCCAACAGGAGCTGGACATCAAGACTCTCCTCCCCCGCTCGGCCCCGAAGTCTCCTAGGGGGTTGTGTACTCCTTTGCGGGACCGTTGGCCCTCAGTGTCCTTGCTCTGGTTGAGTGTGGGAATCGATGTGCCCCCTTTGGACTACTGCTCGCACCTTTCTGGGTTACCTTTGTTGGCAGGGAAGGGAGGGTGAAGACGGGACAGGGATGATCGTTCTTTATTGTTGCCGATGGTTTCCCTGTTACAGATCGAATTGGATGTGGACCATGTTGGTATTTTGGGTGACGCGGTGTGCCGACTTTGCGCTTTTCAACATTGTATGCTTGTACTGCTGTTCTTTTACTGAACAATATATCCTGGGCTACTATGGAACTGCTTGACCTGTGGAAAGATGGCGCCGAGGGACTGGTAGCGGGCTCCTCCTCCACCTCTCTTTATATACAAATTTCTTTTTCCTTTCTTTCTTACTTATCTCTCTGTTTCTATATTTCGGGCACTCTTTTTTGGGCGACAGGCACACTGCTAGGGGGGGGGTAGGCCGTAGCCTCTGCATGCGTGTAGGGTGGGGGGTAGAGGGGGGATTTTCTTTTGTCCGTTTTCGTTTCTATGGGCCTTATTTTTTTCTTTCTTTCGACTTCTTTTCTTGTCTTATTTCTGTCTTTAGGTTGTAGTTTGGTTCGATGCGAGGTGGGCGCTGACCGGCATAAGACATACTGTGTGCTTAATTATCCTGATGTGTATTTCGTCATGCCGCTGCTCCGATTATAACTTCTCCTTTGTCTCTTGGGACTCGCCTGCTGATCGTTGCACACTTGTGTTGTAGTGGGATTGACTGGACTATGACTCTTCTTATTTCTATATTTTTAATATAAAAGTCCCAAAAAAAACTTAAAAATTAACCTTCATCCTCCTGTCTCTCGGTAGTACGAGTGGGTCTAGTGAATCTCTGCTCGATTGCTTATTTGTACTGACGTGCTACTGGGTCATCGTATAGTTTGCAACAGTGCTTTAAATGTTTCGCGGCCGGCCAGGTGGTTGTGGGCCCGTATTTGTTTGCTGAATCTGCACAATAAAGGTTTAAAAAAAAAAATTTGAAAAAAAAATCGGAAATATGTTTAGACAAAGGAAGCGTAAGTTGCTGTTGGTTTTCAGGAGGGAGGGGGTAGTTTTAGGACTCAGGGCGTAGGCAGGGATTGGGGGCGGGTCAAGTCTTAACAATAGAAATGTGTTAACCATACATGCTTGGACAACGCATAAATCATTGTAAAGGCATGCGTGGTAAAGTCATATACGTGGTTAAGACTTGCGTTGTACGGACTCCGTGGAACCAGCAAGGGTGGTAAACACATGCGTAGTTCCATCACACAACCCTCAGAGTTGGACACATCATTGTCAAGCTCCTGCTGAAATCTTCACTTTTGTCCCAAAATCTCAGAGAGGGGCAGGCTTGGACCCTGCAGGCGCCGGGTGTGAGTTGCTGCTGGGGTAACTGTGCCACTTTGTCCCCTCTCCCACATTTTATCTACAGCTTAAGTGATTTTCTTGGTTTTTTAAATCTCCCAGCAGGCGAAGGCTGACAGTTGCACCAGGCAGTGTTCCAGGAGGCCGGATGACTTCTCTCAAGGGTGCTCCCTGAGGCATCACCCTTCCTGGGGCAAACCCAGTGAAAATAAATCCTGGCCCCCAGAATAGGTGCAGCTGCCCACAGCCAGCAGCCACCGGCACAGATTAAGCTCTAGTGTTAAAGAAGAAAGCCCCTGCAAGCCTGTTGTGTCTTTCCTTGGTGCAAGTGCCGTGGGTGGCGAGTGGTCTGTGTGTGGCGATGACGGTCGAATGATGGGTGGGCCATCAAAGGGTTAATAAATCAGGAAAGTTGAGGCGCATGGTTTTGCTGCTTCGTGTGTGGTATTATTTTCACTTGTCTTGCCCTGCTGTATCTTAGTAAAAAAACAATATTTTGTACCGGTTTGTCTGCTCCTGGGGTGCATTAATGACACTCAGCTAGATTCATCAAGCATTTTTGCGAGCGCAAACGGTGCGAATCGCTAAATTCGGCCATTTGCGCCCGCAAAAATGGCATTTGGAATTCATCAATGGATCATAAACTCGCAATTTAAAAAATCGCAAATAATTGCGATTTTTCAAATTGCGATCGCATTTAGGGAATCTCAATTTGAGATTCCTTAAATGCTATTCATGAACCTTTGAAAACTTGCGAATTCGCAATTTTTTGCCGCTATTTACCGCGAAGTCTGACTTTGTGGTAAATTGCGAAAACGGAGAAAAAAGCACTTTTGTGCATTTTTCTCAGTTGTATGTTACACATACACATGTCTTTGGACATGTGTGTGCGCAACATGAGTCTAATTTATATTTCAGGGGTGCTACAGGGTGTCCTTTGCGATTAGCAAATTGCTAATCGCAAATAAAGAATAACTCCCTATTCAAAGGCCCATAGGAATGAATGGGGAGTTATTCCTTATTTGCGATTAGCAATTTGCTAATCGCAAATAAGGAATGTGTAGAAATCGCAATTTATTTAGCGACTCCTACATGAATCCCGTTTTGCAAGTCCTTAATAGCGATTCCTTAATAATCGCTATTAAGGACTCGCAAAACGGGACAATGATGAATCTGGCTGTTAGTGTCTTAGTACAGCGACCCTGTGCGATTCCATCCAATACATGATCTGTACACAGTGTTCTGTGTACGTCATCACTATGGGGTATATTTACTAAGTTTCAGCACCATGCCTGTGTCACAAAAGTGGCGCAAATCGACGCAAAATCTTTTTTGTTTCTAATTTGCTTTCCTGTGAAAACTTGATTTGCACTAAAAAATCTCTTGAAAGTAGCACAAAGCAGCGCACAGCGCTGATTTGCAATACTTAGCGCCAAGGGGGTATTCCATGGGTGATGCGTAGGCGTACCCATGCAACCACGCATGGTTTTGACACAAACCCTATTTACCAAAATTGCGTCACTCCAACCAGGTGCTATCACAGAGAAATGCTTTTCTTTCTCCTTTCTTTTCCGACTTTGTATACGTGCTGCACTATGCAGCCGCATACAAGGTGGTCATCGTACACTATTTCTATATAGCAAGCGCTTTGTGATGTGAGTGCTTTGGGGTAACAAACTTTGCTAAACCAACATCTGAATCGCGTGCTCACCTGCACCAGCGACTATCGCAGAGTTGACGGGGATGATCGCTTAGACAGCGCGTCAGTCAATGAGGCTCGCTTAGACAGCGCGTCAGTCGGTGATGCTGTGGCAATCCATCAGGCTTTTGCCTACATGTGCCTGATATTGAACTTGACTTTCATCTTGATTGTATTGATCAACGAGCGTTTGGCGTCTTTGATCGGGCTTTTTTTTTCATCAGATGTGTGGTGTGACGGTTCTGGTGTTGCGCGTTGCATTTGGTGCCTGCTCACCAGTGTACAGGATGTCAGGAGAGAGATAAATAAAAGTTTGGGGTAACTTTGTAGTGCTTTTTTCAGCAAATTCACGAGTGCGGGGTTAACCTTGAGGTATTATGGGCAGCAAATACATATTGCCTACAGCAAGTGTTTTTGAGCAGGAGTTTGCTGCTAATTTAATTTAGTCTGCATTTTAGGTACTTTCTATCTTTTTTTACCTCTGTATATGTTTTGGACTCTGTGGACCTTGGCATCTAACCAAGGAGTGATACAACCACCACCATATCTGCAGAGGACTTGCAAGCCAGAGTTAAAATGGAAAGAGTGATTATGTGTTTTTGAAAATTACTTACCTGCAATTGATGGAGGTGGATATGAGCCTCCCAGAAAGTTGGTATTGTTATTCAATCATTTGGGTATAGCTGGGTAAAGAGTTTTTGACAATCTTCCAATGCTAGCTGCTCCCACAGAGGAAAATGCTATTTGGAATATGTACATGGACCCAAAAGAAGAGGTTAAACAAAACAATTTTAGGTGGAGCGTACTAAATGAGAGCCGTAATTTTTTCAAAAGGAAACAATCTAGGGGCATAATTAGCAAGGGCCATATCGCCGCTTTAGCGGCACTTTTTGCCGCTAAAGCGGTGATATTTTTATCGCCCTACAAGGCAAGCTGTCGCTAACAGCAGTTAGCGACAGCTTTTAGGCGATAGCTTCAGGTTTGGGGCCCGATTTGCATGTCAGCGATATTTATCGCTAATGAAATTCAAAGTGGGCGTACCCAAACTGTTCGCGACTGAAAACAGTCGCTAACACAGCTATCGCCTATTAGCAAGGCAGGCGAAGCGCTAAAAAAAATCACGCTAAGCGCGATTAGCGCTATAATCTAATGCCTGGTAAAAAGTTGACTTATCGGTGTAGTCAATGGGGGGTGGATTATCAGATTAAGCCTCCATTGGCGTTAATGCGAGAATATCGCTGGATTTCCAGCAATATTCTCGCATTTCGCAGCTATCCCTGGATATTTTAGCACAATGGAGAAAAAAACGTTACTAATAGCATGTTTTCTCCGCTAAAATATCCAGCGATAAAAAAAATTCGGTAACCACTTTTAGCGATAAATATCGCTATTCCTTACTAATATGCCCCCTAGTGTGGAATTGGTGGAGGAGTTTATTGCTGCCCTAAATCTCCTTCCGTTTTCTGCACTAGCTCACTAACTAGCGCTGGGACGCTCACGGGCAGCCATGCGCTCTATAAATCTTATAAAATTACATGTGTTGGCTTGCACTTGTGGGTTTGAGACTAATGCAGATATCTATATAAGAAACCAGTTTGTATTTAACTACTGCTCTAAGAAAACACAGGAACATCTGTTAATATGTCGTAATCATACACTGTTAGAAGTCATAGACATAGCTAAAAGTATAGAAAGGTCTTTTGTTTCATCGCAAGCTTTGACTAATCAAAAAGGTTTATCCCCAGTCGGTTGCATTTATGCAAAGAATTCTGTGCGTGCAATGAATGTGAAGGTTGTGAAAAACAAGAAATTCACAAACAATTGTTACAGGTGTGATGCTTATGTGTGTGTTGGGAAATTGTACAATGTTTTATTGACATTGAATGCAGCAAAGGATACTAGCATTAGTAAGAGAATTAAGGGGCCAAGTTGTCAAGCAACTGTTAATGAAATTTCACTATTTGTTATGGCGGAATCTGTGGCACCTATTACCATTTTGGAAGACACTACATATTGCAAGTTTTGGTCTAAGCATTGCCTTAAATCTCTGGATGTCAATCCTAAAGTGTTTGGGGATTATAATATTGATATACTGGGGTATTTTGAAGTTACATTTGAAAGTTTGTGTAGAACGATTTGGATGAAAGTGTACGTGCGATGAGAGGTTGTGACATAGTGGGGTGGAAATATTAGGCAAGGTTGAGAATTATTCTGAGAACTGGTTATGAGAATCCTATTGTTTTGGGTGATATTCAGGGTCGACTGGCCATAGCGGGCATCAGACGTTTCCCCGGTGAGCCGTAAGGGTCGGGCCTGTTTGGGATCCGGTGAGGGCCATTTTTTTTACTGGGGGGCGGTTTTACAGCAGTGCTGTAATATCTGCCCCCGGTCCCAAAAGCAGCACCAGTGGTTCCCACCAGCAACCTCCCCCCCCGCCACTAGTCTGACTTAATTTCAATGGCTGCTTTGCATTCCCAGTCTGTCCCTGGTGATATCCTGAGTTTGGCAGCAAGCACTGATAAGGATAAAGCACAGACTGTGACAGATAAATATCCCAGTGTGTTTTGAAACAAAATTGTTGTTGTCAAAGGATTTGAGCATGAGATTAGGTTGAAAGAGAATGCTGTCCCAGTCATACATAAATTCAGACCAATACCCTGAAGTGTAAAAAAAAAAAAAAAAAGTTTAAAGGGTTAGTTAAGTTATGTGCTGAAGGAGTGGTTAGACCTGCTGACTCTTGGAGAAGTGTGGCTCACTGGTTAGAAGCGGCAGACTCTGAAGCAGAGATCAGGCCCGGGACCAGGGTTCAATTCCCTACGCGGCAGGGTCTTGGGCTCAATGTCCGCAGACTCGATAATTCTCGCCTCAGCGCCTACTCTAATCATGGGTCCCAAGCTGCAACTCTGGGCAATAGCTTGCTTAATCTCCATAATGGCCCCAACAACACTGGGATGCCTGGATACCGTAAACAGTAACATCTTTATCTCCCAACTAAAACAGCTCGGAGTGACGGGAAGCGCCATCTCATGGTTACAATCTTTCTTAGAAAACCGAACTTTCCAGGTGGTGGAGGGCGACATTCATTCCAAAACTTGACCTCTCAACCAAGGTGTGCCTCAGGGCTCCTCCCTGAGCCCCACACTTTTTAATATTTACATGCAACCGTTAGCGGAGGTCGTTCACCCTTTTGGCTTTGAAATCGTAACCTACGCTGATGACACCCAGCTTGTGGTGGCCCTGAATCAGCCAGGAAGCACCCCCTCCAACCTGAACAGCTGCCTAGTAGCAGTTACGAAATGGATGGCCTCTTCCCATTTAAAACTTAACGGGGACAAAACAGAACTGATGTTCCTGGGGAACACAGCCGGCCCCAGACCGACCCTACAATGGCCACCCTGCATGGGTCCCCCCCCTGAGCCAAAAAAACAAATCAAAAGCTTGGGCATGTGGCTGGATGATACCCTAAGCTTTAAGAAGCAAGCCACAATACTCTCCGCCATCTGCTTCGGGCTGATGCGAATGTTGCGTAAAGTCCTACCACTCCTCCCTTTTCAGGCCCGCAGGATAATGGTCCAGGCCATCATCCTGTCCCGTCTTGATTATGGGAATGCTTTATATCTGGGTGCACCGACCAGCACACTTAAAAAGCTGCAAGGCACCCAGAACGCAGCAGCACGTCTATTGCTCGGCCTGACCCGTAGGCATTCGGGCACTGCTGCCCTGAGGATTTTACACTGGCTGCCCTTCCAAGCCAGAGTAAAATTCAAGGCTATGTGCATAATGCATAAGGCCATGTGGAAAAACGCCCCCGCAATGATCTGCTCCCTAGCCACCCCTTACCATCCCCAAAGATCACTGCGTTCCAGCACGGCCTTTCTGGCAACAACACATAAGATCAAACGGGCCAGGTGGGGCGGACGCTCCTTCTCCCTGAATGCTGCCACGACCTGGAACTCTTTACCATCCACGCTTCGCAGCGAGCCCAATCATCTAAAATTCCGCAAAACTCTTAAAACCTTCCTCTTCTCTAAGTAAATCAGTAGACTGCCATCGATACGCATTCACAGCGCTACGAGGCCTTCGGGTAGTAATGCGCTTTATAAACCTCACTTTCATTTCATTTCATTTCATTTCACCTTGGGGGGCCCAAGAGGGGCATCTCACAGGGAGAGCCAGGAAAGGTTCCACAGCGTTATACAGCACCGGGACGCCCCGTTGCTGGGGCAGCTGTGCGCTTTACAAGTATACTACATTTACATCTACATTTAGGAGTGGGTATCCCACCAGTGGTCTTGACACATAAGCACACAGGGGACTTATGTGTATGTGTTGATTTAAGATTGTTAAACTCTGGAACTCCATGCCACTGGACCTCAGAATGGAACCATCGGAAATGAGTTTCCAGAAAACCCTAAAGACCTGGGGGCATATTAGCAAGGCGGGCGATATGAAATTATCAGCGCTTTTGACTTTTCGGCCGAAAAGCAGTGATAATTTCATTGCCTTATTAGCAAGCTGTATCTAACTGCTGTTAGCGACAGCTTGCTAATAGGGCAATGAAATTATGTAGTTTGTAGGCAATAGCGAGCGGTTTGGGGCCCGCTTTGCATATCAGCGATATTTTACGCAAATGACATGCAAAGTGGGCGTACCCAACCAGTCGCTGACATCGCTATCGCCTATTATCAAAGCAGGCACAGCGATAAAAAAAATCACGCTGAGCGCGAATATCGCCAAAAACTAACGCCTGCTCAGACCACTTCTAAACCTGTATATCTAATGGGAGTTGGATATTCAGGTTAAGACACTATTGACGTTAATGCCTGAATATCGCTGGATTTCCAGCGATATTCATGCATTGAGCCGCTATTGCTGGATATTTTATTGCATTTGAGATAAACGTTGCTAATAGCACGTTATCTCTGCAATAAAATCCGGCGATGCGCGGTGATAAAAAAATATCGCTAAGCTCATTTAGCGATAAATATCGCTAGTTGTTGATAATATGCCCCTGGGTTATTCAAGCAAAGAACTTAGGACTGTCAGGCCCCTTCAGATATATCAATCCTGATATGACAGACCGGTGGTGTTGTAACTTCCAGTGCAGGGACACTCCTTTGGGAGTAACGAGGTGCTTTGCAAAACACCAACCCTAACATTACATAACATTAAACCAAAATATCTTGGTAGATTGAGATCCTCTATCACACATTCAAGAGATGTTAGCCAATGTTGTGGGTGCTAAATATTTTTCCACTACAGAGCTACCTTCTGCCTACTATTAAAATTCTTTAAGCATGAAGTCAGAAAAGTTTGTGATGCTGCATGAGCCTTTTTAGTATTTATGAAAACCACTTGGTTTGGAGTTAGCGGTCAGTTTATTTCAGTGCATAATGGATGTTTTGTTTGGTGGTCTTGAAGGAGTGCAGGCCGTTCAAGATGACATTCTTCTTTTCACAGAAACTCAGTGACATCAATTGGTTATGTGTGATAAGGTGTTGGGTATCTTAAAAGAGGGATGGCAGTTAAACATGGGAAATGCAGATTGCTAGTCAAGCAAGTTGAATCTTAAGGATGTTTCATTTCAAGTGAAGGTATTAGACCTACATTTTGCAATGTACAGGCCATTTAGAAAGTGCCATCACCTAGTAATAAGGATTCTTTACGCTCTTTTGTGGGTTTATTTAACTACTAGGCCAGATTTATCCCAGGGTATGCATTGATGGTACAACCATTATGAGCACTTCTCAAGAAAGGTGCTTAGTTTGAGTGGCCGGCTCAAACAAATTAAGGTTTTGAAAATATTAATCAATTGGTGGTGAATGTGACTTAAATACATTCAAGGGGGAAAGAACTTTAGGGCAGATTGCTTTTCCCTTATACCCCTGCCAGATCATGAATTGGGTCATGACTATGATGAACGTGAATGTATGGTAGTTGTGATTGATGTAAACTGCACATCACAGAAGCAGAATGGAACAGTGCAACTTCTTGTGTTGCAGAAAGTGTTTAAACATGTAAAGGAGGGGTAGCCACCTTTTAAAAATTTGAATAACGAGTTCAAGAGCGTTGGGCAGGGTTCTTCAGAGCTCAAATGTGAAGGTAAATTTGTTTGAGGAATGGGCTGTTTGTTCCCCCCGAAGGGTTGCGTGAATGCATAATTGGCTGAACCCATGAGGGACATTTAGGTATTACTGCAACTTGTAGAAAGTTACGCCTGGCTTATTGGTGGTCAATATGGGTTAACGGGTTTCCAGTTTTATTGATAGATGTCCAGAATGCATTGTGTCTGATTAACACTGGAAAACTGTAAACAATCCTCTTTTTCCTGTTTCTCTTCCTGGTGGACAATGGGAAACAGTAGCCTTGCATTTTTCAGGTCCTTTCCATCTCATTCCAGGAGATAAAAATATTTCATTCTTTTGATTGACTATATTCCTAAATGTTTTTTTCAGTTGTGGATGCACCAAATGCTAAAAAATGTATCAGGTTTCTAGAGCAAACGTTCCTGTTGGAAGGACCATGCAAAGAAATAGTCATGAACAACGGCACACATTTTTGTGTCTGAAGAAATAAACGACTTCATAAAAATGTGTGACATTGGTCACTTGCCTTGTACAGTCCAGTTACAAATGGTCTGGTGGAAAGGGCCAATCGCTTTCAGAAAAAGGGTGTCCAAACTTCCTTATCGGCAGGTTTGAATGTGAATGATTACCTCAAACAAAAAACGTGGGCCTACTTAACTACACCTCATGCACTGATGGGGGTCTCACCTTAAAAGTTGCTGGGGGGCAGAGAAGCGAGGATTACACTTCTACCTGTCAGGCTTAAAGAGAAGTGTCATAAGCATAATTCGGAGAATTGTGTGATGAGGTGATCAAAATGGAAGGGAGAGTTTTGTGTAAACAGATGGCTCGAAAAAAGGAATTTTGATGAACAAATAATACTAAAGAACTGACTACTGTAGAAGGGGGTTGGGTTTTATGAAAACATACTTCTAGAGTGCTGAAAGGGAGATCTCAGTTTTTGAAACTAATTAAAGGGGTGAAGACCAGCAAAGCTTCGGTTCTTCTCTGTAATAAGGGCTGCTTGAACAAGTGTAGTGCAGTTCCCATTTCAGAAGAACATGAAAAAATATGTTTACAAACCTATAATGAATGTGTCCTTTCTGATTCTATGTTAACAACAGATGTCAACCTAGGTAGGTAGGTAGGTAGGGATGACCAAATGTCAAAACAGTATTTTAGAGAAAATGAACAGGATAATTCAGATAAGGGTTCCAAGCAAGTTAGTGGAGGATCTAAGGATGGTTCTGGAGGTAATGTTTACATTTCCCAGATTCCAGGGCAGTAGAAACCCTGCCTAGTGGAAGACTTCAGAGTGATGGTGGCTAGGCCTTTTCGCGTGATAAAACCACCCACAAAGATGCAGGATTTTTTTCCAGTACAATTATTTAATTTTATTGTAGTTTTGTGTTCTGTTTCTCCTTTATTTAAATAAAAATGACCTTATGAAATGGGGGAAATGAAGTAATGTATGATGAATGCAATATGTGTATTGCTATTTTTTTTCATCAATGCTTGTTTCTTACACCTTCAGTGAGGTTCTATGCATGGGATGTGGTGGGTTCTAGTTTGTTGGTTCCTAGGGTTTTCAGTTGCTGCTGATCTCGTGGCTTAGAAGGATGTTTGACTAGTGGGTCCTTTACTTGAAGAATACACCTCACGCTTTGTGAGTTTCACTTCCTCCTGCGTGGCGTGTTTCTTCCTTACTTCCTCCACAGAGAAGCCCCTACACTGCTGTTGCTCACTTACGTACGGTCAAACAGTTATGTTATGTTATGTAAAAAATGCTTATATTGCGCATGGCTGCCCCAGCAACGGGGTGTCCCAGCGCTTGGGGACGAGTAGCAATGGATGGTGGCAGCTAGCCATATGGAAAGATGGCCAAGAAATTCCAATATTCTAGAACAGTGGCATGGAGTTTGTGGTATTGGGCATTTTTGATTATAATTCCCAATTTGAGATGTTATGATACTGAGCCCAGTGCGCAGCGCAGCTCTGCCGTATTATCATGGTTACTGTTTACCCGTCCTGCACTTCATCACTGTGTCCTTTCTCTCTTTCTCTTCCTTCTGCAGTGTAGAGCATGACTTCCGACAGCAGGAGGGCCGCTTCCTGCGGGTCCTCAGCTCGCTCGACGACGACTCCCCCCAGACCGTGCCGCAGCCCCCCGCCCCAAGCCAGCAAGAGCCCTCGCCGGCACCAAAGCAGCCTCCCAAGATGGAGTCCAAACGGTCAAAGAGGAAGTGCTTTTGGTTCTTGTGACTAGAGGTCATGCAGAGGTCACGGCTTTCACCATCATTATGGTTGAAGGGACACACTCCGACTCCTGCAGCATTTTCTTGCATTTGGCACATTACAGAAGAGATTTCAGAGCTGGGACATATCACCTTAGCATACAGAGACACGTTAAGACTTCAGAGTTTAATACTGAAATGGGTGGGGAAGGGAATGGGAGAGAGGGCATCACTTTTTATATTTTTCAATAACTTCTATTTAAAAATAAAAGCGAAATTTAAAAAAAAGAGTGGAGTGAAATGTAAATAAAAAGCGAAAACATTTTTGGCATGGCGCTGAAGATGCATCTTACATGTTTTTTGCACCATATTTTGGATTTGAAACACTACCTCAAGATGGCGCCACTGAGAGTCTCTGGCGACAATCAAGGCACAAGTCCTAAAAAAAAGTGGGGGGGACTAATCAAGTTAGGTAGTATGTAAGCAAAATCACAGCAGGTAACATCACAGCGTGTGACATTGCACGTTGCATCACAGGAAGTGACATCACAACTAATGACCTCACAGAACGTGATATCACAAAAAGAGACATCTGTTCAAAAAAGACATCTGTTCATAGGACCTCACATTCATGTTTAGCAGGTCTATCATAAGTACATTTGAGTGTATTGCGAGATTTGAAAAAGGAAACCTGATCAGTACTTAAGCCAGTGACTTGAGTTTCCTGCTTAAAGGAATTAACAGCCCAAATGGTGTTGAAGTTTGGTGTCTGACTAACTGTAGTAGACAAGCCACTAAGTGCTACAAGCTAGGCGAACTAAACTTGGCAACAAGAACAAAGCACAGTCCATTCATTACATTAAAAATACTACAAACTACAATTGTGTATATCAAAACAATAACATTTATTAACCTACCTAACATATCACCATTATATACACAGGAAATCTTAGTACATTTTAACCACCATTAATAAGAAGGCAATTCACACATTGCATTTGGTCTTCGGAGCATGGCAAACGATAGTCTGTATAAAATATACAGTTATAACTAGATATTTTACACATAATTGGCCATTCTTGGCCATACTATATTGCTACAGAGTGTTTGACCAAAAGAAATTAGTAATTAGTGAGACTTTTTACGTCATTAAATCCCTAACATGTGGGTAACAAAATCACTTTAAAAAAAACATTCTACATGCCCGCGTATCTTTTGTGGTGATGGGCAGTACGTTCTACCTTCCTAGACTGAGTATCATCCACATGGCGATGAGCAGTCAGTCGTCTGATAAAATGTGGCAATCGATCCGAACAGGAGGAGGAGGAGGGCCCATGACATCTATGAACATTAGTGAAGAAAGACGTACGATGCCAGGCCGGTTCATAAGGGCGACATTATCTTGTTCATGGTGCTTAACCCTCTTTCACAGTCACTTGAAGTCACTGGTAGTGTGTTTATTGCCTCAAAATAGGTTGCAGTTGTTCTGTAATCTCATTCCCACCATTGCAATATTATCTCTGAAACTTTTTGATATGAGTCTATAATTAAGAGCGAATCTCCAGCAGAAGTCTATGCACTAACACAAACTGCACACGCTCAAAATTGCTCACTGGTGCATTTATTTGACGGGGGCTGTTAGGAGGTCATTAGTGTAGCCAGGGACCTTAAGTACATGGACAGTGAGCATATATTGAACATACATAAGTTGTCCGTGCATGTTCTGTGGGTGAAACCTCTTCAGAGTTAACACCACACCTTACTATGGCCTAAAAAATGTAGTAAAAGAATACAGGAAGAACATTTCTGCATGCAAGAGTAAAGTAGTTGACATCTGTAAAGAAAAAAACTCTAAAACATTGGTGAATTTCTAAATCTCTAAAATGCTTACATTTGTAAATTATAACATTCAATAAGTAATGAACTGATCATTTAGCTGTTTGAGTTAAAAGTCTACTACTGCAGAGTCCTATCAGTAGCATGCAGAATTGTTAAAAACATATTCATGTCACCTCATACTTTCACTATGGTGGAGAACTGAAGTAATTAGAAACAGTGGGCCCGATTCACAGAATTAACTTAAGACTCAATCCTAAACTTACTACTATTTTGGTATTCACAGAATGAACTTACCACTTTTGGTATTCACAGAAGTTAGGATTTGTCTTGAGTCTGTCTTAAGTCTGTCTTAAGTTTGTCTTAAGACAAACTTAGGACAAAATCCTAACTTCTGTGAATACCAAAAGTAGGAAGTTCATTCTGTGAATGCCAAAAGTAGTAAGTTTAGGATTGAGTCTTAAATTCATTCTGTGAATCGGGGCCACAGAGTTTAACTAGGAACATCTAAAGCGTTGAGATAGGTAACAGTGACTGGATGGAGACCCTAGTGAATGCAGAAAACAGTACTGGAACATGTCAGACACATCAGTGCCCAAGACATGGGACACAGAGTGTGTTCCATCCTTGCCATGTTTGGAAAAAACCCAGCATGCTTGCAGAGATTGTGAAGTGGATTATGGAGCCAAGGGTCAAGAAGAATATATATTTGCCAACACTCCTGATTTAGGCCAAAAGAAAGCACCCTTTTCTAAACTACACATCAAAAAACATTGCATTTTTTCAATGTAAAACTTCCTGTACACCAGTATTAAATAAACGAACTCCGCCTACAGCCTACTCCACCAGACATGATATTCCATCTGCACCTCATTTCCGTGTATATATGATTGCTTTCGCTGCCTGTGCTCTACAGCGGTGAGACCACTCTGCTATGTGAAGTGTGCTTACTCAGTTCTACTTACAACTCAATGTGTCTAGGGTGGGCACCTGCACTCATTTTAGAAGATTGGGACTCATTTTCATCAACAGACCATGACTCAAAACAAGAGAGAAAGTCAGCAAAAGGAGAAGGAAGAAAGTGATATAAGAAAACAATAATGGAGGCAGACAAGGGGGTGAAAAAACTCGCAAGATTGAGCAAGTGTAGGGTAGTGAAAGAAAATGTTGTGCCTACACTGGCACTGAGCAATGGGAACTTAATAAAAGGTCCGGGTTTCTGCATTTATGAAAACTACACACTGTCACCTAAAATGTCACCTCCATATTAGCAGACATCTCTCATGTTCTTATTGTTGGCATAACTATATCTAAACCACCCTCACATTCACCAGAGCGACCGAACAGCTCACCATGGAATCAGCACAACCAGAATTCCCACACAAAGAATACAAAATAAATTTCACAGTAAGAGGTATCAGCTCCACATCAAACGAAGTTTAAGACACAGAATATCCAAGGATGAGAATGAAATGGTGATAAAGTTAACTCACAAGAAAAGGGCATATGCAATTTTAGTCCCTACTAGCACTTTCAAGAAAATATTGGCTTTTACAAGGAAATATTGATAGTTTGCATAGAAGACTACACAAGTGTGGAGATGTAGTAACAAGAGACACCACAAACTATGGCCTGTAATCAGAATCTACACTAGACTACGCTTAGTAATAAGAATTTCCCCTCCTACAGTCTTTCAACATGGTGCACTGAAGAAGGACTATTTGTTGGCAGTAAAACTGACCTGAGGACTTGCCTAGTTACTGTAACTTCATCTTGAAAGAGCCAGCAAGAAGTAGCACACGTGATCTTTTATTTTATACATAGCATAACACTGAATTACAGTAGTCTTCCAGACCTAGGAGCATCATAACAACAATGCTATCCTGTGTTATTGTGTTATAATACAGTACATCACAAAGTTTGCAGCATGACTGCGATAGGTAGGTATGGGAAGGACAAAGAACCAGACCGGCAGTAGCTTGCCAGGGTAACAACTTGGCAACCTTAACACAGCCATAGCCAGCACTTTGGAATTTCCAGAGCTAAAAAAAAGGGTCTTTTTTTCAAGGCAAACAGCTCTTCAACTTATAGTGATTGGAACTGGTAAATAAAGCACATCATTTCAAATGTTTGGAAATCCTTTTTTGTTGTGGTGTGACAGATTTAGAAATGTTTGCGCAAAACGGAAATATTTGGTTTAGGAAGGAACGAGCAGAAATATATATGAGACAGTCTTTATTCAAAGGGAAAAAGGTGCAGTTGCAGCATGAATGGGAGAAAAGGCGAACACACTATTTCTAAAAGTTGCCAAATAAATGTACATTAATCTGTGGTACTGATCAAACATGAAATGACCGGTAACATACACACATCGGTCTATGCACCTCCACAAACATACATCAATGAGTGGAAGTTGGCTCAGCTATGAACTGTAAGCATATAACTCTTTGGTGTGATCTAATCAACTATAATGTCGTTCCATGTGTAACAAGAATCTAGGCCATTTATAGGGTGACAATTGACTTACATGTGGTTTCTGCCTGCCACCCACACTCCAACCTCATGTGCCAGGAATTCAAGACAAAGGGCCATATATGCAAGGGGTTTGCGCCCCAAAGTGGCAATTTTTTTGACGTTGTGTTAGCGCAATGCTCGGCATCATATTTACAAAGTGGTGTCCAGGGCTTCGCAGACAGAGACCCACACGGCAGATGCCGGTAATCTGTAAAGCTGTCAGATAGCTCTTTTGATTACAAGCATCTGCCGCGTGGGTCTCTACACCAGCCAGTACTTCTAGTACTCAGAACGCAAGGCGAGAATACGGATGAAAAAGGGAAATCAAAGAGAGTCTCAGTGAGACAGAACAAACCAAAGAGACAGGCCAATGATGAGCATAGAGGAATGAAAGGGAGGGAGAATATTCAACACAGACAGAGAGAAAAACTATGGAGGAAACACTAGGGGTGGGGGATAAACTCCACTCTGCCGGTGGCCTTGGCGGAGTTTTGCCACTGCATGTTACACTTCTGCCAAACTCCACCAAATGCTGCGTGGTGACGTTTTTCTCGAGCACGGCTCGCCAACGGTACGTTCTCATGTAACTCTACAGATTTTGGCAGAGTGAAACTCTGCAAGTTCAGTTAACCCCTAGGAAACACACGTAGAAGAGACTCAGGGAAAACCACTGTTTTCGCCAAAATCTAATGTGTGCTAAAATCCTGTGGGCTGCCTTGTAAATATTGCGATGTGAACATCAGCGATATTTGCAAAGTAGTCCATCCGGGGTACGCCCAGTGATGCCCACTTTGCATCTCATTAGGGATGCAAAGGGAGGCATTGGGAAAAAGGGTGCTAACATGCGCTTATGCAGGTTAGCACACTCTTGTAAATAGGGCGAAAGTTTTATCTCCGCTTTTTTGGCTTTTTAAGCCAAAAAAGTGGAGATAAATCCCTTTTAAATATGCCCCTTTGGGATTAAAAACAGGGATGATGTAGAGAAATCAGGAAATATTTCAAATGGGGATAAAAAGGCTGGCAAACTGTGAGAAAAGTTACTGAACCACTGCAGTTTTCTAAGATATTAATAATGCAGAGAAAAGGAGGCGTTATTGAGATGTTAAGGTTTAACAAAGCAGAGATGCTGAAGAGAAAAGGAGCGAGCTGTTGGCCTTGAAGTTCCAAAAGTAGAAATGCTGAAAATAAAATGAGCAGACATTGAGCTGCCGGGTATTAAAAAGCTGAGCTGCTACTGAAGCGCTGAGGCTTTAAAAAGCAAACCTGTTACAGAGAAAAAAGGGGCGCAATGCGACCTGGAGTTTCAAAAAGGTAGAAATACTATTCGGAAAAGGAGCTGGGAGCTCTTAGGGCAGGTGTATCAAAGGGTTTTACCCATTCTGTGTCTATGGGAAAATGTGTTCATACATGTGGCCCTTAGTGCCTTGAAAAGTATTAATACCACAGAGAAAAGTAGGAGATAGTGACATTTTGCGGTTTAAACGTGATGCGATGCTGTAGAGAAAAGGAGGAGCCCTCATGTCTGTAAAAGGAACGCCCATTAAAGACCTGAAGATTTCGAAACCTTGATGTTTTTTTAACTGGGATGTTATAGAGAAAAGAAAAAAAAATTGATACCGTAAAATAATAAAATAGGAGCTGTTATAGAGGAAAGAAAAGTACGTTGAGCCCGTGAGCTTCAAAAGCAGGGATATCACAGATAAAAGGAGGAGATATTTAAATATTGATATTTAAAAACGCAAATATTTTGGAGACACAATGAGGTCTAAAATGGCAAAAAGTATATTGAGAAAAATAGGATATTGAGGCTCTGAGGTTTTGAAAGGTATTAAGGCTTTAAAAGAAAGATCTAAGCTGGAGAAAAGGACGCATTGCAACCTTAAGGCTCTAAAAGGTAGAAATAGTGTACAGACAAGAAGAGATTTTGAGACTTCGAAATTTAAAAGTAGTGGAAAGGAGTATTGACATGGAGGAAGCGCTGATAATTTGAAGCTTAAAAGACAGAGAAGCTGAAATTTATAAAAGGGGGTTATTATAGTGAAAATGAGAACACATTGAAGTGAGATTTGGGGTTTTTAAAAAGAGGTGTTGAAATGTAGGAGTCGAGACACCAAGACCTCAAGGTTGTAAAGATGCTGAAGAGAGAAAGCGTTTATTTATAATCTTGTAAAGCACACAGCTATCCAAAAAGGGTTTCCAGGCACTGAGCAAAAGAAAAGATTACAAATTAACATTTTAAAACAGCCAGGTCTTTCGGCCTTCACGGTATGCAGGTAAGGAAGTGCAGTTTCTCAGGGGCGCAGGAAGGGAGTTCCACAGTTTGGGACCCAAAACAGAGAAGGAGCACCCTCCCAATGCAAGCCAAGTGAAGCCTTGGCACAGTGCATAAAGCCAGGTTCTGAGACCTCAGCATGCGTGTGGACTGATAGGGCGCCACCAGATCCTGTATGTACATGGGCCAGCTCCGGCCCTGGTTTTGGATAGGCCTAGACGGTGAACTTCTCTCAGTTCGTGAAGTTTGCAGAGTTTTCTGTACTCCACGCCCTGCGGAGCTCAGGGAATGCAGAAAACTCCACTTTGCGATGTGCAGCAAAGTTTTTTCCCCGCTCGCAATCGCAAACTATAAGTTCGTGAGCGCGAGCTGCTGCTCGGGTAGAATTTTTACCTGAACAGCAGGAATACCAGCACAAACTGCAGGTTGCACTGCACTCCGCCACTCGTGGAACTTGGCAGAGTTTTTTTGTGAGTTCCGTGTAGCAAAATTCTGCGAACTACGCCCAGCCCTGAAGGTATAAATGCTCTTTGAAACCGTAAGCCAATGGAGCTCTTAGAGAAGGTGAGGGACCGTGGCGCGCTTCGGGAGCTAGTCTAGAAGCATCGACAAAGAATGGCACGGGTGGGAAAGGCAAAGACAATGTAGAGACGCGAGAGGGTGCGAGGCACTGAGGTAGGAGGAGGCAACAGGACAAGAAGAGACACGGGGCACGAAAGGAGAGAGCGAGAGAAGGGTGTAAATTGCTGATATTGCTAAAGAGATGCGAGGGACAAGGGAGGTGAGAAGCCCATTCACCGGGTCCTGCTTTGGTCCTTCTGTCTGTGAAGCAGATGTGGGTCTTTGTTTTATATAAAAAGGCATCAGCTGTGAAGAGAGACGCAGGGCAAGAAACAAGGAGAGGCATAAACGAACAGCAAGGATATATAAGAGGCAGAGTTGAGATGGCAGGGGGCGAGGAAGGAACGCAAGAACTGACAGAGGTGGGAAAGAGGAGCTAGTCTCAGAGGGTGTGTGGGAGAAGCTTGACAAGAGAGAAAATGAGCAAAGCATGCTGTGAAGAGTACCAAACGAGGAGACTGTGGGAGTGAGTCAGGGGGGTACGCTGCTATTACAGCGCACCCATCAACAGAATACACAGTTACATCACAATGTATTTCACCACATGGTTGTCTGCGTGGATTTACAAAACCTACATTTGGAACGCAGGCAATGGTAAGTATCGAGTAATAAGGGAAGGTATGTTTTTTAGGGTTTAGGGGTGGGTAGAGCTAAAGGGACATAAGGTTTTTTAAGGTTATCGGGTGGATAGAGGAAAAGGGAGGTAACAGGTAAGGGAATTTTAAGAGTTCAAGGGTGGGTAGCAGTCAAATGTAAAACAATATATATATATATGTGTGTGTGTGTGTATATATAAATAAATATACATATATATATATGTATAGATATATGAAAAGTATTAGAAAAAGGTATTATGAATAATCATTTTTTTAATAACAATGCATTGTAAAAGAATTGTAATGACTTGTGTTGTAAAGGTGCTTTATATTGTGGTGCAATAATTTGTTTGGTAAAGATATGTGTTGTAATGATAACGTTGTTATGTACCACAATGTAAGGGTTTTATGGTAATGTCTGATATTCATCAGGGGGTGGGGATGGGGCTGTGTGAGAGTGCCAGTTGGTGAGACTATGAGAGAGTGTCGGTGAGTGAGACTGTAGGAATGAGAGGGTGAGGCTATAGCAAAGAGTGAGACTAAAAACCACCCACTCGGACAACGCCTCGACCCTCATAGAACACATCCACTTCCAGATCTAGCCCAACCCTAGGACAACACTCCGCGAAACACTCATCAACAGAACTCCCAGACCCGCACCCTTTTCATCAACATCATTGCAGACTACATCGCTCCCCACACCCTCTCCTCCACAGACTACTTACTGCTCAGAGACCTGAACTTCCACCTAGACAACCTCAGTGATCCCAACACCACCGCCCTCTTGGAGAAACTCACCAAAATAGAACCGAAGCAACTTGTCTCCACCACCACTCACACAGCAGGACACACACTCGACCTCATCTTTGCCGGATGAAACAACATTTGCTACAGCCACACCATAGAACCTCTCTGGACAGACCACCACTGCATCAATTTCTCCTTCTCAAAACCGATTGCAAACAAGTGCTCGCCCTGCCTCCCACGCATAAAAAGGGAACAAAGTCCCTGAAGAAATCCTCACCTCTGCCCTCAGCTTCACTCCTCCCCCTACTACGCCAACACAGCAGTGAGCAACATCCACCAATAATCCAAGCCCTCTTGCCGACAACTGGAGAAAACATGGAGAAACAGCAAAACCGCAGAAGCACCCTCCGCCTACAAGGTGGACACCACGGCACACCACCAACTCATCAAATCACCTAAGAGAAACTTAATCCAAGACAGAATCCTCTCCAACTGCCACAACTCCAAGGAACTCTTCGCCATCATACATGAATTTGCCAGACCCAACAGCGAAACAACTGACGTCCCTCCCTCCCAAGATCTCTGCAACAACCTCAGTTCCTTCTTCCACCTTCAGGTCAAGATACTCTATGACAACTTCGACGACCAAGACCATGGCACCACCTCCACAACATCCCCAGCGATGCCATCCAACTGGCCCGCCTCACATGGACCCCTCTCACCACAGAAGACACCGCAGAGACAATGAAAAGCATCCGCTTCAGAGCACCTACCGACGCCCTCCCACTGCACATCTTCCACAGGGAAGCCACCACCATCGGACCCAAACTGCGCTAAACTATCATCTGCTCACTCGAGACCGCCACATTCCCCGATGACCTGAAATGCACCGAAGTCAAACCCTTCCTTAAAAAGCACTCCACAGACCAGACAGATCTTAAGAACTTCAGGCCCATCTCACTACTCTCTTTTGCCACCAAAGTCATTGAGAAAGCAGTCAACACCCAGCTAGCACACTTCATAGAAACTAAAAACATCCTTGACACCTCCCAATCTGGATTCCACGGCAACCACATCACCGAGAACGCCTTCATAGCTGCCACAAACGACATCCATGCACTCTTCGACCAAGGCCACACAGCCGCTCTTATCCTCTTGGACCTTTCAGCAGCCTTCGACACCATCTCCACCGCACACTAGCCACTAGACTCCATGATGCTGGCATCCAGGGAACAGCCCTAGACTGGATTCGATCTTTCCTCTCCGGCACAACACAAAAATTAAAGACTCCCTCCCTTCCTCTCTGAACCAACAGAGACCAGATAGGGAATACCCCAAGGATCCTCCCTCAGCCCCACGCTCTTCAACGTCTACATGGCCCAGCTTGCAACCGTCATCAGAAAACACAGACTCAACATAGTCTCATACACCGACGACACCCAGCTCATCCTCTCCCTCACCAAGGAACCCAACATCACTAGGCGCAGCTTCCAAATAGGGATGAAAGACGTTGCATCCTGGATGAGCAGCAGCTGCCTGAAGCTCAACTCGGAGAAAACAGAAGTCCTCACCCTCAGCTCTATCCCCTCTGCATGGGGAGCACCTGGTGACCTCCTGCCCTTGGAAACCCTCCAACCCCAACAGACCATGCATGCAACCTTGGCATCATACTCAACTCTTCACTGACCATGAACTGCCAGGTCAACTCCGTGTCCTCCACTTGCTTCAACACCCTCCACATACTTCGCAAGACCTTCAAATGGATCTCCCCCAATGCCAGGAAGACCATCACCCATACACTCATCACCAGCAGACTGGACTACGGAAATGCCCTCTATAACGGAATCAACAAAAAACTCCTCCGCAAACTCCAGACTGTCCAGAATGCTGCAGCCAGATTTATCCTCGACATCCCACGACATGACCACATCACCCAACACCTCCTCGACCTTCACTGGCTCCCAGTCAAAACAAGAATAACCTTCAAACTGCTCACACACACCTACAAAGCCCTCAAAAACACCAGACCCCAATACCTCAACAAATTAATCTCCTTCCACGTCCCCAAGAGAAACCTCTGCTCTGCCGACCTCGCTCTCACCAGGGTCTGTTGAATGCACAAGAAGAGAGGAGGTGGCAGATCCTTCTCCTAACTAGCGGGGAAGACCTGGAACGAACTCCCCCTCCGCATCCAACAAAGCCCTAATTCAGAAAGGACCTCAAGACCTGGCTCTTTGAATGACTTATGGAACTGCTCACACCCTCCTGTGCCTTGAGACCCTCACGGGTGAGTAGTGCACTTCATAAAAAGAGGGTGAGGCTATGGGAAAGAGTGAGAGTGTTAGTGGGTGAGGCTGCGTGAAAGAGTGTGATGGTGAGGCTGTAGAAGCCAGAAGGTGTAGTTGTGGGAAACAGTGAAGGGGTGAGGCTGTGGAAGAGTGTGAGAGGGTGAGGCTATGGGAAAGAGTGAGAGTGTTAGTGGGTGAGGCTGCGTGAAAGAGTGTGATGGTGAGGCTGTAGAAGCCAGAAGGTGTAGTTGTGGGAAACAGTGATGGGGTGAGGCTGTGGAAGAGTGTGAGAGGGTGAGGCTATGGGAAAGAGTGAGAGTGTTAGTGGGTGAGGCTGCGTGAAAGAGTGTGATGGTGAGGCTGTAGAAGCCAGAAGGTGTAGTTGTGGGAAACAGTGATGGGTTGAGGATGTGGAAGAATGTGAGAGGGTGAGGCTGTGTAAAAATGTCAGAAGTTCAGCCTGTGGGAGTGACTCAGAAGGAGAAGCTGTGGTTGAGCATAAGGCTGTAGGAGACCATGGGAGAGTTTAGGCTGTGGAAGAGTGTGAGGTTGTGGTAGAGAGTCAGAGGTGAGGTTGTGGGAAACAGTAAAAGGGTGAGGCTGTGGGACAGTGTCAGAAGTTCATCCTGTGGGTGTGACTCAGAAGGAGAAGCTATGGTTGAGCTGAGAGGGTGAGGCTGTAGAAGACAGTGAGAGGGTGAGGTTATGGAAGAGTGTGAGAGGGTGAGGCTGTGGAAGAGTGTGAGAGGCTGAGGCTATGAAAGAGTGTGAGAGGGTGAGGCTATGGAAGAGTGTGAGAGGGTGAGGCTGTGGAAGAGTGTGAGAGGCTGAGGCTATGAAAGAGTGTGAGAGGATGAGGCTATGAAAGAGTGTGAGTGCGTGAGGCTGTGGAAGAGTGAGTGGGTGAGGCTGTGGAAGAGTGTGAGTGGGTGAGGCTGTGGAAGAGTGAGTGGGTGAGGCTGTGGAAGAGTGAGTGGGTGAGGCTGTGGAAGAGTGTGAGTGGGTGAGGCTGTGGAAGAGTGAGTGGGTGAGGCTGTGGAAGAGTGAGTGGGTGAGGCTGTGGAAGAGTGTGAGTGGGTGAGGCTGTGGCAGAGAGTCAGAGGGTGAGACTGTGGAAGAGTGTTAGACGGCGAGGCTGTGGGAGAGTCAGAGGGTGAGGCTGGGGAAGAGAGTGAGGTGGTGAGGCTTTGAACCCTCTGCACGTCAGGAGAAGCTTCAGAGTATCCTACATTTTGCTCATTGTAGAAGAAACCTGAATTTCTCTTATTCATCCATACCCCAGAAGAGGATTCAATGTATCCTCCTTTGTATCCCTTTAAATGACTGTGTACCCTCATCAGCACCACTGAAAACACCTGAATGCATCCTCCTCATTCACACCACAGGAGAGGCCTGAATGTATCCCGTCTTATCCTTACCACATGTAGAGCGTGAGTGCATCATCCCCCATGCTCACTGTCTGAGTGTATCCTGCATCCTCAGGATATCAAAAGAAGTATGAGTGTGCCCTTCCTCGTCCACGCTGTGGAAAATGGATCACTGACAGAATATCGAGGAGCAGAATATCGAGCTGACAGAATATCGATGAGAAACAATCGAGTGATAGAATATCGAATTCCTATCCACAAACAGGCAAGGACAAAAATATTGCATCCTAAATATCATTGTAAATAATATAGTTCACTAAAATATTGACTTTTTTAAATGTCTTAAAAGTAATATAAGCTAAATTGAATAATAAATATAATTAGGTAAAACATACTTAAAAATAATAAAACAATATTAAAATTAATAAAAGTAATGTAAAAACATTAAACATGTATTTTTTTTATATATGTTAACTTAATAATATTAAAAAAATATTCATCTTTTTCATTATAAAATGTAAATACATAATTTAAAATATAATTATATATATATATATATATATATATATATATATATATATATATATATAAATTAGCCTATAATATTATTTTTTTAATATGATAAGGTTAAACAATTAAAATAAATATTTTTTAAAAATATATATTTTACACTACATTAAATATAACAATACTAAATATGTTGCATAGCGTAAAGGATACAATTCGTACAGTAGGTAAAGTTTTGGATAGCGGGTGGATTAAAATTATGTAGTCCCACTCCTGCTAGTAAAACAGTAGAGAAATTGTTAAATATCGGGTGGGTAAAAATGACTATTCCCAATCCAGTGAGTGCAACAGTAGGGAAAGGGTTGGATAGCGGATGGGTAAAAATTACTATTCCCACTCCAGTGAGTGCAACAGTAGGGAAAGTGTTGGATAGCGGGTGAGTAAAAATTACTTTTCCCGCTCCAGTTAGTGCAACAGTAGGGAAAGTGTTGGATAGCTGGTGGGAATAATTTAATATTCCCACTCCACCAAGTGTAACAGTAGGGAAAGTGTTGGATAGCATAGGGGAATTTTTTAGTATACCCAGTCCTACAATATAATTAACATTAATTAACAAGTATTTTTTTTTTCAAATTTAATTTACCGCCCACCATTTTCCCCTATAAACGTCACCTACAATATTGTAAAATATTAATAAATTAACATGATTAATTAACAATTAATTCATTAACGAAAAACAATTACCAATACAATTAATGCCCATAAAAGCTACATTCATTCACACAATTAACACAATAAAATTACTTTTAATAAATATAATATAAAAAATAATAAAAATGACATTAAAACTAAATTATTTCCTACCCTACTCCCCTATCAACTCTCAACCCACTGCAAAAAAATTACACAATTAACATGTTTAAAGATTAATTATTAATAATTGTTGTCTAATTAATTACTAATTAATAAAAAAATAACGCAATTAACATAATTACCAATTAATTATTAAAGGTTATTAATCAAGTTATAATTAATTGATAATACATTAATTAACTTAATTAACAATATAAATTATTAAATACTAAATTATTAATTAATAAAATAATTAAGTAATTAATTACAATTATATTACTTCCCACCCTATCCCCCTATAAACCCACAACCGGCTACAGAATTAAATTACACAAAAAGCAATTAACATATAATTAATTAATTCTTAAAAAATATACTATAATTAAATGACTACCCACCCTATTCCCCTATGAACCCACAATCTGGTATGGAATTAAATTACAGAAAAATTGATTAACATAAAATTCATTACTTTAAAAAAAATCATATATACATTACAAAAATGATACATACTTTTAACACATATACTGACACTTAAAACACTAAAGAAAATTGATATTTTTTTTACAACTATGTTATGACGGTCGAAATTACTAACTTTGATATATCATGACAAACGATATTTCTGACCTGCATTTCGATATTCTGCACCACTATATTTTTGACAGTCGATATTTTAAACTTGATATTTTGCCATATCGATATTCAAAATTCAATTTATTGACTGTTCACTGTGGAAAACACCTGACTGTATCCTCCTTCATCCACACTGTGGAAGACGCCTGAGTGTACCCTTCCTAAACCACACTGTGTGTCTCTTTCTCCCACCGCCCTAGACGTCCTGTCTCTTTCTCCCACCGCCTTAGACTTCCTGTCTCTTTCTCCCACGCCTTAGACTTCCTGTCTCTTTCTCCTACCACCCTAGACTTCCTGTCTCTTTCTCTCACCGCCCTAGACGTCCTGTCTCTTTCTCTCACCGCCCCAGACGTGCTGTCTCTTTCTCTCACCACTCTAGACGTCCTGTCTCTTTCTCCCATGACCCTAGGTTTCCTGTCTCTTTCTCCCACCGCCCTAGACTTCCTGTCTCTTTCTCCCACCGCCCTAGACTTCCTGTCTCTTTCTCCCACCACCCTAGACTTCCTGTCTCTTTCTCTCACCGCCGCAGACGTCCTGTCTCTTTCTCCCACTGCCCTAGACTTCCTGTCTCTTTCTCTCACTGCTGTAGATGTCCTCTCTATTTCTCTCACCGCCATAGACGTCCTGTCTCTTTCTCCCACCACTCTAGGTTTCCTGTGTCTTTCTCCTACCACCCTAGACTTCCTAACCCTATCTCCCACTGCCCTAGACATCCTGTCTCTTTCTCCCAGCGCCTGGACAACTTGTCTTTCTCCCACCACCCTAGACTTCCTGTCTTTCTCCCACTGCCCTAGACTACCTGTCTCTTTCTCCCACTGCCCTAGACTTCCCGTCTCTTTCTCCCACCGCCCTAGACATCCTGTCTCTTTCTCCCACCGCCCTAGACATCCTGTCTCTTTCTTCCACTGCCATAGTCCCTTTCTTCCACTGCCATAGACATCCTGTCTCTTTCTCCCACCACCCTAGACTTCCTGACTCTTTCTTTCACCACCCTAGACTTTCTGTCTCTTTCTTAAACCGCCCTAGACTTCCTGTCTCTTTCTTCCATCACTCTAGACTTCCTGTCCCTTTCTCCCACCACTCTAGACTTCCTGTCTCTTTCTCCCACTCCCTAGACTTCCTGACTCTTTCTTTCCCCACCCTAGACTTTCTGTCTCTTTCTTCCATCGCCCTAGACTTCCTGTCTCTTTCTCCCACCACTCTAGACTCCCTGTCTCTTTCTCCCACCACCCTAGACTTCCAGTCTCTTTCTCCCACCGCCGTAGTCTTTCTGTGTCTTCTCCCACCACCTTAGACTTCCTGTCTCTTTCTCCCACCACCATAGACTTCCTGTCTCTTTCTTCCACCACCATAGACTTCCTGTCTCTTTCTCCCACCACCCTAGACTTCCTGTCTCTTTCTTTCACCACCATAGACTTCCTGTCTCTTTCTTCCACTGCCATAGACATCCTGTCTCTTTCTCCCACCACCCTAGACTTCCTGTCTCTTTCTTTCACCACCATAGACTTCCTGTCTCTTTCTTTCACCACCATAGACTTCCTGTCTCTTTCTCCCACCGCCCTAGACTTCCTGTCTCTTTCACCACCCTAGACTTCCTGTCTCTTTCTTTCACCACCATAGACTTCCTGTCTCTTTCTGCACCGCCCTATTCTTTCTGTATCTTTTTGCCCTCACCCTAGACTTCCTGTCTCTTTCTCCCACCGCCCTCGACATCCTGTCTCTTTCTTCCACTGCAATAGTCTCTTTCTTCCACTGCCATAGACATCCTGTCTCTTTCTCCCACCACCCTAGACTTCCTGACTCTTTCTTTCACCACCTTAGACTTCCTGTCTCTTTCTCCCACCGCCCTAACTTCCTGTCTCTTTCTTCCACCGCCATAGACATCCTGTCCCTTTCTCTCACCGCCCTAGATATCCTGTCTCTTTCTTCCACTGCCATAGACAGTGGCGGTAAGTTGGCGGTGTGGGGGTCTCCACAGTTGTTTCCCAAGACCGCCTCAATCCATTCAACTCAGTTCCACAGGAAGCAGGGAAAATGCAGCACAGCCAGGCACATACATACATACATACATTCAGGAAGCAGCTAAAATCCTTCCTCTTCCCTCTTCCCGAATGAACCCCGCTAGACTGCCATCCATGTCACTTGCACACTAGCAAATACAGCGCCGTGATATCCTACCAAGGATGATTGTTAGCGCTTTATAAGAACCTTAAATAAATAAATAAATAAATACTGATATATTGAATGGAGGCCCTCGGCTGGGGAGGTATCATGACACTCCAGGTACAGGAAGGGGCGTGCACTGCACTGGTGAAGGTAGAGTCCAGAAAACAAGAGCTGGTGCCCATGACCTGCAACAAGCACTGGTGCAAACTGAGCACTGACCATTCGTGTGACTTCCACAGAGTCCACAATCTTTGGAGGTTCAGCTTGGGTCGGTGCCTGTAGTTGGCAGGTTTCTCCTGCAGCTCTGACCTTGGGATGCATCTGCCTCTCTCTCCCTGGAGCAGCCTGTCTGGGGTGTGATGGGAGAATGACGTCACTGGGCTGAGCCCTGGACATCTGTCGGTCACTGGGTCACTCAAGCTCCTCTGGGCTGCCCTCCTGCCTCCGGTCCAACTTCAGGAGTCACCATCCATGACCAACCAATGGCTGGCACCCATGCCATGATAGCGCCTCTTGTCTCCAGTGCACACTACATCCTGTGCCCGCAGCGTCATGATGCCAGTCAAAATGACAGACACTTTTCAAGATTAGCCATCGGTGGGCACCCGTGCCATGATAGCGCCTCTTGTCTGCAGTGCACACTACTTCCGGTACCGCAGTGTCACGAGGTCTCTCTTGCTGGGGGGCACCTTCTGGAACCCCCTTTCACCAGGGTCCAGTTAGGCACCAATGCATCTTGGGTAACGTCCTCCTGCGCTGCACAAACACGTGCCCAGTCGCAGCCAAGGTTGGTACAAGGAGGTCTGATGCAAGGGGGTCTCTCGGCCTTGGGTGAGAGGGGGGTCGGCCCTTACAAGTCGTGTCCTGAGGTCTCTCTAGCTGGGGGGCATCTTCTGGAACCCCCTTTCAGTTATGCACCAATGCATCTTGGGCAAAGTCCTTCTGCGCTGCATAAACACTTGCCTAATCGCAGCCAAGGTTGGTACAAGGGATGTCTCGGCCTTGAGCGAGAGGGGGGTCGACCCTTACATGCACTGGGGGTCTGCCCTTGCAAGCCCTGTCTACGCCTCTGCTTGGAGCCCCCCCGCCACCCCCCCTTGCAGTGTGAGGTCCCCACCCAAACCCAGTCTCATCACCTCCATCAGTTCCGGCGCTGGGGCTCTCTCGCCCCCCATCCCTGCGCCCTCTCCCTCGAGACATCCCTCCCCACCCTCTCTTTCCGCCTGAGCTGCCTGCTGACTTCCAAAGGCTGACACATCTTCCTCCAGAGAGGGCTAAAAACAGCGCGCCCCCCCCCCTCCCCCTCCTCCGCGGGGCGCCGCGCGCTGCGCCTTTGATAGTCCGGTCAGACGCGCTTTTTCATCCTTCTTTTTCTGAAGGTGGTTAAATGGATTTTTTATGGATCAAACACACGGTAGTTGTCCAGACACAGGGATCGCGCGCTCCTCTCGCATCAATCACAGCGCCTCGCTGGGCGCACGGAGCAGGCAGCGCTGCCCCTGCTTTCCTTCTAATTAAAAAAGACTCCAGCCTGGTTCCGTGCCATTTGTTAAATGCCACAGAGGGCCGACGAGTGGGGTCTGAGCTCCGTGTCCCGGTGAAAGGAGGGGTGACGTCAAACACAGCTTGACCTTGAGGAAGGAGGCGTGACGTCAGGTCAGGGCTGGAACACTAGAGGTCAGGCGACGCCACGGGTATCTGTCCAAGTGAAAAGTGAGGCGCTGTTAAAGAAACAGGAATGAGGCGAGGCGGTGAGGGAGGGCCTTAGGTGTGCGCGCGCTGTGCTCTCGCCCAGGGCGCAGACCTTCAGGGGCGGAGGAGCTGCCTGGAGCAGTCTTCTTGTCGTGTCTCCAAAGAAAAGTGCATGTAAACACTGTGGGTCTTATCGCAGCCCCTTGTGCCACTGGCGGTGCAGAGTGGAGAAGCATGTCTATGAGGCCACGCGAAGCCACTTTGCATGGCTTTTCATGGCCTTGTACATATGGTACCCACCCTTACTGGCATCAAGGCGCTGGGGGCCGTTGTGGAAAGTAAGTGAGCTATCGCCCAGAGACACATGGTGCTGAGCTGAGCTGCCATCCGGGGATCAAACCGTGAATCCTGTGCTCCGTAGTCCTCTTCCCTGGCTGCTGCAACACACTTCTTCACTATACTCGCCTTATAATGCATCAGCGGGTGTTCCACGGGTCTTGTGGTACGTTTTCCGATGCAACACCCATGGGTTTTGACAAATTCCCAGATTTACAAGACGCTGTAAACCTGGCAATGCAGCAAAACAGTCACCACCCCCAAGGCAGGCGTAACGAGGAGATGTATCTTTATTTCCCCTTGTTTTTTCCTCTTTCCACGCGCACTGCGTTCTGCAACACTCATAGATAAAGGAAAACAACATCTCCACGGAAAGTTTTTTTGCAGGAAGGTCTCCTTTCCTGCACCTAAACAACCCTGCCAACAACGCAGACCACCCTGCACCAGGGTTCAAGGATGCCTGCGTTGGCGCTAGGCACAGGTAGAAAGGACAGAAATTCACAGCATCTTGTAAATATGGTGCATTCCTGACCTTCAAAATTGGTGTAGGGCAGCACAGAAAGAAGACTTGTGGCGCTGCCCTGCGCCAATTTATTGTAAATAAGGCCCAGTTTCTTGAGGCAGCTGTCGCCCACATGTGCATGATGCCTGATTTTCATCTCACGGCTCTCCTTGTCGTGCCCCCTATACTTTCCCCCTACAGACATTGGGGCGCTTTACATGAAACATATTCAACGTTAGCCACATTAAAGCAATTTCAACATTCTGGTGTACAATTTTGTTGGAAAGGTAGAGGTTGATGAAATAAGGGGTATATTTACAAGAACTCAAGCATTGGCATTGATGCGTCAGACATATTGCGCCTGCCGCAAATGCCCTGACGACTCCATGGATGCGCTGTATTTACAATACAGTGCTCCATGGCACAATGATTCACAGATGCATTGGTGCTAAAGTGACGCATTGCTGGAGTTGGTTGTCAGACTAACGCAACTCCAGCATGCGTCAGAACACAGAGGCGAGTCCCATGTTAAAAGACCCGTGTCAAGACTTACGCCTGGTTTGAGAAGGCATAGGGATTGTGACGCGGTCAAGTCACAGAGTGACACAGTGAAAGGTTGTACATTTCACTGCATCAATTGTACATGGCTTTTAATGGGGGAACGCCTACCCTGCATACATTATATCTGGCACAGAAATATTGTGACACAAGCCTCTACAAACTGATGCACTGGGCCCAAAGCGTCCATTTATAAAGATGAAGCAGTGTGGAGCACAGATTGCGCCGCTGCTGCGTCAAAACAAATTACGCTGTGACGGTGCTCGCCCCTTGTAAATATGCCCATGAGTTTTCAGGGCATTCAGGTTCAGCGCTGCAGGCTCTTCATGCAGTTCCCCCATCTGGGTGCCAGTCACGAGAAGTTTTGCATGTATGTATGTATATACGTATGTATTTATGTGGCATTTGTTTAGCACAAACCTAGGTTCTAGGGTGAGTGAGGGTTCTTCTTAAAAATAAGTTATTCTTTTCTCTCTTCTACTCTTGTATGTGGTTCACTCATTCTCTGCCTTTTTCTTGGTTACCTCCTCGTCACTGACGGTGTGAGTCTGTTATTCTGGTGGCTTTGGTTTTCTATTTCTGACCACAGCACCGACCAGTCACTCTTTAGTTGTTTTTTGCATAAATTACTAGGGATATAGGAGTGACCTTTGAATATCCTTACTCTCTTGTTGTTAGTATATATCAGCAACAGGGATTGCCTGAGGTGGAGAGGCAGAGTGTTCCAGGTCTTGCTGGCGAGTTAGAGGACAAATCTTCCTCTGGGTCTTGTCTTGTGGATCCGCGAGACGGTGGTCAGGGCCAAGTGAGCGGAGCGGAGGTGTCTAGTGGGAATGTGGAATGAGAATCAGTGGTTCAGGTATGCCAGCCCTGCGACGTGGAGGGCTTTGTAGGCGTGCATGCGGGGCTTGAAAGTGATCCTTTTATTTACTGGATGCCAGTGAAGCTCTTGGAGGTGTTCAGAGTTGTGGCTGATGTGAGGGATGCTGAGGACCAGTCTGAGTGTGGTGTTTTGAAGGTTCTGACATTTTCTGAGGAGTTTCTGGTTGATGCCGTCGAAGAGTGCATTGCCGTAGTCAAGTTTGCTACTGATAAGTGCATGGGTGACTGTTTCTCTAGATTCGTTGGGGATCCATCTGAACGCCTTTCATAGCAGGAGGAGCGTGTGGAAGCATGATGAGGTGACGTTGTTAATCTGATGATTCATTGTGAGCAAGGAGTCCAGAATGATGCTGAGGTCTCATGTGTGGGGTGTGGGAGTGGGCGAGGTTCCCATTGTGGAGGGCCACCCTGAGTTGTTCCAAGCTTAGGGTGAGGATCCTAGGACGAGGACTTTGGTCTTCCCCAAATTCAACGTGAGGCTGCTGCTCTTTATCCAGGTGAGGACGGCCTTCATTCCTCTGTGGAATTTGTTCCTGGTAGTTGTTGCTTCGTTGGTGAGGGAGAGGATCAGTTGGGTATCGTCAGCGTAGGAGATGATGTTGAGTCTGTAGTTCCTGACGATGGTCACAAGGGGGTCATGTAGACGTTGAAGAGGGTGGGGCTCAGGGAGGACCCCTGGGGGACTCCTTAGGTGATATCTGTGGGTGCAGAGAGGAACGGCCGTAGTCTGGTTCGCTGTGTTTGTCCGTTGGGGAAGGAGTGGATCCAGCCCAGGGCTTTGTCATAAATGCTGGCCTCGTGGAGTCTCTCGATTAGGGTGCAGTGGGTGAATGTGTGGAAGGCGGCTGAGAGGTCCAGGAGGATGAGGGCTGCAGTTTCTCCTCGGTAGAGCTGTTAGGCTGAAAAATCATTCCCTTTGTAGTTCAAATGTTAAAGTTGGTAGAGAGATGCACGTTGTACTTTTGCAGTGCAAACTGTTATCCAGATTAATACAGTATGCAAACTCGAATCGTATTGTTTCATACTAAAGAAATATTATCAGGCTTTCATAGCTCCAAGGTTTGAGATTGCTTATGTGTGACATTTTAATAGTTTCGGTGTACTTCTGAGCGACATTCAACGATCAATGTGTGACACTTAAGAGTGACACTTTCTCGCAAGTATACGTTTTTTGCAGCAGGCATTTTGAGCTTCTCTGGGATGCTTCAGGGTGGGTGAAAACTGCCACCAGACAGAACGCTGCTCTTGGTCCTGAAGGAACATTATTCAGGAGAGTTATCTTGGCATGATTTTAATTGTTGCCAGAAAACTCCTGGACGCAGAAGTTGGTTTTCTTTTGTGAAAACACAGCATCTGGGGGAGAGGCAGCCCCCACATCATCGTAATTAAAAGGGCTGATTCCCAGCGATGTCCTTCTCACTCACAGTTGGAACCAGCAAAACAAAAGTAAGTGGTCCCAGCATTTGCTGTAACCCCTTACAAGTATATAGAACGCGTGGGCCTCTGCCCTGCATGACGTAAAGTAAAAAAAATGGAAAACACTGTCAGGAGAGGGAAACCTGTCCTATGCAACGTGCAGGCCATGGTTCCTACCCTTGAAGTCGAAGCAACATAAAAACAATGGGAAATGGAGGCCACAGCACTTCGATAGGCATGGGCGGTAAATACCGTTCCGCTTGCTGAATTTGGGTAATTTCACATTCTGCGGAGAACGCGGAATTGGCAAAAATTCCGCGATGCAGGCTTGGTGAAATTTTTCGCTTGTTCGCGATTTCCAAAACTGTGTTCGCAAGATATTTCTCCCCGAGCATGCAAACAGCATTCGCGAACAGGAAAAAAGCACCCCGAACTGGCGGAACAAGCAATTCTGCGTATTCACTGAACCTTTGCGTGCTCATGGAGATTTTTCGCCGTTTCGCGGAACTTTTCATAGCGCGACTACGCAAATTATGCCCACCCATACACTTCGAGAGAAGCCTGTAGCAACCTTCACAGAAAGCCAGGCGCGTAGTCTCACAACTCTGTGCTGCACTGTCCTGCTGCCGCAGCTGTCCCGAAGAATCCATCTGTCGAGGTCAGGTATGACAGTCAAACCCAGGCCAGTGGCATCAATTCCTGGGGACCCAGGTCCATTGGCAGGAAAAAAACAAAAACACATCATGCTGCCACAGCCTGCGCCGAGTCGGGACCCTGCAGCGTAGTCCAACAGAGTCTGTCCACAGTGAACAGTGAATCACATGCACCCACCCGACAGGCGCCAGCGGCCTGCTCTGGAAGGGGGCGCCAATTAACAACAGAAAGTCTGCCCATTATGAGCCTCGCCAGATAATGCCGCAGGCGGACACCAAAAAGTGTCAGTGGCACTAACTGGGAGGGGGTGGGGTGGCGCCAGTTGCTGAAAAATAGCAACTCAGGGAAGACGCCATCCCTGATTTACTTGGCTGGCTATACACTCACTTCTAGAGCAAGATGGAACTGCAGAACAACTAAAATGGCTGCAGCGGGTCTCAGCTGAGCCTAGCCTGACACAGTAGTAGCTTGCGATTACTCACATGTCTCCCTCAGAGTGCACCAGTGGTGTAAAGGTGCTAAAATGAGTGAATAATGCAGTTTAGTGCAGTGATGCGGACCACCACACTAAACACGCCTAACGTCTGATGCGTGGTATTTGGCAGGACTGGGGTTTAATATAGTCTTGTCTTCTTTAATGACAATGGAAACATTATCCACATTCATAGTATGTGTTGTAAGGATACAAATTATGTAAATTGTAAGACTTCTGACAGATACTAAAAAAATGTTTTGTTCATTTTAGAAACATTTGGCTGAGGAAAAAATATATGGTCCTGATGAAGACACCATAGCGTGTCGAAACGCGTTGACTACAGCCAAGTTAACAATAACAGGATAACAATGCTGTCCTTTAATCATTTTAAGAACATATGTTTTATTTCTGTTTATTAGTTATACATTTCTTTTTAATATTATAAATTATCTGTATACAAGGTATATGTGTTTAAATCTTTTTATCAAAACGAATTAAAAATCCTTTTTATCAGTACAAATGACTGTGTTATAGTTCTATGTTTATGTTAGAGTTTTTTGTCTATATGTAGCCAGTGTGTCTCTTCCATTACAGTTATCCTGGGTATATACCTTTGCATTTGAAACTTTTTCCCTGACCCAGGTACTTTATCCTTATCAGGGGGTCCTTGATACTTCACATAATTGTAAGTTTACCTTCACTACAGTGTGTGTTACTTATTCCTGGCATCCCTATTGGTGGCATTTTGGTTTCATATTCATGACGTCACAGTTTAGCTCCATCGTGGCCAAGTACATGACATGCACTGAAGTGTACATATGAACTTTTGTGCCAAATTTGAAGCAAATCAGAAGATTTAAACGTATTTTTCGAAATTTGTCATCCATCTTGGATTTTGATTAGACTACATGATGTCATAGGCAAGAACCTAAGGGGACCTTGCCTAAGACGTCATGTCGTCTAATCAAAGCAACCTCTTGGGGTCTTGCTCTCATATGATTACTATTACAAAGACAAATGTACCAACGTTCAGCTTTCTATCATAAGGTGGACGATTCACGTTAGAAATCAAGCTTAAAGTACGGTATCCATGACTTGCTGTGCGTGTCCGGCCAGAGAGCATCTCCAGCACAACCAGCAGCTTTTCACACACTCCTCTCACTGAAAAGGCACCTCTGGATCTTATAGAGGAAGTTGACTCCTATGTTGCTGATCTCTGCTGCAATCAAGAAGAAAGGTGACTGAGTCCAGTTTGGATCCTAACTGGACTTTGGATTCTAGTGGACAACAATATATCCCTTTATGAAGACCACAAACTGTACACTCCCTGCCCCAGCCATTACAGTAAGCACTCAAGATTTGGATGTACATATGTATGTATGCACATACGTCTTTATATAGTACTTCTATAGCGTGAACATAGCCAGAAGGCAGTAAAGGGCTGTACATGGCCGAAGGGAAGCTTGAAGTCAACGAGTAGGAGGAGACAGAGCTGGGTTGCGGACGGTTCATGCATTATGCTTAACGCTCAGTTTTCAATTTTTACCTTTTTTTTTACAGATACATACAGACAGAAAACAATGTGTTTCCTGTCTGTATTTATTTTCAAAAGAGGAAAAATACTGAAAATGGTGCTTCTTGTGAGAGGCTCCCCATGCTGTCCGTCATTAACTCGTCGAAAGCTGAGCAGATAGACACAATAGGGAGTTAAAAAAAACCAGGATGAAATCCCCTTAAATGCAGGCTTACGTGAACATATATTTGTTTATAAAGTTAATATGTACCTGTGGGTGTAGTGTTTTGTTGTATGTGGCCGGTTAATTTTCTAAAATGCGACAAGCATCCACGAATGAGTGCACATCTAAGAGTTAAATAAATGTGGAAATATGCCATTTTACAACTCTATTTATTCTCCCCCAAAAATATGTATAGATATCAATGAGACAGGCAAAAAAAAGATATGGATAAATACAGACGAAAAAGGAAAAAAAATACAATACAACTGGGAACCCTAATTATGATGGAATATAGCTCCTTACAACAAATGCGATTTGATCGCACACCATTACAACACACTTGTTACAACGACTGCATTGTTAATGCGCAATGCCATTATATCACAAGTCATTACAACAACTTGCAGTAGGGAGTGCGCTGGACTTTGGAATAGTATTCCACTGGTTCGAAAAGAAGTTCCCACATTTCCCTAGACTTAAAAACCCTGAATTGGCTACAGCTTGAAGCTCGAATTCATCTAAAAATAGCATGCATGACGCATAAAGCCATACATCACAATGCTCCCAGCTACCTCACACAGAAATTGACGATCTCTGGTGGGACTAGATCTTCAAGAAGTGCGGAAAACCTTCTACTGAAACCTCAAAGATTCAAAAAGAAGAAAACTTATAAACGAACCTTCTCTGGGATGGCGCTCAGGATATGGAATACACTTCCCCCAGAAACCACACTGAATGCCGCTACTGCATCCTTCAAATAGGAAGTCAAAGTGATTCTCATGGCAAAATTCACCTGATCATAGTCTAATGAAAGTCTCAGATCATTCGTACCCTTACTGGTATTCCTTACTATTACAAGGGTCCTTCCAGTCATCCTAGTCACTTTTTCTTCCCTCGAACTGATTCAACGGGTATGTCCTGTTTTGTACCCTAATGCTCTCATGTGTACTTGATGTTATGTATACATGTTTTACTGGGATTTATTTGTTTTTATAACTAGCCGCATCTAATGTAAAGCGCTCAGATATCCGCAAGGATCTTGTTTGCGCTCTTTAAAACCTTAAAAATTAAATTAATAAATAAATTAAATATAATTTACTATTCCTACTCCAGTTTGAGCAACCGCAGGGAGGGTGTTGGATTTTAAATCCAATACCAGTGCGCCCCCTACTGCAAGTCATTGTAATGACTTGCAATGTAATGGTATTGCGTACTAACAACGCCGCGTTGTATTGGCATTGGTTTGGGGAGACAGCATTGTAAACGCTGTTTTCCATTATGATGTAGTGTTCTTTGAAGAGCTGAGTCTTCGACTCTTTTCTAAGCTGGAGGAGGCTGGGGTGGTCCTGATGTATACGAGGATGTTGTTCAGGATCTGGGGTGCAAAGATTAAAAAGACCTTGCAGTCTTATGGTGTGCCGGCTGCGGGTGTGCCAAGGTCCCCCAGAGATGGGGAGCTGGTCTGCGAGATAAGCTGGGGCGATGCTCGGGACAGATTTGTGAAGGATACAGCTGGTTTGAAGATGGATCGTGCCAGCAGGGTGAATAAGTGGAGTTCCGTTTGGATGGGGGTGAAGTGGTCATATTTCTTCAGGGCCTGGAGGAGACGTGCTGCGGCGTGTAGGGTGGGCTTAATGAGTACCAGTGTGGACTCTGGGGGCGCCATGGAACAGAGCATTACTACCCTCCGGATGAGAGAGCGCGAGGGTCTGAAGAGCCAGTGGAAGTCGCTTTCTGGAGAATCAGCTTCACTTTCTTTAGACGTGAGAGCTGGTATCAGACTCTATTTGTTTGCCAATGTGTTCCTCGATGTCGCTTTAGGTGATTCCAAGTGACTTGATGTCCAGTGAAAGTTGGAGATCAAAGCTGTCACAGTTCATGTCATTGAGCCCGGTTTATACTATTTCTTACTTGCTGTTCTTAGCAAATAACATGAATTCTGTCTTGGTCGGGCTGAGCTTGGGGTGGGTGCTGGCCCTCCAGGCCTGGGTGATGTGCGGGCAGTGTTTGAGGCGTTGGATGTCTAAATCTGAGAAGAAGGCTCCATAGAGAGTCTTCATTTTCAGGTATCTCCAGAGTTCTGTGATCTGTACTTCCTGTCGACCTCTGACCTCCAGTGCAATTTATCTTTAAGAAATGAAGGGAGCTGGCAGTGGATCTTTTTTTGAGTTCTGCCATTAGTTTAATTTTATCCTGGCTTCCAGAGGATGAGACAACGTAGGCCCTCAACTTTGGGTTGATCAGCTTTTTTGGCTTATGTGTCCAACCTCACCGCCACATGCAGGACTGTAGGGAATCCTTTCCAGAGCCCGTAGTAGGAGAATGACTAGGTTTAACTATAACAGTGATTGGAGCAAAGGTACCTGTCACGGATTTATATAAAACACTTGTTCTTGATCTGTATAGCACCAGACACAGTTTTACCAGCAAATTCAGGACCCGACCAATGGGCAGTGCCCTCTCTCTCGTGCCACAGTCACCAACTACTGCCAGCCTAGGGTGAGCGGGCGGCACCAACCGTTCATTTACGACAGGGCACCAACCTTCAGGCAGGACAAGTGACCTCACATGGGAAATAAGTGCTGTGCACTGAAATACCACTTTTAGTTGGTATGTGTCTCGCGGGGCTGAAGATGGAGAAATGATGCTCCATGGTGTCTGCGTAGGCACTGGAAGATCTCTGTGACATAGACAGGGAGCCTTTGAATGAAGTGTTGGGCATATACGTTTGAAGATGTGGAGTTTAGATGGGAAATATCAATCGTGACGGAGCTATCTATCAAACGGTATCATACATTTATCCATGCAAATATTTCAAGTTGGGGAACAGAGAGGCTCAGAAATTGTTCAACAGTGGGAGTAGCACCCAGGTCTTGGGGTACCAAGGCACTTTGCAGATCTGTCAACTCACACGTTGCCTCCGTGTGTCACACAATATCAGATCCCTTCACGGGGTCACCCGGTGGGGAGCGAATATGACAATATGACACAGTGGTGAGGAAGACAAGTGGGAACAACTGCACTGAGTGGGGCTACAGCTCGTCTGTTGAGGCTCTGATCAGCCATGTTTGTTAGGTGTGTGAAACACCCCAGGACATCAGCAGATGCCTCTGAAAGCTTTTCATTCTTTTTTTAAGGAGGGGAGGTTGTTGGGAAGAGGCATCAGAAGTCCCTCTGAAGCCCTGCCCCCTCCTCACAAGGTTACATATTTCTTTAGTGAGTTGATCTGGTCCTGTGACGATTATTAGCGCTCCTAATTAAAGCTATATCAAAGGCGTTGTCTTTGGCCTAAGAGCATCCCAATCCACAAGAACCCAAGAGTGCCATATCTTTAGGAGGCAATTCTTAGTGTAAATGAGACCCTTATAGGTTGGGGTCAAATCCACATAATTCTTTGTATATAGTGGGAATTTTTACAGGGAACTACCTTGGTGGAAGTATACATGAAGGATAACTGTTTTAGTGATTAGACTTTTTTTTCTCTTGGAGCCAAATAAGCTTTCCATTGAAATGCAATGGAGCAAAGGTCTGTTTTGAGGGTCAGATAAAAGGAGAATTATAAAAAGAGTAAACACAGATTTTAGTCACAGCTGAAATCATTTATTGGTGGGGCCACAATAATTGAAGAGTTGTCGTGGATTTGTTGAAAGAACAGATTACGTGGAATTGAAGCAGCTCCCGCCTTTTAAGCCTTTCAAGCTTTAGATGTTGATAAAAGAAATGTCAATAAAATGAGTCACATTAGAAACTGTAAGAACTAGACTTGGGTAACAAGGGGTTAAGGGATCGATGGGCTAAACCTATGGGGCAGCTAATTCAACATCTTGCAAAGTAACCAAAAGTGAATCAAACTGGCACAAAGTGCTGCTCTGCTATTTGCATTTCAGCACAAAAAACTTGCACTAGAAAGTTGTGTAAAAGTAATTTATGTTGCATTTCACACTACTTTGCATTACTTTGAGTAAGGAGGCATCCCATTGGTGGTAAATGACGTAACTGTGCTGCCATTTATGATTATTGATGCAACGTCCAATCTGCTACCATTTGTTATGTTATGTTGTTACGGGTTTGTTAAGCGCGACAGCTGCCCCAGCAACGGGGTGTCCCGGCGCTAAGAACCATAGCACAACCTACTGGGGTGAGGGACGGGGGAAGGGACCTACCAACATGAAAAAAGATGGGTTTTGATAACTTTGCGGAAAGTGAGTAGGTTGTCGATACAGCGGATGTGGAGGGGTAAGGAGTTCCATAGTTTTGCCGCTCGGAGTCTGAAGGAGCGACCTCCGATGCGGCTGAACTTTGTGCGGGGGACCACTGCTAAATGATGACCTATGGAGCGCAAATTGCGCTGGGGGGAGTAAGGAGTAAGCAGCGATTGGAGGAGTTCAGGGCCCTCCGCATTCAAGATTTTAAAAGCAGTAGTGAGGGCCTTAAATTGAATGCGAGCTTCCACCGGAAGCCAATGTAGTCTCTGGATGGTGCCTCTAGCGGAGCACCTTCTGGGGAGACCTACAATTGCCCTGGCCGCAGAGTTCTGTATTCGCTGGAACCTAGCTGTTTCGGCTTTGTTAGCGCCTAATAGTAGAACGCTAGCATAGTCCAGACGGGACAGGATGGTGGCTTGGACAACGAGCTGCCGTGTTTTGGGATCAAAGAAGCCTAGAATGGGGTGCAGGCTTCTCAGTAACCCAATGCATGTAGCTGCTACCTTTTTGGTGTGGGTTTGGTAGCTAAGTGCGGAATCCAGTCATACTCCTAAGTTTTTGACTAGGGCTTTGGGAGGGGGGGTAGGTCCTAACATAGGGGGCCACCAGTGGTCACTCCAGTGGCTGGGGTTCTTACCCAGGAGTAGAACCTCGGTCTTTCCTGCATTCAGCTGTAGGCAATTTTCAGTCATCCAGGTGGCAACGGCGGCCAGCCCATCCCTAAATTTTGTGGTCGCGGTAGAGGGCATTTCAGTGAGGGTGATAACTAGCTGTGTGTCGTCGGCATACGACACCAGCGTAAGGTCCCATTCTTTGGCCACTGCTGCCAGGGGCTGCATGTATAAATTAAAAAGGGACGGACTGAGATTTGTAGACAAGGATTTGCCATGAGGCAGGCATTAATGTGGAGAAATGTTTTTATTATTCTAAACTTTTCTATCGTTTATGGGCGCTACACTGTACGGCGCACAAACAATATTTAAACATTTTTAGAGTAGGTCTTAGATTAGTTTTCTTATGCAACGAAATTATACCCTTCCAGTACAAAATCTATGCTAGACATCACACACACACACTTTTGAACTCTGGTGCAAAGATGTGTGCATGGCACTAGGCAGGCTCACAAAGTGCCTGTGCTGGTGAAGATGGAGGCACTACCATATCCTCATAGAGATGGTGCTGCTTGTTCTCAACTCCCAACACAGCAAAGCACAGCAACGTCAGTTGCAATGCTGCACTGTAAAGTCGTACATTTCCCCCAACAGTCATAAAAAAGAAGTTGCATATTGCACAACAAATTGTTTGTCAAGAGAGTGTGCAGAGTTTTGCCCACTCCAGGCTCCAAGGTGCGGAGTTGCGAAAAAACGTTACTAACCGCTGCATGGTGAAATTAAATTCTCGCGTGCAGCTCACCATTAAGTTGTCAAGAACGAGCAAAAAAAATAGAGCGCAAGACCCTCTCCTGATGAGATTTCGAAATGCGGGCAGTCGAAGCCGGTCGCTACTGCTCTTGTTGAGAATGCTGCCGCTAACGTTGAGAAAGCTGTCACTCAAAATGGAAAAATTTTCGAGCAGCAGAAAGAAGCAGCACCCTCTGACACACCGTATGGTGCTGTACGATCTATTTTTACAGTGCAGGACAAGCTCCCGGAGCTAAAAAATAGCATGAGCCGCACAACATTCTGTACGCTGCCGCATGCGGAATCTCGCAGAGTTTTTAGATAACTTTGCAGAATTCCATGGAGTGAAACGCCGCAACTTCTGCCCACCCCTAATTTTTGTAAAGCGGCCTATGTACTATTAGAACTTATCTAAATCATCATTCCCTCAGGATTGCAGAACACTCTGCCACATTAATGTTAATTAGACTGGTTATGAGTTGAGATCTGCTGTGATTGCTTCCTAAAGCAGGGATGGTGGCCTTTAAGGGACAGCAAAGGATCATCATTGTGTTTGTACTCTCAAATGTTTTTTTTTTAAAAGCATCATCGGTTCCTTCAAAGAGCCAATGCAGCTTTAAAAAACAAATGTATTTTATTTGGAATAATATCGGTATGATCCCCGGAACCATTGCCTACTTCCCCCTGGCACCGAGTCTGTCAACATGATTTCCTCAGGGAAAGGTATCCCACGGCGACCCCTTCCCATTTTGTGAATCAGTTACCACTTCTTTTTTGGGTGACAGCATCTATTCAGTGGATTGAGACTGGAGTTATGTTCAGGAACTTTTGGAACAATGCCCCCTTTAAGCCCCTTTTTAAATGCAACTTGGTATGGGTTAGAAAAGGCATTTTACAAGTCGGAAAAACTTTTGTGAGTAGTAAAATGAGCATTGTGCATGAGCGTTAGGTATTAGTTGATAGGTAAAACAAGGAGAGAGGGGGACCAGGAGCCAGTTAGGGTCCAGTGTCCGTGCTCCACAAATGAACGTTAGATCAAAAGAGGACACTGTCCCGAGAGTAGGGTGTAAACTGTCACCCAATCATCAAGAGGAAAGAATTAGCGTAGAATAGATAGTGAGAAGGAGAAGAAAGAGAGAGAAGCGGAGGTACAACCCCCGTAGCAAGGATCCAATCCCGAAGGGGAGGGCCAAGTCTTGCCTCTATAGTAGCCCTCACACATTCCGAAGGCTGTCATGCTTCATCTCCGGGCCTTTGCTCCTCGTCGGGCCGGCGGTGCAATGCAAAGGGGTCACTTTCACAGAGATCTTTTAAGAGAAAAGCCAACAGGTGAGTGCGGTGTGCGCTCTGGATCCAAGGGTGGACGAGGTTAAGTGTGTGCAGTGAGGAAAGCTAAAAATAACAGTTAAAACTACTTAGGGGAGTCCACAGGAAAACTTTAATCGCGCGGTACCACTGGTAGAATAAAAAAACAAAAGGTTGGCGTGAAGCCAGGTGTGAAACATGTCGGCCTTTTAATAGTTATTTGGGCACATTAAGCCTCACAGTAACCCACCAACCTTTTGTTTTTTTATTCTACCAGGGGTACTGCGCGATTAAAGTTTTCCTGTGGACTCCCCTAAGTAGTTTTAACTGTTATTTTTAGCTTTCCTCACTGCACTTACTAAACCTCCTCCACCCTTGGATCCAACCCGCACACCGCACTCACCTGTTGGCTTTTCTCTTAAAAGATCTATGTGAAAGTGACCCCTTTGGGGGGCCGGTCGGGCATTGCACCGCCGGCCCGACGAGGAGCAAAGGCCCGGTGATGAAGCGTGACATCCTTCGGGATGTGTGAGGGCTACTAAAGAGGCAAGACTTGGCCCTCCCCTTCGGGATTGGATTCTTGATACCGGAGTTGTACCTCTGCCTCTCTCTCTCTTTCTTCTCCTTCTCACTATCTATTCTACGCAAATTATTTCCTCTTGATGAGTGGGTGACATTTTGCACCCTGCTCTCGAGACAGGTATTATTTGATCACAAACTTCCTGAGTTTGGGAATCGCAGGGTTTCCAATTGCAAAATCCTTTCCTACATCTGGCCCTAAGTCCTTAAGGCACAGTAAGCCAGTTAATGTTATTCCTGGCGACAAGAGCTGTAATTGGAGGGAGGGAAGAAAGGGTAATTTGCCTCTGCCTGTCCACACTCATCAGTGCCCCTGTAAGCCTCCCCGTGTCCTTGGAGATGCAGGTGGGCGCGAAGAAGGAGTGAACCATTGTCACTCGACTCACCACCAGCTCACCCTCCTTCCCACAAGCTGCCAAGCTGGCTTAGTCACTGTGACTAGAAGAAAATTAGGATAGCAAATGAAATTAGAATGCCTTCCCCTGCCAAAGCAAACCACTGAAAAATCAATAGAAGTTTAATTAGGATGTGACATCCTGAGAGTCGAACAACCACCGTCTGCCCCCCGCCCGCGTTCAATGCGCGCATACAAACTCCAGGGGTTTGATACGCAGAGACATCGCAGAAAGGTATTTTCAGGTAAATGGGCCTGAAAAGTGTATCCTCTGTCTCCAAGCTTTGCAGCCCTCAATACGCCATGGAGGTGTGATATCACTCTAACGCTGATATCTCCCGCTCACTCAGGGCCAGATGTAGATGTCCAAATACCGGTCGGAAACGGACGAAAATACCGATTTTTGGCCGTTTCCGACCGGTATTTAGACATTGGCTTGTAGGGGTTGCAAAATCATACAGATTCGGTAATTTTACAGAATCGGTAATTTTACAGATTCGGTAAAATTACCGATCGGTAAAATTACCGAACCAGTAATTTCTTATGTAGGTAGCACTTTAAACAGTGCTACAGGGCCTTTAGAATTCGTTATTTACCACCTAATACCAGTGGGTGGTAAATAACGAATTCCTGTGTACATGCACATCTGTGCCTGCACACCTGTGCCATGTGGCAGTATGTGTGCCACATGGCACACAAGCCAGAAACAGGGGTGTAACAGGGTGTCAAAGTGACACCCTGTCCCCCTTGGCAATTCAGTATTTTTACCGATTCGGTAATTACCGAATCGGTATTTGCTATTGCCCATAGGAATCAATGGCAAATACCGATTCGGTAATTACCGAATCGGTAAATACCGAATCCTACCGATTCGGTAAAAATTACCAAATTTTTACCTACATCTTATTTACCGATTCATAAATACCGAATCGGTAAAATTAGGTATTTATGAATCGGTAAATAAGATTTACCTACCTCTAGCCCTCAGTGAGTAAGAAGTTATTAACGCGTAGGAGCTTGTACTGTCCTGGCTCAAGGTAGGAGCTAGTGAACGTTGGGTTTTAAGAAGGTCCACGTGAAATTTTCCATACCCCAGCATAATCGTGCATAATTTTGGGCATTCCAATTTATGCTTGTTACACGAAATTGCCCAAATTATGCCATCACGCCGAGACTATAATTTCAAGTCCATTCAGGTGAAAATCCTGTAGCCGGAGCCTATGTACAATGCGGACAAACAGAACGCGAGTGGCTTTTATTTGCGGCACTTGTGGTTTTGTGATATATTTATTAGCGCAAAGTTCATCCTCGGGTTCAAAATGGACGCAAAGACTCATTTTGGACAAATATATAGAGCTAGATACTGGGTTTGCATTTCTTGTACATGTTCCTAAATTTCATGAAATTACACTGTTGCAAAGTCATCCTGTGCCCTGGGCACCCCGCTACCCCATTTTTTGCTGAATAATACTGGTGGTAACTGACTGTCCCCAGGCTCTGTCCAACCATGCCCAGGGCCAGTGCGATGGTGAAAACACAGCGAAACACGTAAACACACTAGGATACATTATGGGTTAGAAAACCCCTATGATTGGCATGACCTACCCTATAAGGTCCTGGTACATAATAGGGCAGGGGGATTGACACTACCTTAAAGTCCCTCGTATATAATAGGTCATGGCAGTTTAGAGGCCAGCAGTCCTTCCTTCAGTTGCATGCGCGTACTGCTGAGAGTCTGAGGTCAATCTAAAAGCAGCCCTGTGTTGCAGAACAACTGCTTTTAAGTGTAAATTGTGCCCAAACTCAACTCTGGTTTTAGGGGCACTTGAAAATTGACAAAGTACTATATTTTGGCATATTATGTACCCCTATGGTCTCCCTTAGGTGCCCCAGGGAAGGGGGTCAATCCTTATAAAATATGTTTTATATGCCATGGGGATAGATATATTGGTACATTTCACTTCCCTCATTGTAGTGAAGCACTTCCTAAAATCGACTTTTATGCTAGGAGCACTGTGGAGTGATGATCTACATTATATTTGTATATTCAGGACTGCTAAAGTCTCCCCTATGTGTCCTAGGGGAGGAGGTCATGTAGCTATAAGCAGGGTCACTACAAAAGCCTTTTTATAGGCCTTTTCTTTTCCCCATTAATGATCCCCAGCCACATAGGTTAACATTGCAACAGTTTATGAATTCAAAACTAATACAAGGGACAACCGAAAAATATCATTCAAGGACTGAGGAGAATGGTAGTGATAAATCCAACACTATGTTAAATTCATCCTAAAAGGTACAGAAACAAAGTTATAAGACTTTCTTGTCTGTAAGACAACATTCAGCATTCCTGTGGTCTGCCGTGATTGGTCAGAGTTAAGTGGATTAGCCAGGCTGCCTTGATGAAGTGATAAGTGGCACCCAGGGAAACATGGCTGTCTCTTGTAAGGGGGTCCTGCTCCACAGGAATGCCAGAGCAGGGGGGAAGGGTCATAAAGCATACGCTTTAACCCCTTCCCTGCTTGGCTAAATCCCCTGCTGTGCTGGGGAGAGGGGGGGCGCACGCAGCGCCCCGGTGCTCGTGACGAGCTCAACTCGTCATGAGCCATGGTGGCCGTGTGCTCATGACGAGCTGAGCTTGTCATGACCCGCCCGTGCCAAAGGAACGCCCAGCACAGCAGAGGAATTATCCCCGCGTGGGCGAGGCGCAACGGTCATGACGAGCTCAGCTCGTCATGAGCACACAGCCACCATGGCTCATGACGAGCTGAGCTCGTCATGAGCATGGGAGGGGTTAAAGGCAGAAGGGGACAGGCAGAGCCAGCCAGGTTCACCTACCCCTTTACACTCTGAACCCAGGCAGAAGGCAGGCTTAAGGAAGGAATTTGCAGATGTCAGAGGGAAGATAACTATGGAAATGAGTGATCCTGGAGGTTGGTTTAGCTAGCGCCTGCCACTCTGCTGCGACTTCAGCCATATTGAATTTTGGAAGAATAGTGCTTTATGGGGGACCATTGTGCCACACTTTGGATGAAGTGGGCATGCCCTGGGGTGCTGCCCTGCACCTCACTGGACAGAAGTACACTCCTGCTTGACCCAGAGAACACAAATACGTATCTGAGAGGGACAGCGCCTCTCAGATCTGCTGCTTCAAACTGAAAGAAGAAGAAGACTTGCCAAGCTAGAAACGTGATTTGCACCATCAGCCCTGCATTACGACTGGCTGCGCCTGCTGCATTATCTGGAACTACAGCCAATTGACTGTACCTTGTTTCCAGAGGAACAAAGAGTGGACACCCTGCAAGCTACAGGTTAACAGAGCTCCCCTGCGTCAACTCCACTAAGAGTCCCCTGGCTGGAGTGCATCCAGTGGACTTTTAAGGGTTTTGGCCAGATGCACTTTGGAAATTATGGTACCAAACTTTTGAGAACCATCTTGGAGCTTCCAGACCATTGGACTGTGTTTTGGACCCTTTGGATCCACAAGAGGAACTTCAGGAAGAAGTTACAGAACTCTGGAAAAGTTCAGAGCAACTTTGGAGAAAAACTCCATAAGGTGACTAAGTGCTAGAAAGTCTTTATTCTTTAAACAATCATATCTCAGGTTCCCTACATTGGATTTTTTTCATTTTGGTGTCATTTTAAAGATAAAAATATTATCTATGCGGAAAAATTGGTGTTAGGTTTTTATTGTGGGTTTTGTATTAATTATTTACTGAAGTGGTGTTTTTAAATGCTTTACAAATCTGTCTCTGAAGTTAAGCCTGCCTGCTCGCAGCCAAGCTAGCAGGGGTGGAGCGTGAGTATAAGTTTCGGAGACCCATTCTGACCCTTAGACTGTGCTTGTGGCCTTATTGCCAGTGTTAGATGCATATTAACACTTTCCAACATACACCAAAAGAAAATTATTAGAATTTCACGCACCCCTATTTTTAACAAGTGATGTGCATCTATATCTATGTACAGTATTGTGTAGGGGATCGCACCACCAGCACTAAAGGGATGAGAAATAACAATAATACTGCTGTTTTTACTACAATTGGGACTGTTACTAGTAAACTAGAGTAAGATTAATAGCAATAAAAATGTTAAGTCCTTTGCTGCGTCGAACGTTCAGTCCCCAGTGCTGAACGTTCGAAAAACGAGCGCTGGCCCATCGGCCAATGGTCGTTCGCAGCACTGGGGAGGTAGCGTTGACGTCGGCTGTTGGCCGACGGCAGCGCTTAAGGGGTTAATGATAACATGTTTTGGTATGGTGCTTAGTCCAACAGTTGTAAACTTTGACGCTTATTTACAAGCCTAGTGCATCCCCAGAACGCCACTTGTTGTGACGTTCTGGTGGCACACAGTGCAAACCATAATCTACAGGGCAATGGAAATCCACCCCGCGTAGCTTTTTACAGCCAAGCAGATACGGTCTAAGGCAACGCAGCTCAAATCCCTGCGTTGCCTCACGCTGCCACGGGGAGGCGTGCCATGGGTGTTACGGTGGGTGTTCCCACTCAACGCCCGTGGCTTTTGACATATTCTCAGATTCAAAACATAGACTGAATCTGAGAATGCGACAAAACTGTGCCTCCCCAGTCTAGGCACAACAGCTTTTTTGTGTGTGAAGGAAGGTGTCCCACAGGTGTCCCGCCGTGGCGCAAGGGTGTCTGTAATGGCACAAGGCTGCCTAAATGGTGCCAGCCAAAGGAAAGGACAGGGATGTTTCGTATTGCCCTAGATATGATGCATCCCTGCACTCTCCATATGGTGCAGCGCTGCACGCTGACTTGCAGCACCGCGTAGCGTCACTTTCTTGTAAATAGCCCCAATATGTTTATCCAACTCAGTTAATCTGCATCATAGGAATTAAAAAGAACGATGTGACCGCACAACGTTTCAAATAGGTGAAGCATAGTTACTCAAAACTAATTGAAACTGGTACATTAATCTGGTAATTAATCCTTGACATCCAATGACGTCTCCTCTATATACTATCTTCTGAAGGAGGGGAGAGGATGTGGTCTAACCACTAGAGCAGTGGTCTTCGAAGTTTGGTAACCAGGTTCGAGTCTAGGCAGGGGCGCTCAACATCCTGCGATTCTGGGCAAATCACTGAATCTCCCCGTGACGAACAAAAAATGAATGTGTCCATTTTTAATACAACTTGTGCTCATGGAAAGCGCTCTGATATCTTCATGTCAAGTTCGCTCTATAAAAAACTAAAAAAGAAGCAAGGAAGGTTCTTGTTTGGCAAGAGAATTGAGACAAAGAGGATTGTTTTATTTTGGCCTGTTCCATAGGTGGCAATTTAGATCTGTGTACTAGTAAAGTTGAGATATCAATCAATCAATCAATCATTTGTAAAGTGCAGCACTGTCCCCTCTAGGGGTCTCTGGGTGCTGAGGGTGCTGTGTCCCCATTGAAAAGCCAGGTCTAAAGGCTGTTTCTGAAGTCTGCCAGAGAAGGTGCTGTTCGGAGGTGGAGGGCAGAAGGAGCGGCAGTCGCTATGATATGGACGGATGTGGGGGATGAGGCCAAAGGTAAGTGAGGAAGAACAAGGGTGTCTGGAGGGTTGGTGAAATTCAATCGATGATTGATATAGGAGGGCTCTTGATAGTGGAGGGCTTTGTAGACGTGTGTGAGGACCTTGAACTGGCATCTCTTCTGGATGGGGAGCCACTGGAGGTCTCTGAGGTCGGCGGTGATGTGTGATCGTTTGGGAAGGTCCACGATGAGTCTGGCTGCAGCGTTCTGTACGGTCTGGAGTCTTCTGAGAGCTGGGTGGAGATGCCGGCCTAGAGAGCGTTGCCATAATCGAGGCAGCTGGTGACGAGAGCCTGGGTGACGGTCTTTCTTGTGTTGAGTGGGATCCATCTGAAGATTTTGCAGTGCATGTGAAGAGTGGAAGCAGGAGGGGACGACTGCATTGATTTGTCATTTCATGGTCAGTTGGCTGTCAAGGATGATCCCCAGGTTGCGTGCATGGTCGGTGGGCGTTGGGGTTGGTCCAACTTCAGCTGGCCACCAGCTGTGGCCCCAAGCGGAGTTGTTGTTCCTGAAGATCAGTACTGCTGTCTAATTGGTTATTTTCCGCTTTTGACTTTCTTTTAAATTCACTCCCATTCCTTTCTGGCCCTTCACCATTGAGCTCCACTCCTTTATGGTCTGATCAGTTTCACCACCTATTTCACAGCGGTTCTTCCTTCCGCTGTGCTCCATCCGATGTTGTTGTCCAGTGCTCGTCTCCACAAGATGGCCTTTGCTTCTGCTCTCAAGCTCTTCGGTCGGTCCTGTGGAAGGGCGCAGCTTGGTCAGTGAGATTGGGCGGGGTGAAATTCAGATTTTGCAACAATCTCGCTGGCATATCTTGTCAAAATACATTATATGAGAGGCAGGACATGAGGGGGCTTAAAAGGCAGTGGAAAGGAAAAGGAGCGTGGATTGTTAGAGGCAATAAAAACACAATATTCTGCAAACTAATCAACATTTTTGAAGACCTTCAAAACAGAGAAGCAAGTGTGTGTGTCCTTTTGCCAGATTGTGCATGAAAAAATCCAAGGTGAATTCCGACAGATACTACACAATATACCCAACTGAAAGCACTTGTACCCAACTATTTACTACAGAATACATTTTTTAGGGGGTCTAACACCCCAAACAACACCTGCAGCTACGTCCCTGGTCCTATAATGCTCGTTTCAGGGACAGTTGTAGGCTTCTTTGCTTCATTTGTGCAGGGGTGGCTTCAGTGAGTGAGATGGGGCACTTATCTCTCCACACTGGTATTGTTCCAGAGTGAGGCTGCTGCAAGCCTTTTCCTTGTCACTGCCTTTCCTCAATGTTTCCTGCCGCCTCCCATGTACCTCCTCAGGAGTTCTCGTCTTCATTTCCATTCGCAGACGATGGCACTCAGATTTATTTGCATGCCATTTGTCCTCACATGGGTTTTGTGAAAGTCACAGACTTTGGACAATTTGCCTAAGTGTCGCGGGTACATTGGGCTGAAGCTCATCAGAGGAATCACCAGGCTACTGTTGCTCAGCCTCCATCATTGAATGTCCCCTCCAGCAGTGTGGCCGTACCCAAGACTCTAAACGGAAGCATTGGCGTTCAGTAGGGACGCAAATCGTAGTTTAAATGTACACATCTGTAACTCAGTGGGGAAACTCTGGGTTAAAGTGGCCCTTTCCTGGGATAGTGCTTAATTTGCACTTGGTGGCTATTGGTGAATTCCACATTATTCTCTGATATCTTCCTGTACAAAGAACTTTGTAGGTCTTCGTCATTTCCATTGGTTCAAAATGCAGGCGTTCTGGTCATTTTCTGGTCGCTGAAATTGTACTCAACATTCAGCTTCCAACCCTGCCATCACCGATGAACTGTGAGTACCAGGGTCACCTTCACACAGAGATTCTGGTCGAGAAATGTCTTCATGTTTGAAACCCTGCAATGTGACTATGAACCATTCGGAAGCATCCAAGTCAAAGTTTGGACGATAAGCGTCTTGGAGTGGTGTGACGGATGGAATGCAAAATAATGGGTGTTGAAGGCCGGTGGTCCCTGCTCAGAAGACTATTGGAGGTTGGTGGGGGGGTGACCAGATATGTAGTCCTTGCTCAGAAAGCTATGAGGAAGATTTACATGTCAAGAGATATATGATCATTGGCCTGGCTACAATGTGTAAGGACATGACCACACCGGCAGTCCTTGGTCCAGCTACAATGTGTGGTGGTATGACCATACATACGGTCCTTAGTCAGGCTACAATGTGTGGGGGCATGACCATACATGCCGTCCTTAGTCAGGTTACAATATGTGGGAGCATGACCATACATGCCGTCCTTTGTCGGAAGGCTACAATGAATTAGGGCATGCCCCTACATTCAGTCCCTAGTCCGGCTACACTGTACAGAGGCATGACCACGCATGCAGTCTTTGGTCTTGCTACAACGTGCAGAAGCATGAGAACACATGCAGTCCTTTGCCCAGCTACAATGTGTGTGGGCATGACCATACATGCAGTGCTTGGTCTGTCTACAATGTGTTGGGACATGACCATACAGGCCGTCCTTGGTCCAGCTACAATGTGTGGGGGTATGACCACACATGCAGTCCCTGTACAATGCCCTTTTACCTAGGCAGTACTGAGAGGGCTTGTGCAAGTAGCTACACGTCTAAAGAATCATCAACATATAGAAAGCTGATATCAAATCACCAAAGACATCTCTGCCGTTCTTCCAACACCTTTGCTCATTTTACCCCAATGTGTTCTGAGCTCCTTCCACTCGTGCCATCCTCTAAGGGCTGCGTCTTGGGTAGTAGGATCTGAATCACCAAACGTATCCTTTTTCATCTCAAACTGCAGTTTGCAAAGTCTAATAATGGATTCTAATCCAAATCCCCCTCAGACACTTGCACAAGCCATTTCTCAGAGTGAGGGGCATTTGAATAGTGCTAGACAAAAAGAGGGTTTAAAAAAAAACTTAAGCCCAATGAAGTTGCGGTCAAAGAGGAAACACCCCGCCCTGATAATATGAGTTCTAATTCAGACCCCGGCTTCATCACTTTCGAATTCCTTCATTCACTCTAATTTGTTGATTAGTTCTGCTATGTCTGGAACTAATTTGGAGCCGCAGAAGAAATTCAATGCAGATCCCCAGAGATATTAGACTTATATAGCGCAATACAGATTGCATTTCATGGCTAGACCATTAGCATTTTATACAGATTCCTCCAATATGCCTTAATTTGAGCCACTGCCTTAATTAATGACAGTAGTCTGAAGATAACAAATCGACAGCAAATCTTGGAACATTCTGCAAAGGTTTTCAACAAGAGACATACCCAGCAGTCCACTCACACGGTTTTACGCATGCTTTGTTGAGGGAGCTGACAACTGGTAACCTATGTCAGCCATTTTTAAATGCTTTGCATCGTGGAAAAGTGCATAGATACACCCGCTGCAGCTGCTTTCAAAAAGAACTGGTCAAGGAGACTAAGGATGTTTTATCGTTGGTTGTGAACTGACCTGGTATGTGTGAAGCCCTTATTGACCTTACTCTCCAAACTGAAGCTCAACAGAGACATCGACAGAGAGAGCGGAGAGAGGGAGGCAACTGTATCCAGTGCTAAGGTCTGAAGTGCTGCCAGAAGAACCTGTGCAGATCAGCTCCACAAGCAAAGCATTGACTAAGGAAGAAAGAACAATAAGAATAAGCATTTTTAAAGGATAAGCGCAGGACGAAGAAAAAAGTAATGGGCGGGCTGTAAGCCCACAAAAGGCATACAGCATGCCTCGAAGAGACAGCACATGCGCTGTCTAGACTCGACCTAAAAAGGGAACGGCTGCCTTGGTACTGTCAAAAAGAAGCACATTCTGTGCATAGCTGTACTTTGGTGCTGGCAAACAATGAATGAGATCCCCACTGTCTTCAGTGTTTGCCACAGACAGAGCTCATTTGCATGTTCAGATGGCGATTACCACTAGGACCTTAGTGTGTCACATCTAGATGTTTTATTAATCAGGACTTCAGCAAAAAGTACACACTTCCTTTTAATACTAAATCCATCTCAGAAGTAATCTGTTAAAGTGATAGGCCACCTCCGTCTTCAGCAGAGGTGCAATAGGAAACAAAACACGTTGTCTTTTGAGACGGGACACTTGGGGGTCTATTTAATGAGATTTATTGCTGTGCTTTCATCACATAAATGACGCAAAACCAAGCTAAATGTTTTTCACTTATTTACTTTCCAGCCTAAAACCTGTTTTACGTTGGAAAATAACTTAAAAGTAACGCAAAGCAGGGCATATTGCTGCTTTGCATCACTTGGTACAAAGGGGGCCAGACCATGGGTGGTGCAGGGGCGTTCCCATGCAACCACACGTAGGGGCATATTCTCAAGAGCGGTCCGCAAGAAAACCAGGTCAGCCTCACCGAGGTGACAGAACACTACCATCAACTGACCCACAATTAGACTACCGTGAATGCAGTCATAGTGTCGAGAAGGCCAATGGAGGAGTCCAGGAGGCACTGGCATGATGTGAAAACCTAAACCAGGCACAAAGCCGCTGCCAACAGGTAGGCAGCAATGGCAACAGGAGGTGGGAGTCCAGTGCCACAGGTGGAGCTGGAGGATATGGAGGCCACGGTCATCAGTGTGGAGACGGTGCAAGGAGGTGGGAGTACAGACACAGCTCGAGAGGACCGGACACAACATCAACAGTGTGAGCAACGACCAGGGACTGGGGGGACGGGGGAGATGGGCACAATGACATACATTCACAACGATGTGTAGAACACTGCACACCCACAATGACTCAGGATCATGCCCCTGATCCCTGTGGCGCACTGCAGCACACACACATAGCAATAACAGCATATCCCACGCCAATGCTGTACAAAGTGCAAAACTGACACTGCAGGACAGGGGACACAACTGGGTCCGCTCATGCGCAGAAACATGCCCAACACATTGAACAGAGCAGGAAATTGTTAGATTCATACGTACGCGTACAACCTCACATCCGTCACGTAGTCCAAAAGTCCACTGTCCCGCATCAATTTGGCAACACTGCCCAAACATTGACAATGTACATTGTCATACAGTCTGCATGTCAACAAGAACAATGCGCAAATATACATGTCAACACAATTCAGCTGTTGTGTGGATGAGGTGCCATGACGCCGATGGCTCATGTACATGGCTGACCCAGATTCCCACAGTAAGTTGTGCTGTTATGTCTGGAGGATGGGCATGTTGTTTGCATGTTGTATATGAGCTTGTAACACGTGCATTCCCAGTGTTGTGAGTTACATGATTGTGGAGTTGAGGTGTGTGTTGTGTTCATTTGGTAGTTGCCAACAAGCAGTGCATTTCGGTGTGTGCCATCCTGGTAGCGCTGGTTGCTGATGGACTGTCGGGAGATGTAGGAATCATGCACACTGCCTGGGTGGTTGTCTTTGACGTTGGTGGAGATGTTCCGGGGGACCGCTATTGCCTGCACACTGATGGGATGAGTGTGCTTTCTGTTGCGGTTATTGTGTGTAGTGTTGCCATGGGGCACCAGTGGGACATGTGTGCAGTCAATTGCACCAACAACGTGCGGAAAGCCAGCTGTGGACTAGACACCTTGCTTGATCTCCAGATGTTTCTGCACAGTGTGGGGGAAGTATAGGTACTGGGGTGCCAAGCTGATGATGGCATCCAGGACCGGTTGAGGAACTTTGATAGGGTTCCTCCTACTCTGGCAGTTGTTGGTTGGTAGGTATCAGAGGCCAACAGGTGCGGCACGGCCAGTAGCTTTGTCTGCGGTGGGATGTTGGTTGTCCCTTTGAGTCTGTGGTGTGTAATGATGTAAACGTACATCATATATTTGACGGCACACAAACCCACTTCGCGGTGCTTTGATTGGCTCCAAAAATATGGAGCAACGCAAAGCCGTGCAAATCGCTACGTTGCTTAACTCTGCACTGGGTAGGCATTCTATGGTTGTTACATAGATGTTCCCAAGCAACTCCAATGGCTTTTGACACATACCCAAATGTATAACACCTTGTAATTATAGGGGTGGGCAGTGAACTTCGCTCCGCCAGTGGAGTTTTGTCAACTCCACACTCCACTGTGAGCGCGGAGTTCGGCAAAAAACTCACAATCCCGGCGCATGGTAGAGTTTGCCCCTGCCACCTATACACAAAATGATGATCACAATCTTAACGACCCAGACTCTGCTCTGAATTACTTATTAAGGTATATGAAAAGCAAAAGAGAAAAGCACATTCCCCTCCTTCACTGCTCACCTAATATACTGCACAGGTAAGCATTGTATTCTTGACCGATAGCATAATTCTTGGCAGGAACACAACCAGCAGGCCTGCCTTCATTCTCATGGTGCGGGGAGACACAGTGCTTCCCTGCCCAAGCCAAGATGGGCAGGTCCACTGGCTTCTGATTGGCCAGCTCCTCATGCAGGGGCGTGCCTGAGCATGCACCAAAATGTGAACCAGGACAGTGGAGTGAGCCCAAAATGTGCTTCCTGGGCTGTGGATGTGTGCAGCTGAGCAGGTCAGAGGAGCCTGACAGCAGCCAATCTTTATTAGGCAGAACAGACAATGGTGGCGGATGCATTTCGGCATGGAGCCTTCCTCAGCACCCTGCATTGCGGAGTATTCTTCATCCCAATGTCTCAGTCCTACATCTCTTTCTGTTGTAACCCGCAAGTTCCTCCCACGTGCTGGAACAGCTCACCTGTTGGCTGCCGCGGTAAATGCATGAACTCCAACTCCCAGGATGCAATGTGTTGATTCATCTGGGTGGGCGGTGTGAGGGATGTGTGTCAAATGACACCAAACTTGTCAGGAATATGCAGGTAGGTGGTGAAGTGATACCGAAGGTACTGCCTAAGTCCACATGGCCTTCCTTGGGCCCCCTCAAGCCGCTGCTGCCCATCATTCCAGGTAAGCATTTCGGCAGGGACAGCCATGCGGCAGCACAGCGTCCTGATGCAGGTACAATATATATATATATATATATATACACACACTGAAATAGACAGACAAATGACCTGATTAAGAACACAGTCCCATTGATAAGGAAAATTAACAATGGCGAGGAAGACAGACACGTGACCCGAGGAACAGTGCTCTTTGCGGCAGGAAGTGACAGAAGAGGCGTCGACAGCCGGTGATCTAAGGGAGGTTGTCTTAGGACTGGATGGGGAGGTCAGAGATCGCTCTTCATGCAGCTGAGGGTTTGCGGTGTACACTACAGACGCCTTGCAGAGTCACAGGGTCTTTAATAAAAGCCGACTTTTTCCCGGGGCAGGAGTTAATCAGCCTCATTACTGAGAGAGCGCATGTGGCTTTACGCGGTAGTGTGAGCACGCTGAAGTACAGCCGGAGAACAGCACAGGGCGAAAGGGAGAGAGGATGGAGGAGCAGGCCGCAGAAGCAGTAGAGAGGGGAGGATGGACTGGAGTAGGGCGAAGCAGAACTCAGCAGAATTCCGCTGAGTTTTTATGCAACTCTGCGGAATTCCACTGAGTTTTTTTGCAACTCTGCGGAATTCCACCGAGTTTTTATGCAACTCTGCGGAATTCCACCGAGTTTTTATGCAACTCTGCGGAATTCCACCGAGTTTTTATGCAACTCTGTGGAATTCCACCGAGTTTTTATGCAACTCCGTGGAATTCCACTGAGTTTTTATGCAACTCCGCGGAATTCCACCGAGTTTTTATGCAACTCCGCAGAATAACACCGAGTTTTTATGCAACTCCGCTGAATTCTGCCTAGTGCAGCTCTGCGAAATGCACACATCCCTATGGAGAAATATGTTTATTTCTCCTCGTTTTTTTCTCTTTCTATGTGTGCAGCATATTATGGATTGTTTCTATGGAGGAAGGTGCCCCTCACAAAAACAATCCTGCCTTCAACTCAGGCACCCTTGCCCCATGGCGCAAAGGTGTCTGCATTGGGCTAGGCTGCTGAAACGGCACCTGCGCAAGGGAGAAGGACAAGAATGCGCCTTATTGGATAAATATGACACATTCCTGCCCCTTCCCTGTGACGCAGGGCAGAGTGATAGGGTGACTTGCTGCCCTGCCCTGTGCCACAAAACTCTAAATATGCCCCTTGCAGTTGGAGGTGTGCTACTCACGCACCAGAGCACCCCAGGGATTCTCCTTTCATGCTGCTGCCCAATCCATTCTGTCATCTAGCAGGAAGCCTGGACCCCAGTTTGAGTTTTCCGCTGCGAACCCTAAGTCTGACCCACGTTCTATGCGGCACCAGTGAAAGGGTGGCCAAGATCATCATGTGACCTATCTTGCATTTTCAAAGGGGATTAGAGATCCCCTTGCAGGCGGGTGCAGTCAGTGACTGAACTCGCCTGCATGGGGATGTCTAAGGGGGTCCATGGGACCCCCTATAACCCTGTAGAGAGCTGCTGTCAGGAGGTGCACCGATAGTGCACCACCTTTTAAATGGCGCACTGTCAGTTACAACTCCTGAGGGCGGCTTTGACTCTGCGACCGCGTCTATAATATGGCGCGGGTGCAGATTCAAGGAATTCCCTCATTTGCATAGGGCACGCCCCTATGCAAATGAGGGGACATCCTCTGTTGATAGCGGTGTTATAGAAGGGGGTGCAAAAGAGTCTTCACCCCCTTCTATAATACCAAAGTGCCTCCGGGGCGCGCAAAGCGGGCGGAAACGCCTGTTGCGCCCCCGGGGCACTTATTGTAATACGGCCCCAGATGTATTTTACATCTTACCCAATCCGTAAATATTTTAATTAAAAAGGGTACCACAATATATATGATTCACTGAACTGGCGCCAATAAAGGCCAATCCATTCAAGATTACTTTCATGAAATGTGTGTTGCCCGGTGGTTTTGATGAGAATCTTTTGCTAGCCCACTCCTTCAGAACAGGCCCGGCTTATGAGGCGTCAACTGAATGAAGGCCTCACACCGTTGGTTCGCGTGCTGTGCACGACGTCTACAGATGTGTAGTGTAGGTGAGCGAGTCATCTGTAGTGGGAGTCAATCCCAGGGAGCCTGGGGCTTTCTGGTCCCCGCTGCAGGCTCTCGAGAGGTTTCCTCAGGTCAGGCTCTTCCCTATGTGACCATTAATCCAAGGGTCATCAGCGATAGGAGGTCATAGGTACGACTGATGCCCACAAGCGCGCTGAATGACTGACGCAGACACTGTCCCTCCCTCCAAGGCGTGGGGCAGGCACCTGGTCCTTGCACAATGAGAGTGTTGTGTGACTCACGTCTTATGCCTATGCAGTAAGGGCCTGATTCACAGAACTAACTTAAGACAAAATCCTAAACTTACTACCATTTTGGTATTCACGGAAGGCACTTACTCATTTTGGTATTCACAGAAGGCACTTACTCATTTCGGTATTCACACAAGTCATTTACAAGTCCTAAAGTTAAGAGTCCTAACTTTACTACTCCTAAACTGAGAGAAATCCTAACTTTAAGACTTTTGGTATTCGCAGAAGGCATTTAGGAGTCCTAAAGTTAGAAGTCCTAACTTCTGTGAATACGGAAATGAGTAAGTGCCTTCTGTGAATACCAAAATGAGTAAGTGCCTTCTGTGAATACCAAAATGAGTAGGAGCCTTCTGTGAATACCGAAATGAGTAAGTGCCTTCTGTGAATACCGAAATGAGTAAGAGCCTTCTGTGAATACCAAAATGAGTAAGTGCCTTCTGTGAATACCGAAATGAGTAAGTGCCTTCTGTGAATACCGAAATGAGTAAGTGCCTTCTGTGAATACCAAAATGAGTAAGTGCCTTCTGTGAATACGGAAATGAGTAAGTGCCTTCTGTGAATACCAAAATGAGTAAGTGCCTTCTGTGAATACCAAAATGAGTAAGTGCCTTCTGTGAATACCAAAATGAGTAGGAGCCTTCTGTGAATACCGAAATGAGTAAGTGCCTTCTGTGAATACGGAAATGAGTAAGTGCCTTCTGTGAATACCAAAATGAGTAAGTGCCTTCTGTGAATACCAAAATGAGTAAGTGCCTTCTGTGAATACCAAAATGAGTAGGAGCCTTCTGTGAATACCGAAATGAGTAAGTGCCTTCTGTGAATACCAAAATGAGTAGGAGCCTTCTGTGAATACCGAAATGAGTAAGTGCCTTCTGTGAATACCAAAATGAGTAAGTGCCTTCTGTGAATACCAAAATGAGTAGGAGCCTTCTGTGAATACCGAAATGAGTAAGTGCCTTCTGTGAATACCGAAATGAGTAAGTGCCTTCTGTGAATACCAAAATGAGTAAGTGCCTTCTGTGAATACCGAAATGAGTAGGAGCCTTCTGTGAATACCGAAATGAGTAAGTGCCTTCTGTGAATACCAAAATGAGTAAGTGCCTTCTGTGAATACCGAAATGAGTAGGAGCCTTCTGTGAATACCGAAATGAGTAAGAGCCTTCTGTGAATGCCAAAATGAGTAAGTGCCTTCTGTGAATACCGAAATGAGTAAGTGCCTTCTGTGAATACCGAAATGAGTAAGTGCCTTCTGTGAATACCGAAATGAGTAAGTGCCTTCTGTGAATACCAAAATGAGTAAGTGCCTTCTGTGAATACCGAAATGAGTAAGTGCCTTCTGTGAATACCAAAATGAGTAAGTGCCTTCTGTGAATACGGAAATGAGTAAGTGCCTTCTGTGAATACCAAAATAGTAGTAAGTTTAGGATTTTGTCTTAAGTTAGTTCTGTGAATCGGGCCCTAAGTGCTGGAGCAAGTGTCCGGAGGCTGCAGACAGGCGAGGACTCGACAGCAAGACAGGTTAACCCACAGACAGCACAGTGTTCATGGGTGGAAGGCTGTGCAGCTTGTGAGTCCGTGGTCTGCAGGGCTGTCCCAGTGTTTGGAGAGGAAGAGGAGGGTAGATGGGTGAAGCGCTCCTCGGCTGTGCCAGGACCACTGGAAGGACCAGGTTACACCAAGGACCCGACCTATAGGGGCGAGCTTGGTGAGACCATCAGAGCTTCAAACTCAAGGACCCCTGGCTATTCCGGTCACAGCTGGTTCCAGGTAGAGTCCAGGCTGAGCTCTGGGCAGGTGGGGGGTCACTCCGACCAAGCAGCATGGACCGGGCAGAGCCATTGGGGGCAAAGCTGAGGGCTGCCTCTTGGCGGGCACCAGGCTTGTGTGTGGTGTGAGTAATACACTCGTCAGGGGCCTTGGCCTGTTTTAATTTGAGAAATATTCAAAACATATTTTGTGGCCATGTTTAAAATCGGGACACGTTTGAAGCGTCTTTGTTGAGTTCAGTTGTGTCGTGTTTCCACACAGGCCCGGCCAGAAAATAAAACAAAACAGTTCCCCCGCTTAAATCCCAGTGCATAGAACGACTGCGTAAAGTATGTGCGAGCAGCCTTTGTAAATGTGTGTGTGGCGGGGTCTGTGTGTGTGTGAGAAACGCCCTGAGCACCTCAAGTGTGTCTGTGTGCATGTTGTGCGTGTGTGCGTAAGTTCGATGTGTGTGGGCGTGCACGTGTGTCTGAGAAAGCGAGAATGAGTGATTGTGCGCGTGTTTGCGTGTGCGTGCGTGTGTCTGCGTGTGTGTGTGTGTGTGCGTGTGTCTGCGTGTATGCGAGTACTTGCGCACGTCTCTGTGCATGATATACCAGTCAGCAGACCGCCCCCTCAGTGCCCGAGGCCTGCATGTTCAGAAGTTGTGTTCTACAACACGAAGCAGTTTGTTGAGCCAGACCCTCGGGGCGCACAGATGGCACAGGGAGAGACCGTCCGGGGAAGCCTCGGTGCCATGCTCGCTGCGTGCCCAGGCCACCTCCTACAGGGGGAGGGGGCAGCTTGGCAGGTGTGGGAAGCGTGATAGGCAGAGCCCAGCAGCCTATGAACTATTCAGCAGGGCGCCCCCTGCTGCAGGCAGATCACGAAACACTGTGGAGGCAGGACAGAGAAAAGAGAGCGACTTTCAGGTAACATCAAGCACAGAGACCACAGCAAAGCCCCTGCACATGGTGCACCTACATTTGGGGTCAGACTTTGGGGAGAGGGTGTGGCCTATTGGCCAGAGCGGCCCCCTGTGGGACAGGGTCGTGTGAAGGATGGTAGCAAAGATCTGCTCCCTTCCACCCCTATCGATCAAACTACCACACGCGCCACTCTCTCCGCCCACTCTGTGACTTGCTTTTTATTTTTACAAGGGGGCTCCCCTATAACCTCCTTACACTCCTTTTTACTTTTATTTTGTCTCTACTTCTGGCCCACCCCATGGCAGGTCCTCCACTGGGGCAGAGGAGCGCCGCCCCAACAGTGCAAGTGAAAAAAAATGGTAATAACACAGCGTAATTATAATTTTATTTTTGTATTGGAGTTACCGCCAGGTTAGGGGGTGGGTGCCGCGAGTCACTGGGAGGTGGAGTGTCCGGCTGTCTTTCCCTGGACAAACATTCATAGACACATCATGGTGACAGGACCCCCCCACCCCACAACATAGCATGCATCCCGCAAATAACACACTAGACACCAGTGTTAGATTGGGAAGAAACTGCTGCAGGTTTATTACATACAACGTTATGTAATCATAGTGGGTTATCTTACGCGCGATCCAAGGGCAGGCCGCATTCTCGCCACCTGCCCGCCTGATGAGCCAGGCAGCACCGTGGCGAACCACCATGTACTGCCCCTTATGGTAAACATTATACTCACGCCCCTTGCGGGGCGTAGCTAGGCAAACCCCCGGTTGCACAGGCCTACAACCTCCCGAAGGACTACTGGGGCGCCGACACGTGTTCCCGGAACCTCCCATGAGGCCCCAGGTCTTAGGCTCTGGCACCCCTATGTGCCCGCTGAGGTACCATGCTGCACCTCTCTGCTTCCGGATCGCCCTGCAACTCCGCCACAGCCTGGCCGGCGGCAACCGTCGCCGCCCGGGCCCCCCACTACCTAGCTTCCTTCCTACCTGCAACCTTTGTCCTTATGTCTTGCAATTAACTTTTTCTCAGTTAGCCGTGTCCCTACTAAGGAATACTAGCATGTTTTTATACTATTGTAGCTTAAACTTGCTTACTCACAGCCATCCCTAATAGCAACCAAGATAGGCACAGGCTTTGACCAGTACTTGACCTTAAAGTCGTTTCACAGCCCACCCGAGGAAGAGGGTGCCAAAAGGGGCCACTCTGTTTCATATCCCACCCGAGGAAGAGGGTGCCAAAAGGGGCCACTCTGTTTCATATCCCACCCGAGGAAGAGGGTGCCAAAAGGGGCCACTCTGTTTCACAGCCCACCCGAGGAAGAGGGTGCCAAAGGGGGCCATACTGTTTCACAGCCCACCCGAGGAAGAGGGTGCCAAAGGGGGCCACTGTGTTTCCCCGAACACCCATGAAAGGAGAGTGCACGGGAGAGGGGGGTGGGTCACAGACCATTCGAGGATGGAGAATTTATGGGAAGGGCCACTATCTTTAACAGACCACCTGAGGATCAAGAATGCTACAGTGGGTTTACTCTGATTCACAGCCCACCTCAGGATGATGGAACCTCTCACACTCTTTCACAGAGCACCCGAGGACCTTCAGTCTCGGGCTATAATGGTTATTAAAAGCCTTCTTTGTGAGTTATTGGCCCGAGATACAGGCGAGGGCCTATATCAAGGGTTAACAACCACTGTCGCACTTGGCCGCAGGCTACATTGCTATATTAGCCCCCGTTGTAACTCTTCTCAAGAAGTTTTCGCGAGAGCTCCTGGGAGTTAATAACAAAATATGATAATCCTCAAACTCAACACTCTTTTTTTGAATAACAATCGTATTATCTGAGCTCGTAACTCTTCCCAAGAACTGCTTGATGTATACCGATGCTCTCTTGCCTGTCGGCTTGGTTCTCAAGAACTATTTGCAATATAAATATACATATATCTGACAAGTCAGTGGATTAGAACACTCGGGAATGTTTTAGGTGAGGACTGTGAATGAAATAATGTAAATTGATGCAACAAATTTGAAAATAAGGTACCTGATTTTTATTGTAAACTTAAAACCAGAGGGCATTACCCAAAATTAAGATTTTGAGGGCTGTGACTGCTATCCATCTCTAGAGTATGGAACCAGAAATGGTCGTCTTAATATTGCCACAGTCTGAAACAAGTATTTCGTCCTAAATATGGTTGACAGAAATATCGCACTGTTGGAGTTAATAAACAGTATTCAGGGCGCGATCCCTTGAGCCAGATGATATTTATGGCACACTATTGTGATTCTGGCCCCATACTGTAAAGAATTGAAATTGGACACTGGTACGTGGGTGCGCGTGCGCGCGCGCACGTCTGTAAACACAACATTCCAAGAGACACAAAGGACGCACCGAGAAGGCTTGATATAGAACCACGTGTAAGCAAAAGCCATGTCTGTAATACATTTCCTTTCACTAACACAAGCTGGGAGTTAGGGGAAATACAACACAGGGAAGAGAACACAATGTAGGACAGTGGAGCAGACAAACAATGAGGGACATGGAAAAGTAATGCCAGAGAACATCAAATGTTAGGAAGAAAGAGTCTGTAAGAGTCACAGAAGGCGGTCTTAATCTTCCCAACCTCTTGACACAGCTAGAAACAGAGTTTATTGGAACATCACGTCCACAACTGAAACATTATCTTCAATAGTTGTACTTTCTTCTCTTGACTTTGTTTAGTCTCCATTCTATCGTTCTCCCTCAGTCCAGGTGGCACTCACGCCAAAGAGTCCTTCGTAGGAATCTTCATTCTCTGAGGGCCTCACACATCCTTTTCCTCCTTCCCCACACTTCACAATCCTGCAGACATTCCACATTCTCCCATCTTCTGTCACCACACCCCAATGATTATCTTTGACAATCTTTATGGTTGTCCCAAACCTTTGCAACAGCTTCCCCCACCTCACTCTCTTTCTCTGGGGTCATTCCCTTAACCATCCACCATACACTTTCCCCCTTTGAAGCAGATGAAAGGGCTTACTTCTGTCCTATTTTGAGGACTGACTTGATAGGACCACAATTTCGATCTAAGAAATTGTTTGAAGTTCACTCCATTAGTTTTGGCCCAAGTGATATTATCTTCGCTAACCCTGTTGAAACATTCCACTTGCCCATTAGTCTGTGGATCCTAAAGGGGGTTGCGCAATGTTTTATACCATAACACCTCAAGAATGTGTGCATTTCCACAGAGGTTAACTGTACACCATCATCACTGACAAGCACATTCAGGCTACCTTCCCTTGTGCAGTCCTTTTTTAGAAAATCAATCAGGGCAGGGATAGAACACTAACTTTCAAACTTTACTTTGGGCCACTTGGAATGTTAATCTACAATCACCATCCAAAAGCCTGATTTATTTGGACGATAATTATAATATCCGCGCAAGTCCAAGTCCACCTTTACCCTAGTAATTTGGGCCACAGCACTGGAGTAAAAGGAGCACATATTGATGTAAGAGCCCTGGCGCGATTATTTCACTCAGCAGACCCGGTCACCCGATGGACAGCCATCCTATCAAGAGAAAGCCACCAAAACGTGCCGCCTCAACAGCCATTTTATTGAGGACAACCCTGGATGACTTTTCATGTGCCAGCATTAAAAAACCTTCTTGCACACCACACAGGGTATGCATCTCCAAAATCAGCACCCCCTCCTCAGACACATTATAGAAGGGAAGATCTGCTAGTTACACTTCCCTTAAGGGCCATCCTTCTCTTTCCAACAATATCTCTTATTTAAGCAAGGAGGATTTACCATCAGTCTCACTCCTGTCTTCCCCACTGAAAGCCCTGAGACCCCCCACTGCGCTTGCAGCCCTGAGACGACCCCCCCCCCCCCTGCGCCTGCGACTCCCTCGATCGTGGTAACCACACTCACCGTGCCACTCAGCATCCTAGACAAGCCGTCCACGGTAACATCTTTCATCCAAGGTAGATCTTTCACAGAGAAGCAGCACTCTTGCACCCTGGAGGAAAGATGGCCTTGCAACATAAACAGTTGAAATATATCCACCCCCGGGAGAAAGAATGCCCTCCAACAGTTTGTGGTCCATCCTGGAGGGGTCTTGACTTCGCCCAAGATAGTTCCTGAAATGTTCCACACCCCACACCCTGGCCAAGAGTTCTTTCTCAATGAAAGTGTCTTTAAGCCCTGTGCTGGTGAGTGTTCTGGTAGAAAATTCAGATTCATTCTGCTTTTCCAGTTTGTTGTGACAATGCTGCCCTCACACCACACACTCCGGCATGAACTGCAATGAAGCACTCCTTCTCAACACAAAGATGCTAATGCGAGGTCATTAGCAAGTCTGATTCTACCATTTCAAACGCTTTCTGTTGAAAGCCTGGCTGTGTTTCTCCTGTTCCCTTCCCTGCTCAGACAAATGCTGAATCCAGGCCAGAGTTTGGGGCTCACCAGCCTCCCTTCCTCCTGGCCTAGGATCACTGGGACCTGCCTTCTGGAGGCTGGTGAGTACACATGCTTATTCTATGTTTGTTGAGAACATCATGTACTTTTGATTCGCATTAAAATGCTGCATGAACCTTTTTCAATCATCAGTGTGTCCCTCTGCCTCCTGGCAGACTCCATGAACTCCTGCACGTGACTGAGAAGGGACACCAGAGACAGAAATAGCAAAGAAGAGTTGTGTGTGCCACCTGTCTTGCTCTCTCTCATTCGCTCTTTACCTCTCCTCCATTCCACTATCTCTTCGGTGTTTGACCCTGCCTGGTGCATCCTTGTTGGTACAAACAGGGCCTCACTCTAGGGAGAGAGGCGGCCTGCTGTCAGAGCTCATTGGATGACACTGGCAGACCCTGGCATCCGTTCCTTCAATCAATCCATCTCAGATTCATTCATTCAACCATGCTCTTAACTCCTGCCATACATTCCAAAGACACTCCCTTTAGCTTCTGTCTTACAGGCGTGGCATTTAAAAAAAAACACATTTTTGCACCGAAGAGTGTCCCAATTTATCAGAAAATGTCTCTAGGTATTGTTCTCCATCTTTTCTCTATCATCAGAATGTGTTCTCTGCTTCTGAGATTGTGTATGGTTCCTAATTTCCACACACCCCTCCACCTTAGCACACTCAGGGGCATATTCACAAGAAAATGTCGGAGCGTGGAACTGTGCAGATTTAGCAGCGTTGCGTGTCGACATTTTCTAAATGCAGGGATACACCATATTCACAAAAATACAGCGCACCCTTGTGTTTGCCCAAGCACTAGTTCAAATAAAGCTGCCTAGCGCCAGCACAGGCGCCCTGCCGCCATTTGACAAGGGGGCCAGCGCTGAAGGGACGGTTGTTGATGTGTCAAAAGGGACGCCTTCCTGCACATAAACAATTAATAATGGCGATTTGCACTTTTTATGTGTGCTGCAGAGGGCAGCACCCATGGAAAAAGCAAAAAATGAGGAGAAATTAATAATTTCTCCTCATTGCACCATTCTAGCGCCTGGTATATCATGGCGTTCATTTTTGGAGCTGCCTCCGCCTTGTAAATCTGGGGCAGCATCTAAAACCAATGGGTGCTGTGGTGGAACGCCTACAGCAACACCCACTGCACGGCCCTTTGCCGCAGAGGACTGCGGCGCAAAGGGGCATATTTACAGGGTAGCGTTAAGCCATGCAAAGTGGCTTTGTGCCACCTTGTAAATATAGAAAACTGTGCTGCGCCGCCGGAGGGTCAAAAAAGTGATGCTCCGGTGGCGGTGGAGGCTTGTAAATATGCCCCTCACTCTTTTCTCAGCTAAATACATCTTAACATCAGCTGAGAAATACTTGAACTGCAAGTTTACAAAATCCTAATATAGCAATAAGGCTCACAGCCAATCTTTCTGAGAATATATCTGAGGTTCAAGATCCTCCAAGTGATCCTGTGGATTGTTCTAGAAATAAACCCTTGGTCAAGATGGTCCCTGGAGCACCAGAATCTGTTGCTCGTCTACATGCTTCCTAAAACCGTAGCTAAGCCACCCGGGGAACTCCTCACAAGACCCTCTTCAGCATCCTGAATGACATCACAACCCTCTGCTAACTGGATGAAAGTCTCTTTAACAAAAGCCACAGGCAACATACTGTTGACTGCATCGGAGGGGTGGTTGTATGCCATGATATGAATAACACAAATCTAAAATATTGTCTGACAAAAATATTGTGTCATAAATATCAGCCTGGGTTGGCAGGCCAGTACTCATTGAGTTGGCACACTCTCAGGTGGATGGTAAGCATTTATGGAGGCGGCACAGTCTCAGCTGGGCAGCCATCACTCATGGGCTGTGTGGCTAACCCCCATGGGCTGGGCATAGTCTCAGCTGGCAGGCCAGTGTTCCTGAGGTTGGCACGTTCTCAGGTGTTGACAAACAAGATTTCCAGTTGGTGTCCAAAAATAACTATTTATTGTAATTCATATTTTGTTAATTATCCACCTTAACCCCTTCGGTGCTGGTGACGGAACCGCTCCGTCACCAGCCTCGGTCGTGCTGTGCTGGTGACAGAACGGTTCCGTCATGGCCCACTCGGCGCGCCTGCGCGGCGCTGATTTCACGCCTGCGCGGCGCGTTCTATTGAGCTGGCGGGCCGTGACAGAACCGCTCCGTCACAAGCACAGCGCGCCCGAGGCTCGTGACAGAGCGGTTCCGTCACGAGTACGGGAGCACCGCGTGGCCCCCCCTCCCCACTAGCGTTGCGGCGGAATAGCCGCCGCAGCAAAGGGGTTAATATCAACATAGCAATGCCATTTTATTATATTTTATTCACACAGGAATGCCCTCCTACCATCAGCCAATTAATCATCATATTATCTCTCTTCAATATATTTATAATTTTTGCCTTATTTGTGAATCTCTGCGTTGTGCTCAGTGCTTAATTTGACCCAGTGGTTTCTGATGGTGAGCACCAGCAATTATGACAGTCTGACACTTGGTGACACTGTCTGTCTAATTTATTAATGGACACAACAGCAGTTTTTTTCAAATTCTTTATACGTTAAAAAAGACTAATACCTGTTGGTGCTGACGTTGGCAGCGCTGGCAGGAGCAATGCTTGGTGCACGGTGCAGTGTCCTCCCAACGAGGCCCGGGAACCTATTCTTTTCTACAAATTAAGCACTGGTTGTACTGCGATGGTCATACATATGCTATATGGTTCAATTTAATTCGATAATATGTATAGACCTTAGTATCTCAAACAACAGTAAAATAAATAGAAAACATACTTTGATGAACATAATATTCAACTGCATAAAAAAATTTGAAATCAGATTAGTAAAAGACACTATTTTCTTCAACCAAAGAAAAAAACGACTTAATTCAAAAGTTACAGCTATGCAGCTAGTCTCGACTGACAAGGATTTAGCTGATGCACAAGGTATAGTATCATATTTAAAAATAATCAAATTAACGTTTTACGAAATGACATTGAAGTTGATTAAAAAAAATCCCAAATCTAAAAAAATTGGCAAACGTGAATTTTTCCTTAAAAGGACTCCATTCATAGATTTATTTAAGCTGACGGCGAATATAAATGCCCCTTATCTTCCTGACATGTACCAGGAGAGTAAAAAGATTGTAATCCTTCCTGAAGATCATAGACTGGCCACCATCATTGTCATCCACAAATCGGGCAAACCTGCAGATCAAGTCAAGTCAAGTCAAGTCATAAGATTTGTATAGCGCACTACATACCCAGAGGGTTTCAAGGCGCTTAGGAAGGGGAGGGGGATTATTTGTCAAATATCCACGTCTTAAGCTGTTTTCTGAACGCTAGGTGGTTCTGGGTGAGGCGAAGGTAAGCGGGGAGTGAGTTCCATGTTTTAGCAGCTAGGTATGAAAAGGATCTGCCTCCCATGGTGGTCTTGTTGATGCGAGGTACAGTGGCGAGGGCTTGGCTGGAAGAACGTAGTTGGCGGGAGGGGGTGTAGAAGGACAGTCGAGAGTTGAGGCAATCTGGTCCGATGTCGTAGAGTGATTTGTGTGCGTGGGTAAGCAGTCGGAAAGTGATCCTCTTATTGACGGGTAGCCAGTGGAGGTCTTTAAGGTGACCAGAGATGTGTTCGTTGCGTGGGATGTCTAATATGATCCTGGCTGAGGCGTTTTGGATTCGTTGGAGTTTCTTCTGGAGTTTTGCGGTAGTACCCGCGTAGAGGGTGTTTCCGTAGTCCAGTCGGCTCGTGACCAGAGCGTGGGTGACTGTTTTCCTTGTTTCGGAGGGGATCCAGCGAAATGTTTTTCTGAGCATGCGAAGAATGTTGAAGCAAGAAGAGGAAACGGCGCTGACTTGTTTGTTCATTGAAAGTGAAGAATCCAGGATAACGCCTAGGTTCCGTGCGTGGTCTGTCGGGATGGGTGCTTTTCCGAGGGCTTCCGGCCACCAGGAGTCGTCCCATGCAGAGGGGGAGGTACCTAAGATGAGGACTTCTGTTTTGTCTGAGTTCAGTTTCAGACGGCTTTGTTTCATCCATTCGGCAACTTCTTTCATTCCTTCGTGAAGGTTAGTTTTGGCGGTGCTGGGGTCATTGGTGAGAGAAAGGATCAGTTGAGTGTCGTCCGCGTAAGAGATGATGTTGAGGTTATGTTGGCGTGCGATGGCCGCGAGGGGGCTCATGTATACGTTGAAGAGGGTGGGACTGAGTGAGGATCCTTGAGGTACGCCGCAGATGACTTCAGAGGCCTCGGACTTGAATGGAGGAAGGCGGACTCTCTGGGTTCTTCCGGTGAGGAACGAGGTGATCCATTCAAGTGCTTTTCCTTGGATTCCGATGTTATTGAGGCGTTGTAGAAGGGTGCTGTGGCAGACTGTATCGAATGCTGCAGAGAGGTCGAGGAGGATGAGGGCGACTGTGTCTCCATTGTCCAGTAGAGTTCGAATGTCGTCTGTTGCTGCGATGAGGGCGGTCTCAGTGCTGTGTTTTGCTCGGAAGCCAGATTGTGAGGGGTCGAGGGATTTGTTGGCTTCGAGGAAGGCGGCGAGCTGGTTGTTGACGGCTTTCTCGATGACTTTGGCCGGGAATGGAAGAAGCGAGATGGGGCGGTAATTTTTGAGTTCGGTGGGGTCCGCTGTTGGTTTTTTCAGAAGGGCGGTGAGTTCAGCGTGTTTCCAGTCTTCTGGGAAGGTCGCGGATATCAAGGAGCAGTTGATGACGTCTCGGAGGTGCGGTGCTATGACGGAGTCTGCTTTGTTGAAGATGTGGTGAGGGCATGGGTCTGTGGGGGATCCAGAGTGGATGGAATTCATCAGGCGGATGGTTTCCTCAGTGGAGATTGGGTTCCATGCGTTAAGGGTGTTTACGGGGGGAAGATGGTCAACAGATGGTGGGGTGGGTTGGTTTCCGGGTTGGTTGTCAAAGCTGTTGTGGATGTCTGCAATCTTGTTGTGGAAAAAGGAGGCTAGGGAGTCGCAGAGGGTTTGAGAGGGGGTGATGTCGTTGGAGTTGGCCGAGGGATTGGAAAATTCCTTGACGATGTTGAAAAGTTCCTTGCTGTTGTGGGCGTTGTTGTCAAGTCGATCCTTGAATGCTGTTTTCTTGGCTTTTCGGATCAGTTGGTGGTGAGTGCGGGTGGCGTTTTTGAAGGCGTCCTTGGTGCTGGTGGTTGGGTCTTTTTTCCAGGCCTTTTCAAGGGAGCGGCAGACTTTCTTGGACTTCTTGAGATCATCGTTGAACCATGAGGCTTTCTTGCTGCCAGGTTTGCTTTGACGTTTTTTCAGTGGTGCTAATGTGTCGGCGGTGTTGGATAACCATAGGGTGAGGTTGGCGGCGGCTTCGTTGGCGTTAGAAGAGAGGGCTGGGGAGTTTCGAAGGAGCGATGCGGAGATTTGGTCCGTGGTGATTTTGTTCCAGTTTCTTTGTAGGGTAGGTTGGGAGTGGTTGATGGGTTTCGGCTTGTTGTAGGTGAAGTGAACGCAGCTGTGGTCGGTCCAGAGGAGGTCCGTAGTGTGGCTGAAGGATACGTGGTTGCTGGATGTGAAGATGGGGTCGAGTGTGTGACCTGCGATGTGGGTGGGGGAAGTGACTAGTTGTTTAAGTCCGAGGTTGGCGAGGTTGTCCAAGAGGGTGGCGGTGTTGTGGTCGTTTATCTTTTCAAGGTGAAAGTTGAAGTCTCCCAGAAGGATGTAGTCTATGGAGGGGAGCGCGTGTGGAGAGATGAAGTCCGTGATGTCTTCACTGAATTTTGCGCGAGGTCCTGGTGGTCTGTAGAGGAGAGTGCCTCTGAGTGTTGTTTTGGGGTCGATGTGGATCTGGAAGTGAAGGTGTTCGGAGTTGGCGAGGTTGGCGTCAGAGCTGGTTGAGATGCGGATAGATTTCTTATGGACGATAGCGATTCCTCCTCCTGTGTGGCTGGTATGGTCTTTGCGGGTGATCTTATAGTCTTCAGGGATGGCAATGGTGATGTCTGGTGCGGAGGAGGCGTTCATCCATGTTTCCGTAAGGAAGGCGATGTCCGGGGAAATGGTGTCTAGTAGATTCCATAGGTCAATGGCGTGTCTGTGGATCGAGCGGGTGTTGAGAAGGATGCATTGTAGGTGGTTGGGGTCCTGAATCTGTGGTGTGGTCTTAGCGGAGATGTTGTCGGTGCCGCTGAATTTGCAGGAGTAGCAGGAGAAAGGTCCATGGGTGCGTCCAGGAGCGGCTTGGACGCAGTTGGGGGCGCGACCGGGGTTAAGGGCTAGGAGGGTGGCGGCATCGTAGGTGATGCGGGAGGGCTGGGCAGCGCGAGAGGCAGGGGGTATGGCGCTGGGCGCGGTCCAGGCGCGGACGGGCGTAGACGGGCTTACCTTTGGCGCACCTTCGGCGAGGCCGTAGCGCGTGGACGCTGCGCGTAGGGATATTGGCCATAAATGGATGGTGGAGGGGGCGGAGGGTGGGAGGGTCAGCAGCAGGGAGGCGGTAGCGGGGAGGAGGGGCGTGCCTGGGAAGAACAACACACAACAAAATGGAGGTCAAAGGGGAGGCGAGGCAGGGGCAACAAATCGACTGTGGCACCGAGAGTGCTATCTTAATACTTGCAGGCTAATGAAAATAAACCCAAAGTCGCGTGTACAATGCACAAAGCAGGGCGGGCGGCGCTCCGATTCAATGCGCTATAATAACAGGTCAGTTACAAAGCAGAGTCTGCTTAATGTCAAACAGCATTTAAATGACGCTTATGTAAATATTGCAGAGCGCAGGCGATACTGATTGCAGAGCGCAGGCGATACCGTTGTGTCCAGCTGGGGGTGCGATCACCAAGAGCAGGTAGCAGTAATGGGAGAGGAGCGAGGGTGCCCTATCTCGTTGCTCAACTGTGAGGCAAAAATCCTCGCGAAAGTCCTCGCCCCTCGTCTGTTGCAGGTTCTTCCCATCCTGATCCACACGGATCAGTCCAGGTTTATATCGGCAAGAAACACATCTCTTAATCTCCGCCGCCTACATGGAGTACTCTGCAGCACGGATACTATTAAAGAGGATGCCGTGGTGGTGTCCCTGGATGCCGCGCCGGCCTTCGATACCATAGAATGGCCCTATATATTTGCGGAGCTCTGTAAATTAGGCTTTGGATCAGAATTTATCAACTGGGTGCGCCTTTTGTATTGCCAATTGTTAGCGCAGGTGGTGGTCAATAACGGCAAGTCCCTGTTTTTGCCTTGGGCTGGAGCCCTAGGCAAGGATGTCCCCTATCGCAGCTCCCCTTCGCTTTAGCCTTGGAACCCCTGGCGTTGTGGATCCGGTGGGACCCGGCTATCGGGGGCCTGAGATGGACCCATGGTTGGGAGGACTGCATATCTCTCTATGCGGATGATATTCTGCTTTACCTTGCCTCCGCGGCGAAATAGCTGACAGTGGTGATGGACATATTTCACATCATGATGACCCAGCCTTCTGGACAGACCGATGGCTCCTCCCTGGAGGCGATTTTGAGGGGGCGGTGTATAGAAAATCACTGTTATCCGTCCTGTCCGGTCTGACTAAACACGCTGCGTATGTATAGAAAGACGCTACCAGGAGTCTGGGTTGTCAGGGCAGACTAACCAGGGCCACACTGGTCTGGCAGAGTGATTGGCTGGGTCGATTGTCGCGGTCCCAGGGATACGACAAATGGGAAACTATTGGCATCTCCAGAATTGGGGACGTATGGAAATCAGGCGGGGTCTTACCATTCTCTCATTTGCAGCAAGAATAAGAAATGGCAAATTGTGAACGCTTTCGGTATCTCCAGATCAGGCACGCTCTGCTCGCAGTTCTCCCAAAGGGAAATGACTTCCCTGAGTCCTCTCCACTGGAGGACCGGATCTCAGGGGTAAATGGGACCCCAATGTGGCTGGACTGGAGGACGAGGAGTGGCGGGCTGCCGTGGCATCTCCTCGGGAGGTTGCCATTTCTTCCAGATTCCGACTGGTCCAACTAAAAATCCTCCACAGAACACATTTGTCGGGACCCTCTGTGGCCCACATGAGCTATGCCCAAGATACTAATTGTGTCCATCACTGTGGGCAAGAGGGCATTTTTATTCACACACTGTGGGAATGTGCTAAAATACAGAAATACTGGGAGAGGGTGGTTCGAATGATGGAGGGGGCATTGGGACAACAGATACCATGTAACATCAAACTGATTTTGTTGAACATCTGGGAACCCACGGACCTCAGCGCCAAGGAGAGAACTTGAGTGGCTCTGGACTTCATGGTGGCCAAGCGCAATATTGCACGATTGTGGAGAGCCCCGTACCCACCCAACATTGGCGACTGGGCTAAGGCTATGGACTGGTGCATGGTGACAGAGGTACCTATCTATGTCTCTAGGGGATGCCTGACGAAATGGTCACAAATATGGGGGCATGGAACTCTTTTCGCGGGGATATATGTGAACCACCCAGGAGTGGGGAGGAGGAAGTGGTTGTAATGCCATGATATGTGATTTTTGATGACCTTTGGAATGTACTGTACCATGAACTATTGCTGCCAAACTCATTTACTCTACAGATTCTTTGAGCTTTGTGACGATTCGATTGTTTACATGCTTTTTTTCAATAAACAGAATTATAAAAAAAAGGACTCCATTCATTTTCCATATTTTAATTTTGTTTACGAGCCAAAGAAGAAACCAGAAATGAAAAAAAAATACAGGATGTGTCATCACCTATAAAGATAAAAATAGGAAGACAGCTCGCTTACTCTTCAAATAATTACTGTGTCATCATTTTCATTTTCATTTCTGATTCTGATTTGCTTAGTGCTAGATGTGAGCTCTCACTGTGATCTATAAATACTTAATCTGCCTTATTTATGATAATGTTGAGGACACTGAATTGTGTTGAGTAACTTTTAGTTCCTTTGGATATTTTATGTTGATCTGATACTGATAAGGTGTACTGAGGTTCCGTGAATTCTGAACCCATATTATAAAGGTCATGGTTTCGTTACGAATTTGATTGTAGCAAACCGTAACTAGTGAGTGCGGCATGTACGAGTGATTTCGCCATGTTAAACCAATGGCTTTACTGTATATTCATGGATTCTGTTCTGAACCCTCGGGTTCCATTTTGTGTACGGCAGCCATTTTGTGGTTGCCCTCACATAGGCCTATGACTACGGCCGAGCGAGTCTTTTGATACACGTAAACGTTAGCTGACTCCTAGGTGACCTGAGCGAACTGACCCTGTTGCCTGAAGCTAGCCTTGCTAAGCCAGTTCCTTGTCCGGTAGTTGATCGAGATTAGGATCAAAGAGCAGGACATTGTTGAGTTTATTGCACACACACACACCTTTCTATCTTGCTCCGCATCTGTTTCTGCTCCTTCTTTTATGGTCTATTTATGATATGGGTTGTGGTCTTTTATTATGGGTTTGTCCGGCCTGTTCGAGCAAAAATGTTGGGCTTTCCTGTGTAATTAATGGTGGGCTGGACAACTGAAAAGTGGGTTTGTCGATATGCGATACCTTTTGCAAAGTTGCTTTTGATTGGACAGTTCGTAAATAATGGGTGTTTGTCAGGAATGTGATTTTTAGCATAAAAGACGATGTCTCGCTCTACGAAAATTGAGCAGTTTCTGACGAACCTACTTGTGTCGTACTACGTAGACTTCTGTTCCTGGTTGCAGCCAATAAATTTGATCTTTGACGCCACTGAGAAGTATCCTGTGTCTCTGTATTCTAGGACAGGGGAACTCGAAGACTTTGGGCGTGTCCATGGCTCCGCTGGGTTCTAATAACCCGGTTCTTCAGTACCAATATCTCAAATCATAAATAAAGGCTTGATCTGTTACCGACAAGGTGTAAGAATATCTCAAGTTATAAATCAATGCTTGATCCTGTCCTAAGGTTCAGTTCAGTTCTAGTCTCACCAGTTGGTTCTAAGGAGATGACAACAGAGTGTGACGCCGTCTCCAGCTGACACTTTCCACTGAAACCCATAAAGTCCTTGGATCTAAAGTTAGAAGGTGCCCTCCAGAAACTATTTGGGGAGGAACCTTACTTTCAAAAGCTAAAATAAAGGCTGGGGCGATAAAGCAACAAATCCCTTCCTAAATTTCCACAGAACTCAACATTGATGCACAAGCGCCCACCATGGCCAGCTCTAAGTTATAAGACTATTTGAGGGATGTATGAAAGGGTCACGCCCAGATATTTCTAAGGCTCCACCTCCTGTACTTCTGTACTTTTGGAGCCAAAAACGAAGAATTTAGTTTTATCCAAAGGATTTGTTAATATTTTTAGGAATTTTTCTGTGCAGACCGGTGGAAGTACAGTCCAAAATAAGTGACTCATCAGCATACAAAACCGAGGACAAGCACACCCTCTACCTTGGGGGGGAAGGAGTTTATCTTCGAAAAATCCCTTCGTAGCTCAAACAAGTGAAGTGCAAACAGGGTTTGCAAACTAAAAATTGAAGCCACAATATCAACCAGATTGAATATCAAAGACAAAATATTGAAAAAAATATTGACAGGTAAGTAAATGTAGATTTTATTTTTTATACCTCACTCCACATATATCTATGTATGTGTGCATATATGTTCAATGTACCCAGATACAGAGTTAAGAAATCTATGCCTCCCTGTATGCCTGTACCTTTCGGTATGTTGTCCCTCGATCTTGTGTTCTCGATCTTGTTGTACCATGATACTCGTCATGTCGATAGTCAGAAGCACACTTACAACAGTTCATCAATTTCTTAGTGGGATTCAGTGATACGCGCCACTGTTGGAACCTTTTTCTACCCAGGCCCATTTTTAAGAGTAAAGTGGATTTAAAACTGGGAGGAGACCTCTAGGATATCCACCCCTGCAAATTTCAACCACAAGACCTCCATATCACCAGATGAAATGCTGCTGGAATCCACAGAGCAGCAGCAGGGATTGGTCTGCTGTTCGAGTGTCTTCCGCGCCCCTACACGCGGTCCAGTCTAAAGCAATGACCCAGGGTAGAGCGTCCTCCTGAAACCCTCCTTCTTCAATGAGAATCTGATCATTATTATTTTCAACCAATTCTTTCAATACTTTAAAAAATATCTTGGCGTGCACTGCAGACCAAAGGACTAATGAATCAATATTCTATAGACACTGAAGTATCATGCTTTTTGATTGGTTTGACCACAGGCCCCTTCCAAGAATCTAAAACATTTCCCGTTTTAGTAATTCAACGAAAGAATTGATAATCATTGACGCCCAGCAGCCTGTGTTGGTTTTAATCATTACATCCGGGCAATTGTCTGCGCTGGAGCACTGTTTAAAATGGCTGTGCAAGAAGAGAATAAATCCACTATTAATGACATTCATTATTTGAGGAGCTGGAAGTGTGTGGGGTGAAGAGACTTCCAGGGTGAGTTATACATTGATGGCATGTGGGTGAATTGTGATGATGCTATCAGAGAAGAGAGTCCCAAGGGGATGTGTGGGGAAATGAAAGGTGCCAGAGACAAGATGGAACTCTGGGGGAGGGCTGGGTCTTTATGAGGAAAAGTACATCAACTTCAACAAATGCACATTCATATTTGAAAGATGAAACAAGACAATGTACACTTAATGCGCCGCGCTAGAGTCCTCTGACCCTGGCCTTTACACCCATGCATCTGAACTAGGCTGGTGAATATGGTATGGTACAGAAGCAGGCTGGCATGCCTTGAGTGACCCATAGAGTCTGTTGCAAGCCACGCGTGGATGCCGGCAAACATCCACGCCGTGAACGCGAGCTACGTGGAAGCGCGTGCGAGTGGGCGGCAGTCGTTGACATAGTGCCTGCTTCAGCACTGAAGGGGCCAGGCACAACATAGCCTTACAGGCACGCTTTCTTTCAGTGATGCAAGCAAGAAGGTAGGTCAACACCTCCAGTGACGTGGGCTTGAACCTGAAGGATGCTGGACCTAGGCGTTTACTACACCGCGAAGGACATCAGTCCACAAGGCCTGCGGGCCAGGCTGCCCCTGATGCGCTGTCTGCTTGCAGCAACGCTGGGGCTTCTAGATGCAACATGATGCTTCTCATTTCAGTTACAGCGCTGAATCTGGGGGCCATACTTGGATGCGGTAGTGACTGAGCTGCGCGGATTTACCACTAGATACAGATGTATATGGTAATAAATGAGGAATCAATTGCGGAAACAACACTGCTACATGTTATGTTATGTTATTCGTTTTGTAAAGCGCACAGCTGCCCCAGCAAAGGGGCGTCCCGGCGCTGCCACGGGAGGACACAACAACCATGAGAACCAGCCTAACAGAAAAACAGAAAAAGCAACCTGGAGATAAGCTAGGGTGAAGGAAACAAAAGAGTCATGATGGCCTTCCTGAAAGAAGACAGACAATCGATGGCGCGGATATGTACGGGGAGGGAGTTCCAGAGCTTAGGCGCAAGGTACCGGACAGCCCGACCGCCGGTCCTGGAAAGCCTAATTCTGGGCACCGTCGCCAGATGTAGTTCTGCCGAGCGGAGAAGGCGAGATGGAACATAATGGGAGATCAGGTTGCTCAACAGGGCAGGACTTGAGCATTTCAGAATTTTAAAAGAAAGACAAGTGTCTTGAAGTGGATGCGTCTATCAATGGGAAGGCAATGCAGCTTACGAATGGTGCTGGAGGCCGAGCAAAAACGCGGCAAGCCCACCAAAGCTCTAGCCGCAACATTTTGAATGCGCTGCATTCTCATTATTTCTGTCTTATTCGCCCCCAGAAGGAGGGAGCTCGAATAATCAAGGCGTGAAAGGATGGTGGCTTTCACATGCTACCCACATTTTCACCTACTTTGTTACCACTGGCCCTTTGTTTCTTGTGCCCTGTCACAGACCTGCTATGTTGTGCTGCATTAAAACGGTTGTGTTGACTCTTCTCTGAAAATATTTGTTAATGACATAAATGTGCAGTAATCGGGTTACCACACATTGTTGCCAACGATACACACACTGAGTGGCATATTCGTGATCGTCTTGCATCATGCGTGCACCACACAACACGGTACATGCACGACGCAAGGCCCCAAGTCAGATTTATGAAGCCACGGAAGGCCACTTGGTGTGGTTTGAATGGCTTCACAAATACGAAGTAGTGGAAACTAGTGCGTTGTCTTACTCTGAGCAAAGGGCTCTCCAAGGGCATTGCTGTGGGAGGGCCCACCAGCGGGGTAACAGAGGCCTGCAGACACTGCGGTGTGAGGGGGGGCCCCAATCTCCAGGGGGCCCCTCAGCACAGCACTTTGGCCGGAGAGAGTCAAGAGGGGGCCCCTCCACATACCTTGCAGGGGGGCCCCCTCAATTTTCGTTACGCCACTGGGTCCCACCTAACTCCCATGGTTTTTGGTGCATTCCTAGATTTACAAGGACTCGTAAACATGGGAATGTGTCAACATCTTAGACCTCCAAAGGTGAGATGTAACGAGGAAAAATATCTTTATTTCTCCTCGTTTTTTCCTCTATATATGTGTACTGAAGAATTCACATGTAAAAGAAGAAAAACGCATCTATGGATTGTTTTTGTGCAGGAAGATTTCCTCTCCAGCACAAAACCAATACTTTCCATAACGCAGGCAGCCTTGCAGCACGGTGCCGCAGCCCATTGTTCGTCAGCACAGGAGTAAAGGACAGGAATGCGTTGTATACCTTAAATACACACAATTGATGGACGGAATGCAGAACAAATCAAAACATTCACCCCCAGTCAAGAGATCTGGGTTAAATCCATCATTCTTTTGCTCACCATGCCACCCCAGTTCAGGCATGGCCATATGCAAATCAGTCCTGACCCTGTGCCTCATGGGAACAGTCCAGCACGAACCGCCAAGCCATGTCTTCCCTGGACCGGATTCAAGCTTCCTAGGACTGGTTTCTGGCAATACAGCCGTCTTCAGCCCGGCTTGCTTGAACCCAATGGCAAAGTGAGCAAGGGACTCACGTTTGAGCATACCCTGCCAACTTATGGCGAACAATAAAAAATTATGACACAAAGTGGTACAAAAGGGGGTGGTGATGGACGGAGCATCTGAACCAATCAAACACTCACACTCAGTCAACAGATCTGGGTTTAATCCATCACCGTTCTTTAGCCCACTCTGCCACCCCAGTTCAGACATGGCCATATGCAAATCAGTCCTGACCCTGTGCCTCATGGGAACAGTCCAGCACGAACTGCCAAGCCATGTCTTCCCTGGACCGGATTCAAGCTTCCTAGGACCGGTTTCTGGCAATACAGCCGTCTTCAGCCCGGCTTGCTTGAATCCAGTGGCAAAGTGAGCAAGGGACTCACGTCTGAGCATACCCTTCCAACTTATGGCGAACAAAGTGGTACAAAAGGGGGTGGTGATGGACGGAGCATCTGAACCAATCAAACACTCACACCCAGTCAACAGATCTGGGTTTAATCCATCACCGTTCTTTAGCCCACTCTGCCACCCCAGTTCAGACATGGCCATATGCAAATCAGTCTTGACCCTGTGCCTCATGGGAGCAGTTCAGCCCGAACTGCTCTTTCCCCATGATGCAGTGCAGGGCAGCATGTTGCCTTATTTCACAAATATGCCCATCACTCTCTCAGGATGACGTCTACACTTAGAGCAATCGCTTGACTTTTCGGGATTCCCAAAGGGTTCAAAGGATTGCAGGATCGCTCATGGACCAATTGCAGGTTTCATGCAGTACGGCAGTAAACAATATCTTCGAATGCAGAATTTGAACCACTGGTTAAATTTTGTATCTGACATGCGGATAAAAATGTGCCCCTGCAGAGGTAGGTTTCCTGGTGGAGTACCTCTGATCTACAAATGTGCGTAAACCCACCCAGGAGACCCGGCACACCCACCTGCCGCCCTCACTTTATGAACTGGAAACTCCTCCAACTGGCGGAACTTTCCACCCACAAACACATTGCAACAACATTCTGCAAACTGAAAAGAAAGGCATCGAAGGTAAAACACCAGAGAAAATAAAGAGAGAGTTGCAAAGAGTAACTTGAGAGAAGGAAGGAAGACTGAGGTTAAAATGAGAGGCGGGGGGATGTTAAACAGAAGATAGAAAGACACGCAGAGAGATAAACAATAAACGGGGAGAGAATTGAAGGGAGAGATGACATAAGATAGAGAGGAGAAGGTATAGAAAGAGAGATAAATCAGAGACAGATAAGAACTGGAGAAGGGGAGACAAAAAGAGCGGACGTGCAGGTGACTGGTTCATAGCAGCTATGAGGAAGGGTAGAAAAGTAACGAGAAGGGGCCCCAGAGAGGGGAGATTATTAGCTTCAGTATTGATTATAGATTGCACATTACAGATCCCTTGTTGACAAATGGCAGAATGGATAACAGGACGGTCTGAGGCCTTGGCAAAATGTAATTTACATTTGCACAATATGTAAAATTGTTGAATTTCGCGTTGCATGAGGTAGGTGCGGTGCCGCGAAATTTTGAATTTTGCGATTTGACATTTTATTCCACATGAAACTGATATGCATAAAAAATGAGTCACTGAGAGATAGTTGCTGGTTTGGCCAGGTTTTTCCATAGTATCTTGTGTGACTATTTTATGCAAACTGCACCTTTGTGAGAAATAAGTCACGGGAGACACTGACAGAGCAGATCTAGGTTCACATTTTGAATTGAACCCGAGGACTGTGGCTGAATTTGCACAGATAACAGCATGCCCGGGGAGTACACTGGGTGGCACTCGATTATTACTTAAGGGCAGGAAGCAGTCATTAACAAGCATTTGCAATGCAATTGGTCTCGCATTAGCGAGAGTTTAAGCTATTGGCATTGTAAATGTTAATGCCTTTAATTCATCTGTTTTGATAATTAACACATAAATAAAAGGCATTGTCATTTACAATACCAATAGATGTAACTCTTGTAAATGCAAGACCTATTTAATTTCAAAGAAGCGGCTGCCATTGTCCGGGGCTGCTCGGAAAGTGAAAGCATGCATGGTGCACTGAATGTTGCAGGAAAGCATGTCGAGCCTGCAGTAGGAGAAACTCATTAAAGAAAATAGTGCTTATAGACTAAAAAAGACATATGGTGTAACAACCGAAGTAAAAGGGCCAGTCCTCATGGGAAGTTACAAATGAAGTCAAGGAGGGACTAACAAGCCTATTAACGAATCAGAAGCCAGCATTTAAGAAGGGCAAAGACAAAAGCCAGTGACAAATATGGGCGGAGAGTGGGTGGGGTTTTAATTCCGTACTCCAATTCAGCAGTTCGCAGTGCAGCGCATGCGCTGCCTAGACTCGAAAGCACAATTTTAGAAACACTTCACGGTTTGATAAGGGTTGATCCAAATGTCTTATGGTCACAGGCCTGGAAGGCTAGAAAATATGGGTCCCACAGTGGTATACCGCAAACTAATGGGTCCTCCTTTAGAATGTGATGAGCAGGTCCAGCTTTAGGGCAGTGCAACCGGTGCCGCCGCACTGGGCCCTGACTTGTGGAGGGAGCACAGAGCTCAGGGGGGGCGCTGTGTTTAGCAATAACTTATGATTGGAGAGATGAGGGGCATTTTAGCCCGCAAAAGTGAGAGAATCTGGGGAGGCAGTCATGGGTTGTGGGGGCGTCAAAAATGATTGTCGCACCGGGCGCCACCAGAGCTGAACCTGGCCATGGTGATGAGGGCCACGGAGTCTGCCTTATCTTACAAATATGCATTGACCTTGGACTGAATGAGGTCCCCCTGAAGTGCTTGGGGTCCCCTGAAAGGTTGGATGCTGCAGGGACCTCTGTTACACCCCTGTTCTCCGCCCACCAGCTGAATTTGGCACATAGGTTAAGCAGCTAAACCTATGCCGGAAGAATTCCATCAAGTGCAAACATATGAGTTCTTGTGAAAATGAGAGACACCGCAGAATTCTTTGACCTGCTGTAACCACAGAATACCCTGGAAGCTGCTAACGGGAGGTGGGTGGATAAAACGGAGAATAATACGGTTCTTACCAACAGTGTGAGTGGTAAAACATAGGGCCTGATTTTCATGTTGGCGGGTGGCCCATTACTCCGTCAGGGAGACAGAGTAAATTACTCCTTCGCCATGAGGGAGGTGCCACCTGCCAGTTTGAGAAATGACCGCTTAGCAGGTGGTCATTTCTTAAAGCATTGGCAGGAACTGCAGTGACGAAGCCCAGCTCCAAACCGGTTTCTATTGTATTTTCAAGAAGAAAATCCTGAAGCAGGATTTTCTTTTTGAAAATATAAAAGCAAAGGTTTTCCTCGACGTGGGAGTTCACTTCGATGGCGATGAGAGCGTTTTGCAGTTTCTCCTGCCCCTTATCATCAGGGTTTTCCTGGCAGTGTCAGGAAGGGAAAACTGACCTTAAATTGTGCCCATATACACATTGTAGGCAGGTATGCTCTCCGATCGTCCTTACCCACAGGGCTGTTATAGGGTTAAACCACCGTGGAAATGGAGTGGTCCATGCTGTGTTTAAACCAAATGCAAAAGAAAACATTGCAGGACAAAATTCTTACAGAACGTCAAACATTCACCCTAATACATGGATCGGGGGCCTAAATCCATCGTTCTTTTGCTCACCGTGCCAAACCGGTTTAGACCCAGCCATATGCAGATCAGTCTTGGCCCTGCTCCCCATGGGAACAGTCCAGCCCGAACTGACAGGCAGATCCTCCCTGGACTGGAAACAAGCATCCTAGGACGGTTTCGGGATATCACCCCTCATCAGCCAGGCTAGCTTGACTCCAGTGTCATGGAGAGCATGGGACCCACGTCTGGGTATACCCATCTTACTTACAACAACAGATTTAAAAAGAACACTTGAAGCATGGAATATTGAAACAATGTCAAACATTCACACCAAACCACATTAAATTCACATTAAACCTAAGGCCGCTGTACCACATTCGTGACTGTAAGAATCATCCATCACCATTGCAATGGAGAATCCTTACTGCCGATAATCAAATCAGGCCACATAGTCTGGTATATCTGTCCATTCATGACACCAGAGAGGATTGTTCTTCTCCTAGTGTATGGACCGGTTACTAATACCGATATAATACATTCTGTACTCCCGGTGTGTTTACCTGTCTCTAATTTCTTTATAATCAGTGACTTTTAACACACCCGGTCAGCGAATATGAGAAAATGTCAGAACTTGACTATTATAAATTATGGCAGTCGAGTTTTGACGTCACAATGCCTTTTGGCAGCGCCAGCAGCCGAGGCGAAAGGCGGGTCAGATCACACTGCAGAACTGAAGATTGCTTTTCTTTCACTGACAAGCAGAGAGAACATGCTTATTTTTGACACTCCTTAGAAAGTTATAGAAAAGCTACACATTCCGAGCTACTGAAAGAGTTGTGCACCAAGGTTTTAAGTGGTTTGTGGGAAGGTGATGGTGATATCATGTATTATATGGGATAAAGTACCCCCTGGTGTACATGATAAGGATACTGCAAGTCACAAGGAGTTCCATAACCTTTTAAAGGAACTGGGCCAAATGGGGTATGTTACAGCCGCAACCGGTGCAGGTAAGAGCGGTGGATGGGGTGGCGGAGAGGAAGTCGGTAGACAATGAAATAGGGAAAATAAAATTTTAAAAATAAGAAAACCACTTACCTTGTGTTCGCCGCATCACCAACTCAGTGATGCAGCGAGCAATAAGGTGAGTGGCTTTATTTTTATTTCTATTTCCCTATTCCATCATCTGTCGACTTACCCCCCCACTCCACTGCTCTTACCTGCACTGGTCGAACCTGCTATATTATCCCTTATATCTTAAAGGCCACAATCACAAGCATTATCAGAGAAATAAAGCTAGTGTAGTAATATTATCATAAAGCAAAGTATGTGGTGGAAATACGATTAATTTTGTTTTATGTATCCCTAAAGTTAGTCGCCATCTACGGATATCATCGAGCGTGAGGATAGTGACCCGATCCTGCCAGCAGATTTCTACTCAGCGTTTCTTAATTGACTATGCACCTGCTGCCAGCATTAAGGCTTGTATTAGGGCGTGGTTAGTCATGATAAAGGCTGAGACATATCTTGACCATGATCATGTGTGATCAAATGTTCTGTACATTGAACCAATACTCTAGTCCGAGGCGCACCAGTCAAGCCCGCTGTCAAAAGATCAGTTTGGAATAGGTTGACTTAAGTGCCATTGCACTCAAACTCTCAAACACACCCTAATATGTACTTTAGAACTTGAGTGTCATTATGACTGCATCTCATACAGTAGTAGACATACAGCTTCAAGGTGATGTATTCCTGTCCGGTCGGACACCGGATATTGTTGGATGTTCACTGGAGTCCCAAGAAGCAGAGAGACATGCTGGGCTTGTTAAAATGCTTAGAAATACTTGTGATTTAATATTAAGGATTGGAAGCTGTCAGAGATAGTCTACAGCCACATATGGAGATTTTAGGACAGGTAAGAGATTGAGTGTATCATGTTTATTAATCCTAATTTATTATCTATATGTAAATGTATTGCCAATTGAAATTTTTTTTATCATCCAATGATGGTTTACATGGTTTGTTTTAAACTTTAATGAACTGTTTTTTTCACCTATAGAAAAGCGAAAGGAAGCAAGGTGATAGAATATATGAGGGATGAGGAGACAAGATACATAGAAAGAAGCACAGAAGGAGTGAAATCCGCAACTTTGGTGAGAAAACAGCAAACAATGTCTTCCAGCAGAAAAACCCTACAATATTATCATGCTCTGCGAGCATGACACATCCCTTCAATCAATAAAGGAGGCATCCTGGAACAAAGAAAGCAACAATGTAACAAAGGAGGTAACAATTAACTAAAGAAGGCATCAATGGTATAAAGGGGGTAACAATGGAATAAAGGAGGCAACAATGTAACAAAGGAAGCATCAATGGACCAAAGGAGGTAACAATGTAACAAAGGAGGCAACACTGCAACAAAGAAGGTTACTATCGAACAAAGCAGGGAACAATGGAACAAAGAAGGAAACAGGACAAAGGAGGTAACAATCAAACAAAATAGACAACAATGGAACAAAAGAAATAACAATGGAACAAAGGAGGTAACAATGGAACACACAGGTAACAATGGAACAAAGGAGGCAACACCAGGACAAAGGAGGTAAAAATCGAACAAAAGAGATAACAATGGAACAAAGGAGGTAACAAAGGAACAACGCAGGTAACAATGGAAAAAAGGAGGCAACAATGGAACAAAGAAGGCTATCAGACAGATAGAAAACCTATATGAGTGAACCTTGCTGGATGACAAGGCCTGATCTGAGGTTGTTTCTGAGGGAGGAGCCTTCGAGAGTGGCCTCTCAATCATCTTTAAATGAGGCTGTGGTTTCAAAGGGTGGGCGAATGACCAGCCTCAGACTGTTGGCGAATGTCCTGTTTCAGTCCAACTCTGAGCATGGCCTTGCATTGCCACTTATAGAAACTAACACAACCCGGAGGACAAAAACACTGATCTACACATCACTAAATTAACAAAAAATCGGTGCTTACTCAATACTGACCCAAAACGAGCAGGCATTGGTAAGAAAGTCAATCGTTGTGGCAATCGTTGGCAGCGATGATTTTTAAAGGCACGCTGTGTTCTCACTTAAGCAGCAGTGTGATGATGTCTGCGATCAGTGACTGCCCACAAATCTTAAAAAGGCATCAGCCTTCAGCCTCAAGGTCTACCTGTCTGATCACAACTAAATTATCTGATACTGTTAGGAGAGAAAGCCCTTGAAACATTCCAGTTATAACCTCTCACCGAAGTACAAAAGGAGAACCTTCAGCAGAAACTAATGGGAACAGGAACAGAACAAGGCTGTGTGAACATCACAAGAACCCTCAAGAAAGCTGACAGCATCCCATTAACCGCAGCCGCAGAGGAGAAGAGAGAAGAAAGGACGGAATACTTGGTACGAGTCTAATTACAGTGCCCTTCGAGCAGAACTACATGCAGTGCCCAAGCAAAGAGGCAGAGAAGCTGGCATCTGGATCCCAAGGGCCAAACACCAGGATACTCAACCAAGATGGACGACGCTGAGGGGGAAAAAGAACCTTCAGGAAGAAAGCCAACTCATCAAAGTGGGCAAACTCCACAATCCAACATCTCCTGGAGTCAGAGAAGGAGTGTGCAACAAAGAAGAGGGGGGGAAGTCAGGCATTAAAACTGAAATATGTAGAACAAACGTGTCTCTAACTTGTACAACGGAAAGAGCAGGCACACAAGAAAGACTAGATAAAACTGCCTGAAAGTGACAAGCTACAAAAACTGGAGAGCACAAGAAAAGACTTACAAAAACTCTGAAACACTTTCATATTACTTACACAACTTCATAAGCAGCTGAAAAAACACACACCTAACCACAGAGCTCTAGCCAGGAACAATAACCAAACAAATGCAGAGACAGGACTCCCAGATTGCAATCAACAGTGACACATCTCTCTTTTACAGACAGCTGGAGGGGGCATCACCCCGATAACTACAAATTATATTTGTATCATGGGAGTTCCCCGACAATGTCAGATCTTGGTATATTCTCCGCATCTGGCTGCAGACAAACCCCCCTGGTTCTAGAACATTTATTATTGGGTTTTGTTTCTCTTCTCCCCAAACAAATCCACATCGCCCCCCACCTGAGAGACCTCCACTGGCTCCCGGTCCAGAAGAGATGCCAGTTGAAGATCCTGACACACCCCTACAAAGCCCTCCACAACTTAGGAACTGCCTACATCAACCATTGCCTGAACTTACACCAACCCGCTAGACAGCTGTGCTCCTCTTCACTAGCCCTCGCGCACTTCCCCCACATCCGTTCCAGCCACAGGAGTGCCTGCTCCTTCTCCTACATCGCTGCAAAGGCCTAGAACAACCTACCCCCTCTAGCTCGGTACAGCCCCCACACTAGCAGACTTCAGAAATAGAAACAAGACCTGGCTCTCCGGTACAGCGCATCGATACCCCCAGGGGTGACAGTGTTGCGCTTTACAAATAGTGTTACATTGATTGATTTTGTTCGAACGGTTTGAAGTGACCTGAGTAATGTGCTGCACTCTTTAAAATTCCTAAATATATCCTTAATTAGATAGGTATCAATGTAAATAGAACAGTTATCTGTGCCATCCTATGCTGATCAAACCAGCCAATCATCATAGACATCTCACGGAGGAAACAAATAATTAATCGCCAACTACAGCACAACTGAGCCTTCGTAAACATTACATCATTACAACATCAAATTCATCTGAAGAATAAAGAAATCAAAAATATGTGCATTCTTTGTAGAGTTCTAAAAGGATTTTGACTCTCAGGCACACAACTTTTCCTAGAACTACTTAAAAATGATATCTGTGGGAATGTATAGAGTAAAATAGTGGTACTCTACTCTTAACATGTGGGCCACCAAAATGTAAACTACTCCAAGGCGGGCAGCTTCAAACTGGTGCAAGGAGTGATAGACAAACACTTAGCAGGTATATAAAGAAGTGTGTACACCTGCCCTTAGAGCAGAAAAGCAAGCACTCACTCTGGAGAAGGAGGTTCAGCCCTCCAAAGGTAAGAGGGGCAACACACAGGCACGGCAACCCAATGTTACTGAAAGGAAGCAAAATAAGCAACCATTTTAGAATCCAAACACAGAACAAAATGGAATATGGAAAACTACAGACACATGCAAACCTAGGCTGCAATATCTGTGGATCAGGAAAACTTTCACAATACAAGACAAACGAACCCTGAGAAGGAAGAGCGAATTGAACTGAAGAGAGAAGAGAGAGTGCAAGAGAGAGAATGGGAGGATGAAGAGAAAGAGGGAAAGTAGCACGAATTCAAACTTGGGGGGGCCAGAACCCTGGAGACCGGTCTCCACCAGTCTTGAATGGTGGAAGGGCAGCGGGTTGGGGCCAAGAGGAGCATTTATTCTGCCCAAAGGCATCAAAGAGAAACAACATAATGAAAATACCCAACTCACATGATGGCACACATCCCGGCAGTGGAAACTTTCATAGTGGAAGGTGCCCAATTGGCACGGGCACCTAAGTGGAAAGAGTGGGTGGCGAGAGCAATACTCTTCTTTGAAGCCACGAAGGTGAATAATGCTCAAAAGCGGGCAATGTTACTTCATGTGGGGGGAAAAGACATTTAAAAAATATCCAAATCAATCAAAGAAGCGGCGTTGAAAAAGCACCTCACCCTCATAGCAGCCTTATGAACGCATTTCAAATCAATGGCAAACCAGGACTACGAAAGATTTGTGTTTCGACAGGTGAAACAGCAGGCAGAAGAATCCATTGATGTTTTCCATGTGCGTCTGAAGGAGGTAGCCAGTACATGTGGTTTCAATGACGAGAATGGGGAAATAAGAGGGCAAATAATCCAAGGTTGTGCCTCAGCTAAACTACGTGAGCAGATCCTGGAGGAGTTAGGAAAATCTCTAGCTGACATCCTGATGCTAGGCCGGACCAAATAACTATCCAGAGCTTTTGCTGTGCATATGAAGGCAGCATTACAGAAACCTATAAAAACAAAACCAGTCAACATAATAACCCCAGCCCCTACAGCACAACAAGACAGGGGAGGATATACGAGGATCCACACATGTACATACTGTGATGGACCCACTCATCGATGCTCGGAGTGTCCGGCAAGAGGCAAGAAATGAACAGGGTGTAGAAAACTTAATTATTTCATGAAAGTCTGCCGCTCAGGAAAGGGGCAAATACCGGGCACCATTGCTAATGCAATGCTAGAGGTGTAGGTGAGAAGCAGCGACATGGATGATGATAAGAGTGAGGAACACACGGTCCACTCAGTTTTTACCATTCGGGCAGCTTCTCAAACTGCCATAATGACAAATAAGGGTTGGAGACCACCCGTCCACTGCGGTGGTAGACACGGGTGCGATGATCAACATAATGTTAGTGGAAGCCTATGGAGCCATTCGATCACCCCCACAGCTACTTCCAGCCATCAAAGTCTCTGCATTCAATCAGGAGAAACCTCTTGTGATGCGGGGGAAGTTCAAGACCACCAAAACATACAGGTCTCAATCAGTAGAATCACAGGTATATGTTACCGAATATGGTCTTGGCATGCTTCTGGGGTGCAGAGTGGCTGAGGCTCTGGGCATTGTAACGTTTGCATTCGCAATACATCAGGAAGCCATAAATCATGTTCTAGACACATTTCCAAAGGTATTTCAAGCTACTGGCTGCCTGAGAGACAACAAAATCAACATGCCTATAGATCTGTCAGTGCAGCCAGTGGCTCTCTGACAACGGAGCATTAAGTTCGATCTAACAGCTCTAGTGGAAAAGGAACTAAATAAGCTTGCGTCTGAAGGGATCATCGAGAAGGTGAAAGGGCCTACCCAGTGGGTATCACCAATTGTCATTGCAAGGAAACCCAAACAGCTTGGAGATCTGAGAATATGTGTCGACATGCACCTGCCAAATGTTGCCATAGCACCTTAGTCCAACAATTGATGAGTTAATCGGCGAGCTCAGTGGTGCTCAGGGTATCACCAGCTGGTTCTTGCCCAGGAGTCCCGTTACATTACGACTTTTTCAACACAAGTGGGACTAAGGCGGCATATACGTTTGAGTTTTGGAGTTTCTAGTGCATTTGAAGTATATCAAAATGTAATTCAAGAGCTTCTTGTGGACCTCCCTGGAGTGGTAAATGTCAGTGATGACATTTTAGTTCATGCCAAGATCTTGCCAGAGTACATCGCCCGGGTAAAGAAGGTGTTGCAATGAATTCAGGTCTCACCCTGCATGTCAATAAGTATTCATTCCTACAGCAAAGACTACCTTTTTTTGGCTATGTCTTCTAGTCAGAGGGAGTTGCCCTGACGCAGAGAAGGTGCAGGATATCAAGGAGGCACCAGCGCCTGCCTACAGGACCGAGATGCGCAGCTTCTTAGGCATGGTCAACTACTGTGGTTGCTTCATAATATCTCACAACACTGATGCAGCCTCTCTGAAAGTTGTCCAAAAGATCTGTCCAATGGTCGTGCGGGTCTGAGCAAGAAGCTGCATTTCAGGCCACAAAGGATGCCTTGTTGTTCTCCACCACATTGAGTTACTTTGGTCCGAGACAAAACAAAATGATAGCCATGGATGTCGGCCCTCGAGGATTACAAGCAGTTCAGATATAGAGATCCACTGATGAGGATGACTGGGCCCTCGTAGCTTTTGAAAGTAGATCCCTGGCTAACACTGAACAGAGAAGGAGGCCATTACTATCCATTGGGGATGCCACCATTTCCACCTATATGTGTATGGGAAACCATTCCTGGTCACCAGCAATCATAAGCCATTAATTCCACTATTCATGGGAACCACGTCTTAGCCACCATCAAGAACAGAGTGACTGCTTCAGTTGCAAGAGTACAACTGCCGAGTAGAGTGCCGCCCTGGGTCTAACAACTCGGCAGACTCTTTGTCCAGGCACCCTCGAGCAGCCACTGATGATGAAGAAGACGACGCTGATGAAACTGAAGAGAATGTGCGGTACGTGACTGACAGGTCCCATCCTACACCACTATCCATTAAAGACCTTTGTTGTGCCACCACCCAGGATGAATGTCTGCAGAAAACTCTGGAGACTGTGAAAACGAACAAATGGCACAGTTTCAAGAGCCAGTGGGTTGTACCCACCCATAAAGCATGGCGGGTAATGGAAAGTCTATATCATGTTCACCAAGAATTGAGTGCTGTTGCGAGGACATCGTCTGGTCATCCCTGGGTAGGTCACTGGGAGGATGATTAAACCGGGTCATGCTGTTCACCTGGGCATGGCGAATACCAAAAGTCGACTGTGAACCAAAGTATTGTTCCCCTTGATTAATAAGAAGGTCGAGGAAACAGCCGTCAGGTCCTGCCCGTGGTGTCAAGCGTCGGGGATGCCAATCCACCACCACTGATGCTAATTGAGAAAGGTCAAGTAGTCCATGGTTATGCACCAACCTGGATTTTGGGAGCATCCCTGATGGAAGGCATACTCTGGTGATGATTGACGATTATTCCAAGTATGAGAAAGTAGAAGTTCTGTCTTCTCTGAGTGCCACTGAGGTGGTGCCCAAGTTGAAATAGATCATGGCTACCCATGGATTAATCAAAGAAATCTGAACCGACAATGATCCTCCCTTCCAGAGGCAGGAAATAGCTTCATATCTCACTTCTTTGGGACTCATCCACAAGAAGATTACTCCAAGGTGGCCCACGCCATTGTGGAGTCTGAGAGGTTTATGAGGACTCTAAATAAAGTCATCCGGATTGCCTCAGTGAGTCACTAGTCTCGCGAGCAATCCATTTACTCTTTCCTATGGGACTATAGGCAGACTCCCCACTCTACCACAGGGTGAGCACCTGGGCACTGTCAATGGGTAGGATAGTTGTGGACTCTATTCCTCAACATCCGAAATGGGCCCCTGGTCCAATTAATGATCATCTGATTTATGAAAGGAGGAAGACATCCAATGAGAAAGTCAGTCTTCAATGAAAAGCTAAGAAGTCAAATCTAAAAGTAGGTGAATTGGTGCGTCTACAAGATTGACATCCAGGCAGCAAATTCAGGTTACCATTTGAATGTGACCCTTGGAACATTGTCTGTCTGCATAGCACTCAAGTCACTGTGCGTCGTGGGCAAGAAACGATAACTCGGAACATTTCAGCATTGAAAAGTTCCATCCCTCCCGAGGTAGCACCTCAGGTGTCGAGGACCCAGCTTTTGGTACCAATGAGCGTGACAATTGGTCTGAAGTTGAACAACTGGAGCGAGAGTCAGGGGAGGGTGTCGATTCGAGAGTCCAAAGTCCAAGTGCGGTCATGAATCTCCTAGCCCGTTCACTGCGTCTGTCGGCCAACAGCCGTCGCCTACCTGGCTAGTGCGGCACAGGTCCGATGGCCCACGCGCCCCGCCCACTCTTTCAAACCAACGGACCATGGCGCAATTCGTGCCGCGGTGAAGCGGCTACAAACCCCATGTTTTTTTTTTTTTTTTTAAGTTTTATATAGCGCGAACTAGACCCGAACCGAATCGGGTATCAGAGCGCTTTACATAGCACCAGTTACATTACATGAGGACACACATTCATTTTAGGCACGCAAGTCAACAGTGTCAACAGTGAAGCTGGTCTCCAACTTGGCCGCTATTCTCACACCAGGTACAACCTCCGTGGCCATCCCAGGCCCGCGACCAGACGGAGAGATCATGTGATCTGGTGAGCTGTAGTGTTCACAGTAGGGTGTAAACTCCTGATCCCACGTATGTGTCATTCTTCTGATGCTCGGGACTTTCCTACGAATTGGCATCTTTGTGTTTTTGCTGTTTTTCACGTTGTTACAGTTACTTCTGTTTGGTGTTTTTGTATTTTGAGGAGGAATGTGAGGTCGCCCTTTTGATGACGTCCCCTGGGCGTCATGAAAGTGTCAGGGGTCACTGGGTCTAACTGCAATGTTTGACCTGCTAAATATGTACAGACTGAGCAGCCAGTATTATAGAACAATTGTGAGAAAGTATACTTTTCATTTGAGAGGGGGCCTTGATTTGTAATTTTATACATGGGGACGCAGCAGAGAAAAGTTTACAGACCATTGATGTAGAATGAGAAGGTAAAAGGGAGCGCAGTCCTGGCGCTGGGAGTAGAGGGGGAGGAGGTGGGAGGAGGGTGAATGGTGGATAAAGACAAAGAGATGGCGCTGAGCCCACTTCAGACAACCATCCGGGCACCTAAGCCGTTTCTTGCACTAATTGGCACTTTATTCTCTCTCTTCGAGAGGCAGCTTTGATGTTTTCCTCGAAAGCTTCCCCTGCTCAGCAGTTGGGATTGAAAGGCCTGAGGTGATAAACACCTCGGATACAGACAAACTGAGAAAAACAAGTGTGGGGGGGGGGGGGGGGGGCGAGAGCTGAGGGGAGGGGGAGAGCGTGACGAGAAGAGAGCAGGGGTCAGAAAAGAAGAATTTTTGTGCTTGAACATCAGCTGTTACCATCATTTACCCACATAAAAGAGTGTTATTCACCTCCTGCAGGGGGTGTGGAAGTCTGGCCAGTCCCAAAAAGGGTTTTAAAGTAAGTGACACCCTGTTCTCTTCAGCAGGTGCACTAACCAACTGATGTATATTGTCAGTGGGACAGGGAAGCTTTTGAGGTTTTAAGGTTTCAATCCCTTGACCTTTATTTTCATGACAGGTTACCAAAGGGTACCACCAACAGTTATCTGCTAATTAACCCATTAACCGCGGCGTAAAATCTGCCGTGGTGCGGGCGTTTACTTGCGCGGGCGGGGCCGCGTCGGCCAACGGACGTGCACTGCACTACGAGTAGTGCTCGCGACAGCCGTTGGCTGACAGAAGCAGCGAACATATTAACACCCTTACACTCCCGTTTTGACATAGAGATGTGGAAATAAACATAGGAGGGTTGATATAGTTTCTCAAATGTGTATGAATTGATCCTTTCTGATTATTGAAAATTAGGGGGTTTATTTATGAGCCCCTGCGTCACTTTTGCAGCGCCGGTGCGTCACTATTTGTGACACACCAGCAGGGTAAAAAATGCGCCATGTTGCGTCATATTTACAAAGTGATGCATCTAGGTAGATGCGTCACTTTGTAAGCTCCCGCACCACAATATACCTGCGCCAGGTATAATGTATGTAGGGGGGCGTTCTGACGCAAGAAAGGGTCATAGAAGTGACGCACTGAAATCTATAAGATTTCACTGCGTCACTTCTAGGACGCAAATGCGTCAATATCTTACACCTGCCTCAGGGCAGGCGTAAGACTGACACAGGCACATTTGAAATGGGACTGGCTTATGTGAAATGACCCATTGATGGAGTTGTGTCACTTTCGTGACACACTCCAACAATGCGTCATTTTTGTGCCTACAGATAAGTCAGAAATACTAACGTATGCTAACTCCTTGCGACATGATGTGTCATAGTGTAAATATAGTATTTGACCCGGTGGGTAAACATGCAAAGGTTACTTTATATGGAAATAAAATTTCTGGAAACAACGAGCCAGATGTGCGAATGCTTACTGCATCTGTGATCGGTGGCAAACTAGATTACAACTGCAAAAAGCAGCATACATGAATATTAACTGTTATAAGTAGGGATTTCTAAATTTACCACAAAGTACTGAATAAAAAAGGAATCACAATTTAGAGAAAGATTTTACTGAATCATTAATTTGGAACCACAGATATAGACTCAGTGTTCACATGTAAGAAGTAATTTGAAATAGCACATTTTTAAAAAACAGCATTTTATATTCGCCATACATCATCAAATAATCTTAGGTTACACTTTTAGAAAAATTGTTTTAAACTATAAAATTATTTAAACTGAAGATGAATATAATTATTAACTATAAGAAATGCATTTTTGTAAAAATAGAATTGTTTTAAATTTTTTGATTTTTAAAAAAAGTATAATAATGTCATATCATAATTTTGAAACATACTTTTTCTTCTAATTACTGCTACTGTTTATTTACATTTTTTCAAAAATATTTTCAATCCTTTTCAAAACAGTACACATAACAAGTAAAAAAGAAAAAAAGAAAAAACATGACTTCTAAATGTTTACAGTTGTAAGTCACAAACTTTTCATAAATAGATGTAAAATTCTTTTTAATTCCCTATTCTAAGACCTCAAAGTTGTCTCTTTGTAGTGCTAACTGTAGATACACTTCTAACATCACCAAACTGGCTTTGCGTACGCCGCACGTAGCTTGTTTACATTCAGAAGTGCTGCAGCAGGAAAACGGGCCCTTATTGCAGCATTTGATGTTTGCAGTTTCTCTAGACTAGCGTTAACCCGAAGTTGCTTTTTGAGACATCAGCAGAGCAATTAACTAATACTGTGTGAATATTAATACTGCATATACATATCGTTACAGTTTAGGGGGGATTCTGGCTTACAGGTGTGCAGTCGTAATCCCAAAGAGGATAGCTTACACCGTCATGCATTAGCTTTGTTTTATGCTACTGATGATGTGTTAGTGAGTCTACATAGGTTTTCCGTAGAACTAGTCAACCAATGTACAAATAGACCAACAAGTTTATATATAGGTGTCCACCTAGCATTGATGTCTTCTTAAAGATGTACTTTTCTGATTTATTACAAAAAAAATGGCTGTGACTGCATGCAACATCTCATGGACTGTATTTGTTTAAGTTTGAAATCCATTACTAAAAGTATTATTTAACTGTTGAAACTCTAGTGTATAACATTTGATCTGTCGTCATATGTCTTTGTTGCGTTCCTTACATTGCTCTTTCCAAATGTATAAATTGAGAGGCAGCTGGTTATCCCCCTTCTGATGCTTGCATAAACAGAGGGTTTCCTGCGGAGACGTTCAGGGTTTTCTGAAAGAAATATGTTGTTGTCGGGCAGCCATGATAGGACTAATAATAGCATGAATCATGGCTGACGTAAATTATGATGATGTACCTATGGCTGTGATTAATGCTGTCTGAATGGTCATTTGAACTACTGGCAAAGATATTACAGGTACATTTGTTGTAGTATCAATCAGTCCACTTGGCCGTCCTATATCTACAACCTCTTTTTCTATTTCTAATTCTCTTGTTTCCCGTGATTCAGTACCAGTGTGTGTGTAATTAGAAGTAAGCACAATAATATTACACTCAATTTATTTAATTAAAATAAATAAATCATTTAGTTTATGTTTAATAAGTTATGACTAAATTATAGATTCAAAATTCCTAACTTCTAAATTATATACTCTCTATTAAGTAAAATATAGTTTGTAGTCATTTTAAACAACAGTGCACATATTTTATTGAAAAATAACTTGCACTATGTTTTAGAGAATAAAATACAAAAAAATGTAAATGACCAGACAACAATTATATCTGATCTTTAAAAATCTTTGTAAATGTATATGTTTGAAAACCACTAGTTTCGTAATACAATATTCATGTCAGTGTAACACAAGAAGTCCTTAAATAAAGGAATTAAAAAAATAAATGTTGCATGTATCCTAATACAATATTCTATATCTGTGTCTTATCTGCACCGTGGACACAGGCACAGAGGCATCAATGTACAGAACACCAAATATCGATTGGGGCAGGACTGTCGGTTCTATTACTTGCTCCACGGCTGCTGGCTGGAGGTTGAATGCTTCTTCCATCGCCATCTCCTGATGGACAATCTCCCAGTGTACAAGACCGAAGATCTCATCAACACTTCTGCTGCTAACACCAACTGCATTAATCCTTCCATGGATTATCATCCATACCCTGGTCTTTGTTGCCTCAGGGACTGACAGATACGTCTTTCCAAACAGTTCATCATGTTTCTATTCTATTAAACTAAGACTTTAAGGTCAGTGTCACTGCCCTCCCTGTGTCTCTTTCTGTTGCTCCCCCCCCCCCCCCTTGTCGATTTTGACCATCAATTTTTAGTTTTGGGGTTCAGGCTTTCTTTCCTACTCTCCTCTGCTCTCCAGCCAAAATGAAACTAGTACTGAAAGAACTTCCTGGATGTTATGATGTCATCAGTGACCGCCTCTGTGACAGTCACAATTTCGGAATAACAGAAATTCGCTCTTACAGGTTTAGAAATGCAGAATAATAACGATTTACTATTTTAAAAAGACAAACATTAATACATCTGACTAAACGGTTCATAAAGAGCAATTCCTTAATATTAGCTATCATGAAATCCTATTTTTTCATTTCTTTTACATATGGCCCAATGTTTCTGTTTAATTGATGCAGAGTAAGGTTTTACTGCCACTAACAACACAACTTTGCCTTGCTGACGTCAGTTATTTACCCCGATATAAATGTGGCATTACTGCATTTCTACTGCATTAGCAGTACACCACATAATAGCAAAAACTATTAAATATGTGGTTGTCGCTTTCCTACACATTTACAGCCCTGCCAAGTACCACGTATCAGGCATTAGACTATCGCATTTTCGTGTTGTGTCCCGCATCGCTGCACTAAAATTCAATGTCACGCATTATAAGTACGCCTCCTCAGTTGTCACCCGGAGCGCTGCTATAGTATTGCACTATACAAGCTGCAGTGGCAGCGCGCAGGGCTCCCACCAGGCTTTGGGGCCTGGCTGAGCTCAGCCTGCAGAGTGCTACAATGTAACGCTATGTACTCAATGCCGGCGCAGCATTAGCAATCACGTCAGGACGGCCGGAGTCAGTGCCCAATGGCAACATGAGTTGTTTTTGAGACACGCTAAATAGAGGGGTCTGATCGCTCCTGCTGTCTCCTGCAGTGGGAACGTGCAGTCGTTGGCAGTTTTCATAAAGTTTTGGCTGCTGCTGCACAGTGCAGCTGCTGGCCATATGGCAGTGCATCACGGAGCGCACGGCGCTGGCGGCAGTAAGATCCCGCATGGACACCCGGCACGCTATAAACCACCTACTGGCACACACTGTGGCAATCATGAGGACCTACAGGGGCTCCGCTCTGCACACACTTGCCCTCTTTTACTTTCTAGGCAATAGGTTGAGTACGCTTGATGGTTCAGGTGGCTGGTTTTGGCATTTATCCCCCACCCTGCCACCCCACGGTGGTTAAAGTGGGACTCTGTGCACGGGTTCAGCACAGCAGGGTATCAATGCCCAAGAGGCCGCTACTTAATAGTTCCAATCACCTGGCCGAGCACCTGGGGGATCGACCCGCTGCTGCACCAGGCGCCGAGCATCAGGTTGTCACCAGTCGTCCCTGTCTCTTCTGGATTGCGCAGGCGGGGTGAGACACGCGTGCTCTCAAGGCTGGTCATCACCAGTTGCCTGGCACCAGTGCAGAGGACCAGATTTAAGTTCCGAGCACTGTGTCAGGTGAGCGCTCACATAAAAGTATTTGTTCCCTCAAATCGTGATTATCATGATAGTTGAAATATGGTTTCCAAGTCAGGCAATAGTTAACTGCTGCACTGGATATTTTATCCCGTGGATAGTAATTTGCTTCCTATTAGCCACATGAGACAGAGCTTGTATATAAAAACTGAGATGGTCCCAGGTCATGAAGAGGTGACCGGTTGCTATGGAAACTAGCCTAGGCCCTGATAAGATGTTTGCTGTGTTTTGGTTACAATGAAACAGAGCTTTCCAGCCAGCACTTGCCTCGAGTACCATCAGATCCGGCACTTTAATCCACCTGCAGTGCAACAACCTCCCAGACCTGTGGTTTTAGAGACAGTCCCGCCGTCACTCTTATCAGCACTCGCCCAGTGCAGGGGAATCAGGAACAACTTCCTTGTAGGTAACTTTTGACAATTCTTTGGAGCTCAAACTCAAATCGAAGGTCCCGGAAAACCCAAGTTGGCTGAGCTACCACGCTTTGCCAGGCATTAGAAGCGGAAACGGCTCACCATAGGGGCTGAAGCAAGCAATGACTTCTCTCAGGCATTCCCAAAGTTCACCTAGGCCCACTGCGAGCAACACTACACGCTGCAGCATGCTTCGTCTTAGGTCTCCAGAAATGTGACCACATTTCCCCGGCCCTGCTAACCCTCCAACGGCTTCCATTGAAGCTCTCGTCCAATTCAAAACCGCCTGCATTACCCACAGGCAGGGCCGGACTGGGAACCAAAAACGGGCCCTATCAAAGAACTTGGCCGGCCCCCTGGGAGTGGCCGAGCTGTTTGCCAGGGCCAGTTTCGGACGATTTTGTTACAGGGGAGGACTTTGCAGCTTTGCTGCAAAAACGGCACCTGTAACAAAATAGGCCCCCAGGGTCCCAAAATCGGCCCCTACCCTAGCGGCCCACTGGGGAAACGCCCAGTGCCTGCTACGGCCAGTCCAGTCCTGCCCACAGACCGCGGCACTTCTCTTCACCCTCCTATCAAAATGAGAAACTGAAAATCTCTGGAGCAAATAGTGTTTCCATGATCGCCCAATCCCTGCTCCTGGAACCCCCCACCTTCAGTTGAGAACGGTACATGCTCCAGTCATTCTCCAATAGGGCCACAAGAATCTAGGACTCCTACCCTCCCTCCCTCTGCCTAACTACCTGCATCGTCACCTTCAAAAAGGACCTCCAGCTCCTCCTATTTGACAGACACCTGAGTTAATCCCCTTTGAGCAGACCTAAGTACTGCTCCACTCGGTACATTGCCTCTCCCACCATCTCAATGGATGCTTGAACCGTGTACATCCCTCGTCCAACAGCTGCATTAGTCCTGGTCGCAGCTACTGATGCAAACGTCTGGACGTTATTATTGTAATCGTGACTTGCTGTACCCCTGTGTCATGCTGGCTGGGATAGGCCAGGAGGGATGCCACCTCTCTCAGAGAATCATGCTTTAAGATTCTACGAAGGCCCAGACATGGTAAGCAGGGCTTTTGTCAGCATTCGTTTTTAACTCTGCTTTTCTGCCCCTGCTCATTTTACTTTCTCTCGCTGATCATTAAAGCAGAGCGGGAGTACATTTTAACGTACTTTATTCGTTCGTTTGCTGTTGTAAATCTGCATTGATAAAAGGAAAAAATACAGTCTTTCATTGATTTTTCTAATTCTTGTGCCAACCGGGACATTAACATACCGGTCTGGTTAGTGATAAATGGCCTGGTAGCAATGCCAGTGGATGGTCGAAGTACATGGGGTAAGAATGACTTGAACCGGCTGGGCTGGGTGGCTGTTTTTTGTATTTAAATGCACTGGGAAGGGCTGACTGGCTCCCTTTGGGAATGGAGCTACCAGAGGGGACTGCCTGGTCTGGACCAGACTGGCTCTGAGGGGCGTTAATGGGGCCGCCAGAGGGGACTGCCTGGCCAGGAACAGAATGGCTCTGAAGGGCGTTAATCGGGCTGCCAGAGGGGACTGCCTGGTCTGGACCAGACTGGCTCTGATAGGCATTAATCGGGCTACCAGAGGGCACTGCCTGGCCAGGACTAGGCTGGCTCTGAAGGGCGTTAATCGGGCTGCCAGAGGGGACTGCCTGGTCTGGACCAGACTGGCTCTGATAGGCGTTAATGGGGCTACTAGAGGGGACAGCCTGGTCAGGGCCATGCTGGCTCTGATAGGCGTTAATCGGGCTACTAGAGGGGACTGCCTGGCCAGGAACAGGATGGCTCTGATAAGCGTTAATCGGGCTACTATAGGGGACAGCCTGGTCAGGGCCATGCTGGCTCTGATAGGCGTTAATCGGGCTACTAGAGGGGACTGCCTGGCCAGGAACAGGATGGCTCTGATAGGCGTTAATCGGGCTACTAGAGGGGACAGCCTGGTCAGGGCCATGCTGGCTCTGATAGGCGTTAACCGGGCTACTAGAGGGGACAGCCTGGTCAGGGCCATGCTGGCTCTGATAGGCGTTAATCGGGCTACTAGAGGGGACAGCCTGGTCAGGGCCATGCCGGCTCTGATAGGCGTTAATCGGGCTGCCAGAGGACATTGCCTGGTCAGGACCAAGCTGGATCTAATGGATGTTATTGGGGCTAGATGGATTAGACAGAGCCAAACTAGTTCTGGGGGAAGCAAATGGGACTAGAATGGGTTTGAGCTGGCTGGGCTGGCTCTGATGGGTGTAAACAGGGTCCGCTTGCATTAAGCAGGGTTAGATATACCAGATGTGTATAGATTTTGAAGACAGTCTTTTGTGCTGGCTGCTTCTCCTGGAGTTAGGAAGTACTGGGTTGGGTCAAGCTACTTCTGATGGACGTTTATGGCGTTAGAATGAACCATGTAGCCAAGCTAGTGCTGCAAAGGTCATACTTTGTGATAATTAGCACTTTATATCTACTTCATTGCTTAGCTTTCCTGGCGAAAAAGTGTCGCTCAGTGTGTCACATACCTGGTAGTAGAGTGTCACTCATGAGTCTATTGAAACTATGGAAATGCCACATATAAGCAATCTGACAACTTGGCAGCTATGCTTATGAGTATGTGACTTGCGGGTCAGTCATCAAACTGCTGAACCATCGACGTGGCACGTCCCACAACGTCAAGTTCGACCCAATCGCAAAAGTTTCTATCTCCCAAAACTGTATCTAACTTCAATTCATAGGTTCATAGAAAGGAAAGGTAGCTTTAGAGACAGGGCACAAAAGGGTCATAGAGAGGAAAGTGTGCTATAGAGAGAGTACACAAAAGGATCATAGAGAGGAAGGTGTGCTATACAGAGAGTAAACAAAAGGATCATGGAGTGGGACGTGTGCTATAGAGAGAGTACACAAAATGATCATATAGGGGAATGCGAGCTAGAGAGTACACAAAAGGGTCATAGAGAGGAACGTGTGCTGTAGAGAGAGTACACAAAGGGATAAACCGGTGTTGAGAGAGAGTATACAGCTTCTTTTTGAGGTGAAGCCTGGGCAGCACATGTGCTGCTCTGCGAGGTGTGCTGTTTTAAGGTAAGACTTGAAGCTCCGTCCACTCTCCGCCTATGTTTTTCATTGGCTTGTGTCATTGTCCTTTGGAAACGGTGGCTGTTCATTGGTCAATAGGCTTAGTAGTCCCTCCTTAGTACTTCCGCCTTCTCTCATTTTGTAACCTCCCATGTGGACACTCCCTGTTACATGTGTTGTTGCTTGGTAGGCTTTAATTACAGCCTCCAAGCACTATTTGCCTAAAAGGTTTTCTCCTGCCTGCAACACACGCTCGGCCCCATTGATTTTTTTTGTTTTCTTCATAGCACGGCACACTCATACAGTGGCAGCTGTGTCTTTGGTTTATTTGCGGCACCGGATGGGCCACATATTTTTTGTGTGTATTTATTTACTTTTTTTTTCTTAGACTGCCCCATGCCGCACTTTCACTTTAATGGTGGCCGCGCTCCATTCCTCAGACGAATCGTATCTAAGGAGGGGCGTGGCCATCATTAAAGTGAAACCGCGGCATGGGGTGCTTTTACAAAAAAAAGCATTTTATTTGTCAAGTTGACAAACAAATGCTTCTTTTTTTAAAAGCGCCCCATACCGCCATTCTACACACAGCTCGTCTTAGGAAAAGGGTGCGGCCGACATTAAAGTGAACAAGCCGCATGGGCGCTTTCACAAACATGCATTTGCAATGCAAAAGGTGTCGCATTTACAAGAGTTTTGTAAATGTGAGACCTATTGCATTGCAAATGAATTTTCTTTTATCTTTGTTTTAGCCTGCATTTTAAAATTGTGTAATATCACTTGTACTCTGCTCGCTCACTCCCCGGTCCACCGCAGCAACCAGTGCTGTTTGTTGTGGAGGGAGGCAAGCGGTACCACTTCCTGGTTGCTCCATTCTAGGCGGCCATCTTAGGTGGGTTGACGCGCTAGTCTCCCACGCCGCCCTTACTACTTAAGCGTTAGACTCATTCGCGCTCGAGGTTGAACTGCAAACATCGCTGCGCCGGCGCTTGGCAGCGAGTAAGGACTGCTACAAGCGTTATCTTTTATCTTTTTTTTAGCCTGCATTTTAAAATTGTGTAATATCACTTGTACTCTGCTCGCTCACTCCCCGGTCCACCGCAGCAACCAGTGCTGTTTGTTGTGGAGGGAGGCAAGCGGTACCACTTCCTGGTTGCTCCATTCTAGGCGGCCATCTTAGGTGGGTTGACGCGCTAGTCTCCCACTCCGCCTAATCTATTTAGCCCCGCACCTTCCCGCGCAGCGGTGATGTGCAGCGGTAGCTTCGTAGACGCGCCGAAGAGGCGCCTAAGAGAAGCCAGTCTGCGCCAGTCCGCGTCCAGACGCTTCCTGCTTGCTGGCGGCCAGGCTCTTTCACAATGGTAGGGCCCCTACTTTCCTATGACTCCTCATCGCTTCTCACCCTACGTCCTTGCCCCAATCTGTTATGTCGTCACACGTTCCTCCCATCCCTTACTGAGTACCTCTGTAAAAGCTGTAATTGGAGTCCATCTCACACCTGCCCTTCACCCCCTGGTCAAGAATGGAGAATGTTCCTCCTTAACTGTAGGTCCTTATGCAAACATTATACCGAACTGCACTTACTGATTGAAGAGCTCAAACCTGAGGCTCTCTTCCTAACTGAAACGTGGCTTCACACAGACAACGATCCTACTACTGTATGGGCCACCCCACAAGGATACACGCTTAAAAGACTGGATCGCCAGACCGGGAGAGGTGGTGGATTGGCTATCATTTATCGAGACAGCTATAAATGCTGTATTACCCCCACCACCTCACCAACTTGTGAGAGCTTCCATTTTTCACTAGAATTCTCCCCCACTACCACCTTTTCTGGCATCCTAGCCTATCGCCCACCTGGCGCGCTTAACAATTTCATTACTAAAATAACAGACCTTGCTGCAAGTCTTGTGTTGTCCTCGCCCAATTTCACTCTGTTGGGGGATCTTAACCTACATCTAGATGATCCTCACGACACTACAGCTAATAATCTTCGCTCCAATTTACAAGCCTTGGATCTACATCAAAAGGGCTTTCACGCAACCCATAATAGGGGTCATCTTCTTGACCACATCTATAGCAATATAGACGGCCTTGTGGTGGATCCCCCTACACCACTACCCTGGACCGACCACTTTTTGATACCTTTCACGTGGCGCACAAACCCCCCTCCCTCGACTCTCCATTCTGCTAGACATCGAGGTAGGAAGTGGTCCTCAATCCCCCTCCCTGCATGGGAAGACGCCCTTGCTAGAGACCCACCTAGGAAGGTAACAAATCCCAACACAGCCACCAACAATTTCGATGGCTGGATCTCTAGCATACTCGATCTGGTCCTCCCCATACAATCTAGTAACTCCATAAAAAGACCCAAAGCAGCCCCATGGTACACACCTGCCCTTAAGACCATGAAATTAGCTTGCCGGAAAATCGAGAGAGCCTGGAGACAGGACTACTCCCAACTCAGGAAAACCGAATATAGAGCTGTCATTAAGCTCTATAAACAGGAGATAAAGGTGGCACAAGCTTCTTTTTACGGTGGCAAAATTAACGCAGCCGCTAATGCCCCAAGGGAAATTTTTAAAATTGTCAAATCCCTTATTTCACCCCCTGCTGAGTGTCCCCCTGCTGAGGGCGCCCAAAATCGTTGTAACGATTTGGCGTTTTCTTTTCCCAAAAAATCGAGGCCATATACTCCTCTTTCAGGGACGCTAATAATGATACGTAACCCCTCGTATCTACAACCTCCGATTCCTCTGTCCTTTGTACGCTTGATACAATCCCACTTTTGGACATTCCTGCCTTGGATAAACTCATCCCCAAAATTACCTCTGGTTCCCCCAACGATCCAGCACCCCCTCAGACCCTCACTAAGGTCACGGACATTATTCGCCGGGTCATATTGGACGTTCTCAACACATCCATCACCTCTAAATCCGTACCACCTTCATGGAAGTGCGCGATGGTGAGGGCTCTGTTGAAGAAGCCCAACCTTGACCAGAACAACTTGGCGAACTACCGTCCTATCTCCTTACTCCCCTGGCTGAGCAAACTGCTAGAGAGGCACGTAAATAACACCTTGATGAACTATTTGGAGTCTAATAGTCTTCTGCAGGCCTCTCAGACAGGGTTCCGTCCTCTGCATGGGACTGAAACCGCTCTCTTAGCGGTGACGGAAGAGGCAAGAGCTGTGTTGGACCGGGGTGGAAAAGTCGCCATCATCCTTTTAGATCTCAACGCCGCGTTCGACACGGATAACCATGTCACGCTATTACAACGACTGGCGGACATGGGCGTGTCGGGCGCGGCCCTGGAATGGCTAACATCCTTCCTTGCTGACCGTTTCTTCCAGGTCTTTGAGGACGAGGCGGTGTCTCCTAAACACCCACTCAGTTGTGGGGTCCCTTAGGGCTCCTCCCTGAGCCCTACCCTGTTTACTGCCTACATGGAACCCCTAGACAGGATAGTCCATCCCTTCGGTGTGCGTATCGTCACCTACGCGGACGATACCCAACTGGTGGTCTCTCTAGACCACTCTGAGGGATCGTCCCACACCTTAGGCCCCTGTCTGGAGGCTGTTGCCAGATGGATGCAATCTTCCTGCTTAAAACTTAACGGGGAGAAGACAGATGTCATCCTATTGGGCAATCCTTCTCCCTCTGTTCTTGCATCCATCTGGCCACCATGTTTGGGCCTGCCCCCCGTTCCCAAGTCCCAAATAAAAAGCCTCGGGATCTGGTTCGATAAAGCTTTGGACTTTTCAGTCCAAGCCACAAAGACCGCCGCCACCTGCTTTGGGCTTATGAGGATGTTGCGGAAGGTGCTCCCTCTGCTCCCATTCCAGGCAAGGAGGATCCTGGTCCAGGCCCTTATACTCTCCCGCCTGGATTATGGGAATGCCCTCTACATGGGAGCTCCGACCTTTGCCACCCAGAAGCTCCAAGTCACACAAAATAGTGCGGCCCGCCTACTCTATAACCTCCCTCGCTGGCAGTCAGCGAGGAATGCCCTAAGGGAGCTTCACTGGCTCCCTATAGTGGCAAGAGTACAATTTAAGGCTATGTGTATCCTACACAAAGCCTTTCATCGCACAGGTCCCGCCATTCTGCATCCCTTGGCTACTCCCTACGTCCCGTCCCGTTCCCTCCGCTCCTGCACCCTCCGGCTGGCCACTTCGGCCAGAGTCAGGAAAGCTCGATGGGGAGGCCGCTCTTTCTTCCATACTGCGGCCAAACTCTGGAACACCCTCCCTCTATCCCTTCGAGGCAACAGTAACCACCTGTCCTTCAGGAAAGCCTTGAAAACACACTTGTATGCCAAATTCTGCTGACCTGCCCCGAGCCCGCATTAAGCAAATTCAGTCACAAGCGCTACGAGGCCTCCGGATAGTTTAGCGCTATACAAGTGCAATTTTCATTCATTCATTCATTCATTCATTTCATTTCATTCATTCATTCATTTCATTCATTCATGCATTCTATGCGGCCTTGTGTGAGGCTTTTGTTGAACAGTACACCCTGGAGAATCAAAGCATCTGGGTGAAACGTTGTGATCCAATGCGTGGTGATAGTAGACAAATGTGTGGCAGTATTAAACGTGTTTGAAAGATTGCATGAAAGTGGTTTGCAAAAGACGAGATTTGACCCACTGAAACGTGGTACAGGACAAAAGTGTACAGGGGCTTAGAAAAACGACACAGTTAAAAACAACCCCCCTACCCCGTAAAATCTAAGTTTATCTACTTGTAATCACTATCCCCCAGATTCATCATTGTCATGTTTTGCGAGTCCTTAATAGCGATTATTAAGGAATCGCTATTAAAGACTCGCAAAACGGGATTCATGTAGAAATCGCAATATTTATTGCAATTTCTACAGCTTCCTTATTTGCAATTCGCTAATTGCTAATCGCAAATAAGGAATGACTCCCCATTAGGAATGAATGGGGAGTCATTCCTTATTTGTGATTAGCAAATAGCGAATCGCAAATAAGCAAGCAATTTCAAGGGTGCCAGGGTGTCCAAAGGACACCCTGTAGCACCCCTGAAATGGTAATGTACACTGGTGTTGGGCACACACATGTCCAAAGGACATGTGTGTGTGTAACATACAACTTAGAAAAATGCACTTTAGTGCATTTTTCTAAGTTTTCGCTATTTACCACATAGTTAGACTTCGCGGTATATAGCGGCCCCAGATTGCGAATTCACAATTTTTAAATGGTTCATGAATTGCATTTAAGGAATCTCAAATTGAGATTCCTTAAATGCAATTCATCGCAATTTAGCGATTTCTATAATTGCGATTTTTGTATTTGGGATGATGAATCCCAAATGCAAAAATAGCGCTCGCAAAGCGCCAGATTCTCAGAATCTGGCCCTTTGCGAGCCGAATTTCCTTTGATGAATCTGGCTGTATGTAGTTCATGACATCCAGGCACACCATAAATGAACATTAGAGTAAGCGGCTTTACAGGTGAAACTTCAGGTTGCACTCACATGTCTGCAGCAGGTGCCCGAGCCCTCTGTGCTGATGACAGTATGGTGCCAGATCATATTTGAGGAGAGAGGAGCTTCACAGCCACATTCTAAGCCTCCGGCCCAGCCTCTCCGGGAGGAGCTCACGGGCTCAGCCAGAAGGTACGTGAGTTTTATGTCTGATCGGATGCGGGTTTTTTTATGAGAACCATATGGGGTTTTTAATGTTTCTGAAGCTAATAGATTTTCATTTTTTAAACAGAAGTGGAAATGCATGTGCATCTGTGTCCTTTCCTCTCAGGAAGGCAATTACTTTAATGTTACTTTCAGTCTCCCTGCAAAAATGACTTGTCTCTCTCGATCCCTCTTTCTTGCTGTCTCTCCCCCTTCCTCTCTGCAGCTCTACTGTTTGGAATACCTCACATTGTTGCCTCTCTCTCTGCCTCTCCTGCTCTGTTTATCAAATGATCACGCTCTGCCCCCCCCCCTCCCTTTCCTCTCTGAGTCTCCTTACCTCCTGCCTCTGATTCTTCCCTGTCTCTCTCTCACTCTTGATCTCACTGTCTCCCTCTTTCCCTTTCCTGTCTGTCTCCCTTCCTCCTGACTCTGACCCTTCCCTGTCTCTCTCTCACTCTTGATCTCACTGTCCCCCTCTTCCCCTTTCCTGTCTGTTTCTACCTTCCTCCTGCCTCTGATTCTTCCCCGTCTCTCTCACTCTTGATCTGACTGTCCCCCTCTTTCCCTTTCCTGTCTGTGTCTCCCTTCCTCCTGCCTCTGATTCTTCCCTGTCTCTCTCTCACTCTTGATCTCACTGTCTCCCTCTTCCCCTTTCCTGTCTGTTTCTACCTTCCTCCTGACTCTGACTCTTCCCTGTCTCTCACTCTTGATCTCACTGTCTCCCTCTTCCCCTTTCCTGTCTGTGTCTCCCTTCCTCCTGACTCTGACTCTTCCCTGTCTCTCTCTCACTCTTGATCTCACTGTCCCCCTCTTCCCCTTTCCTGTCTGTGTCTCCCTTCCTCCTGCCTCTGACTCTTCCCTGTCTCTCTCTCACTCTTGATCTCACTGTCCCCCTCTTTCCCTTTCCTGTCTGTGTCTCCCTTCCTCCTGCCTCTGATTCTTCCCTGTCTCTCTCTCACTCTTGATCTCACTGTCTCCCTCTTCCCCTTTCCTGTCTGTTTCTACCTTCCTCCTGACTCTGACTCTTCCCTGTCTCTCACTCTTGATCTCACTGTCTCCCTCTTCCCCTTTCCTGTCTGTGTCTCCCTTCCTCCTGACTCTGACTCTTCCCTGTCTCTCTCTCACTCTTGATCTCACTGTCCCCCTCTTCCCCTTTCCTGTCTGTGTCTCCCTTCCTCCTGCCTCTGACTCTTCCCTGTCTCTCTCTCACTCTTGATCTCACTGTCCCCCTCTTCCCCTTTCCTGTCTGTGTCTCCCTTCCTCCTGCCTCTGATTCTTCCCTGTCCCTCTGTCACTCTTGATCTCACTGTCCCCCTCTTTCCCTTTCCTGCCTGTGTCTCCCTTCCTCCTGCCTCTGATTCTTCCCTGTCTCTCTCTCACTCTTGATCTCACTGTCCCCCTCTTCCCCTTTCCTGTCTGTGTCTCCCTTCCTCCTGCCTCTGATTCTTCCCTGTCTCTCTCTCACTCTTGATCTCACTGTCTCCCTCTTCCCCTTTCCTGTCTGTTTCTACCTTCCTCCTGACTCTGACTCTTCCCTGTCTCTCACTCTTGATCTCACTGTCTCCCTCTTCCCCTTTCCTGTCTGTGTCTCCCTTCCTCCTGCCTCTGATTCTTCCCTGTCTCTCTCTCACTCTTGATCTCACTGTCCCCCTCTTTCCCTTTCCTGCCTGTGTCTCCCTTCCTCCTGCCTCTGATTCTTCCCTGTCTCTCTCTCACTCTTGATCTCACTGTCCCCCTCTTCCCCTTTCCTGTCTGTGTCTCCCTTCCTCCTGCCTCTGATTCCTCCCTGTCTCTCTCTCACTCTTGATCTCACTGTCTCCCTCTTCCCCTTTCGTGTCTGTTTTTACCTTCCTCCTGACTCTGACTCTTCCCTGTCTCTCACTCTTGATCTCACTGTCTCCCTCTTCCCCTTTCCTGTCTGTGTCTCCCTTCCTCCTGCCTCTGATTCTTCCCTGTCTCTCTCTCACTCTTGATCTCACTGTCCCCCTCTTGAGGAAATATAAATTTTATGGTCAGAAATGTTCCCTAACGTGTACCCCACCGTCTCCATGTACGAGCTTAAAGTGCATGTAACTTCCCTCCTGTATCAGCTATGAAGACGCAAATACATTTGCGTCCACCGTTAACATGTCCTCTTTCAGATCCACCATGAATGGGTCAGATATTCCGTTCCTAAGTGTGCCTTGCCAACGTCTTTTCATGGTGCACTTTTCACGTTTTCCCTGGCTCAGGCGAGTTAGGCCCTGATTTCTGTCATCGAGTCCTTTCCTGCTTTCTGCCTCTGAATGCTCCAGCCTGGATGAGCATCTGTATCCATGACCTTTGTCTTACTCCCGGCGCGGCTAACGGTGCCTGGCTCAGCCTGTTGCCTGCCAAAACGGTATTTTGCCTTCGAGTTATCTGCTCCACTCCTCGAAAATACATTCCTGTCTGGTAGTTTAGGGAAACATCCTTCCAGCTGCAGAGCAAAGGGCCCGGCCTCACTGTCTCCATGCAAGTAATTCATAGCTCCTGTTACCATGGTAGGCCCATGCCCCCTCGCATCTCATGCAGACACGTAGACGCATATGCACGCACTAGCAGTCAGTATAGAATAGCCTCTGCCCGAGAGACCTTTCCTTCCAGATAATACAGTTCCTTAAACACAAGATATTAGATACGATTTGGGATTAGGTTGTTCTGACACCCCAGACTTCTGTCTCCTCATGTAAGGCTAAATGTCAAGTCCCCTTCACCCTCCAGTTCCACGTCAATTACACGTCATACTGCTGTGCGCGCATCTCTGCCATATATTTCTGCTGACACTGCAGGATTCTCTTGTGAATACACCCACCTGTGACATCTCATAATGACGTTTCTAGTACCTGCCCTCAAGCACGCCTATTGTAACGCCTCTTTCATTACGTATGTGTATTCTTATCTCTCCATTCAGCTGTTACGCCTCCTGCATCTGTCTTTACTGTAATGCATTGACTATATATATGATAACTTGTCAATAAAGTATTGTCTATCCTTTCCCGAGCCTTAGTGGCAACGGAATACGATTTGCCATGGTTCGAACCATATAACCAATTCCTTTTTAAGGAATAAAACCCCTTTTAAAAACCTCAAATACCACGGATTCTGCCTCTTCTTTTTGACTGAGTTATTCTTATTGAACTTTACCGCATAAATTAAGTATAGGTAATTAATATTTACCACACTCTTCCCTTTCCTGTCTGTGTCTCCCTTCCTCCTGCCTCTGATTCTTCCCTGTCTCTCTCTCACTCTTGATCTCACTGTCCCCCTCTTTCCCTTTCCTCTCTGTGTCTCCCTTCCTCCTGCCTCTGATTCTTCCCTGTCTCTCTCTCACTCTTGATCTCACTGTCCCCCTCTTCCCTTTCCTGTCTGTGTCTCCCTTCCTCCTGCCTCTGATTCTTCCCTGTCTCTCTCTCACTCTTGATCTCACTGTCTCCCTCTTCCCCTTTCCTGTCTGTTTCTACCTTCCTCCTGCCTCTGACTCTTCCCTGTCTCTCTCTCACTCTTGATCTCACTGTCCCCTGCTTTCCCTTTCCTGTCTGTGTCTCCCTTCCTCCTGCCTCTGACTCTTCCCTGACTCTCTCTCACTCTTGATCTCACTGTCTCCCTCTTCCCCTTTCCTGTCTGTGTCTCCCTTCCTCCTGCCTCTGACTCTTCCCTGTCTCTCTCTCACTCTTGATATCACTGTCCCCCTCTTCCCCTTTCCTGTCTGTCTCCCTTCCTCCTGCCTCTGACTCTTCCCTGTCTCTCTCTCACTCTTGATCTCACTGTCCCCCGCTTTCCCTTTCCTGTCTGTGTCTCCCTTCCTCCTGCCTCTGATTCTTCCCTGTCTCTCTCTCACTCTTGATCTCACTGTCTCCCTCACCCCCCACCCATCTTTCTCTTTTGAATGTTCTCTCTGTTGCAGGGTGAAGGTATCATGTTGTGTTGCAGGGGTGCCTTGCCATGTAATACTAGCACAATACACAAAGATTGACCCCGGGTTGCCTCTTGTACACCTTCTCACAGTCCCAGTGGAGTGGCAAAGAGCAGACAGGCTACTTAGAGGACCATGTGTCAAGCATTTCACCTCACCAACATGGACAATAAGCAATTTACAAGACTTGAGAGAAATCCAACACCAATTTATAAAAATAAAGCTGTTTTTTATATATTTTTAGACACCAAAATGAAATCGATACATACAGGATAACCAGAGTTAATCATTTGAAAGCATTAAATAAATCCGTACTTTAGAGGTGTGAAACATGAATATACGCAATTGGTTACTTTGAGAGTGAGTTCAAATGAACCAACTATTCAGAGTGAAGGTCTCGTGAGTCCCTAGACTAGTTCACAACAGCTGGCACAGTTTTACCTGCCACGGGGTAGCGGGGTGCAGAGGTGCACTTTAGCTGTCAAACGGAGCTGTCAATCAGGCTGGCAGCATTGGAAAGGTTACCTGAGCAAACAGGTACTTGAAGGGTGAGTTGAGAAAAACCCTTTGGAACTTAAGCAAGGAGCTGGCCCTGGACCAGGAGTCTCCTGGCAAATCCAATCTACCTGGCCCAGAGGACTTGGCTCTAGAGGGGCTTCTGGCGCTCCGTGGTGCTGAACAGGATCACACCTGTCAGCAACGAGTGCTGACAGGTGTGCCAAGAGAGGGTGAAAACAAAAAGCAGGATCTTTGCGATGGAGCCTCAAGGGTGGAAGGTCATTTGTGCAGGTGGATTCCTTCTTTTGTAGCGACGAATAAAGCAGGTAGTAGTCGAGCTGACCACCAACCAGCCTTGGTACCTACAAGCACTGTAGTTGAGGAAATCTTCTTCTAGAGGACCAGAGAAACGTTGTACAAAGCTGAGCCTGACTGAGGGCAGGGACTCCAGTTCACAGAAGCAACCTGCCCAGTAACTTTCAGCAACCATGCTGGACGGCTCGATGGGCAGTAGTTCAAGGTCGTGGATTTAGCAGGTTGTGGCTGCTGACTGCAGGGAAAAGTTTCTCTAGCCTAAGGGAGTTCTTGTGAAGTTTGGAGTTTGTAGAGGGGTTAACTTTTCTTTCGTATTGCCTTGGTCAAGTTGAAATCCAGCGAGTGCAGGGTGGCTACCACAGGTGCAGAGCTTAGCGCCTCTGTTCGTGGACTCTGTCTTGTCGTGGAAACGGATCTCTTCTTGGTATCACAAGGAATCTGAGGTTCTGGTGTCACGGGTGCCCCTAATATCCTGGATTTAGGGAATTTTAATGGATGTGAGGATTAGTAGCCAATGGGTATATAGACCTGCGGTTAATCAGCCCCTGTAGTGAGTACATCTGGTGGGTGAATGTCACTAAAACTACTCTGAACCTGCTTTCTAGCCTAAATTCAAGATGGCCCAAACCATCCTGGGCTGTAAACTTCAACTGCGACTCCCGAGAGGTGTGGTCATCCTGGTGCAGGTGCACGCCTACTGAATAGCTAAGTTTCCCGCCTGTCAATGAAAAACAGTGCCTGAGGCAAGGGGAGGTTTTGTCCTCGAGTGGGATACAGTTCCTTTGTCCAGCAGCACCGGTGACCCTTTGAGGCTCCCTGCTGCACAGGTCTAATCACCAGCCATCCTGTGTTTGCGGAGGTGTCACCTCCTGCACACACAGGCATTTGTTCTTGACCTCTGGGAGTGGCACACATTCCCCAGCATGAGGTCAGACCTCTGTCATTTCCGCAAACTCTCAAAAAAGCCCACCTTGGCACGAGAACACTGGTTTAAGTTGGTGGGCACAGTCTGAAGGGTCACCTAGGTACATGCTGGTTGAACCTTAACACCACCATCATCTCCACGGTTAAAAAGCACAGTGTTTGACACCAAACACGCAGGAAATCGATATCCCACCAAGATGCTGAGCCCACCGTTGGCTTGGGATATGTGGTAAGACCGAGACTCCCTTAGTAGGGTGTTGGGGCCGCGGAGGCTCCTCTGGTTCTCCTATGCGTGCTTCCGCTACGGCAGGTACTTTGCCACTTGGTCAGCTCACTCCAGGGGGGTGATGGCAATTCCCACTTCAGGCAATTCTCCAGGCCCAGGGCAGCGCAGTCATTTCTCAAGCCAGTACCCACCAACAGCGTGCTGCAGGTCTTGGCTGTTGATCCTCCCGCGTAGAGTTGTGTCACCACTATAGGTCCCTCTGTCCCTTCTTGCTCTTGGCGCAGACTAGTTGTGGGCAAGGGGTGCAAATCAAGCTATGTCCGGGCAGCCCAACAACCCCAGACCTCACCTCTCAGGCGCTGGGGGCCCTCCACATGTGCTGTAAAGGGCCTGCTCCTAGGCTCCAGATGAATCACTCTGTTTTCGTCTGTGTCAAGTTTTATTGGTTGTTGAGGCCTACTCTGTCGCTCCCGGGACCTCTGCCGTTGCCTCCAGCCCACGCATGTCCAGCACCTTTGGCACCCGGTAGCATCCTCCGGAGCACTCCAATGTTAATGGCGGACGGGTGCCAGCGACTGCTTCCTCGGGATCGGTGCCGACACAGTGGTTCTTCACAGGGCGGGCACTGGTCTTTTCTCCGCAGCTTCTCCGTGCTCGCTGCTGGGCCGCAGCGTCCGGCTCAGCCCCAGTCGGTGCCCCCTCTGCTATGTCGGTGGAAGGGATGCCAAGAGTTGTCCTCAGTGGGCGGCGGGTGTCATCTCTAGGCTCGGGTCTTCCAATGCTTCGTGCGGGCCTCCTCAGAGAGATCTTTAAAAAATATATATATTTTCACACAGGGCTCGAAGCGGGGGTACGCGCAGGTGGATGGCGTCCCACTCTTTTCACAGGGTGTACACCGTCCCCCCTGCCTAGAAGTTGGCCTCACAGAAACAAGCTGAACGAGTCCCTGTGTAATTTTCAGACACCGAGAGACGTTGAGCATGTGACGTCTTTTGCATATGGTCAGTCCTCCCACTTCTTTTTATAGGACGTGTGCCCTGTTTTCACACTACTTTACCGCCCGTTCTGCGAAGAGCTCCAGGGTCCGGCTGCCACTGGACCTGGCCTTGCCTGTGGCCTCTGAAGTCCTAATTCACAACTCTTTAAATCCTGCTGTGCTGCTTAAATGAGGCGAGGCAGCATGGCAGGAGAATTGGACTTCTGTCCCTGTTTCTAGGAGGGCCGGTCAAAATGTGCTTAACGTGCAGGTTCACCTGACCCTCCCTTAAAAACTGGGACATTTCTTTATGTAATCCAGGAACTTGCCAAAAACGAGGACATTTCTTCAATTTGGAGAAAAGAGTCGGAACACCGGGACACTTCTTAAAAAACTGGGCCTGTCGGGCGATATCCAGACGTCAAGTCACCCTTCCTCAGAGTCACACTGGGCTCAGCATCGGTCCGCAAGAGTCCCCACCAGTAAAGTTCCGTGGGGAGGCAGCTAAATCGTAGGCTCATTTTTGCAGAGTCAGAGAGACACAGAAGCACGTCTCATCCGACCGCCATCTTGGCCACAACCCCCAGATCACAAAAATTTAGTGAACAATTTGCACCCTAAATTTGCAACCTCCCTTTACACACATCAGCCTCTAACTCGTTACTAAACAGTACATCGGGATCAGTCATCAATGTCTACTGAATCAAACTGCCTCATGGGTGGTACATTCCCTGTCAATCATTACCCACGGGCTTCATGGCCGGTAACTCTCCTTCCACTCATTACCAAATGGCCTCATGGCCGGTAAATCCTTCCACTCATTACCAAATGGCCTCATTGCCGGTAAATTCCCTTCCACTCATTACCAAATGGACTCATGGCCGGTAAATTCCCTTCCACTCATTACCATATGGCCTCATGGCCGGTAAATATCCTTCCACTCATTACCAAATGGCCTCATGGCCGTTAAGTTCCCTTCCACTCATTACCAAATGGCCTCATGGCCGGTAAATTCCCATCCACTCATTACCAAATGGCCTCATGGCCGGTAAGTTCCCTTCCACTCATTACCAAATAGCCTCATGGCCGGTAAATTGTCTTCCACTCATTACCAAATGGCCTCATGGCCAGTAAATCCCCTTCCACTCATTACCAAATGGCCTCATGGCCGGTAAATTTTCTTCCACTCATTACCAAATGGCCTCATTGCCGGTAAATTCCCTTCCACTCATTACCATATGGCCTCATGGCCGGTAAATCCTTCCACTCATTACCAAATGGCCTCATTGCTGGTAAATTCCCTTCCACTCATTACCAAATGGCCTCATTGCCGGTAAATTCCCTTCCACTCATTACCAAATGGCCTCATGGCCGGTAAATTCTCTTCCACTCATTACCAAATGGCCTAATGGCCGGTAAATTCCCTTCCACTCATTACCAAATGGCCTCATGGCCGGTAAATTTTCTTCTACTAATTACCAAATGGCCTCATTGCCGGTAAATTCCCTTCCACTCATTACCAAATGGCCTCATGGCCGGTAAATCCTTCCACTCATTACCAAATGGCCTCATTGCCGGTAAATTCCCTTCCACTCATTACCAAATGGACTCATGGCTGGTAAATTCCCTTCCACTCATTACCAAATGGCCTCATTGCCGGTAAATTCCCTTCCACTCATTACCAAATGGCCTCATGGCCGGTAAATTCTCTTCCACTCATTACCAAATGGCCTCATGGCCGGTAAATCCCCTTCCACTCATTACCAAATGGCCTCATGGCCGGTAAATTCCCTTCCACTCATTACCAAATGGACTCATGGCCGGTAAATTCCCTTCCACTCATTACCAAATGGCCTCATTGCCGGTATATTCCCTTCCACTCATTACCATATGGCCTCATGGCCGGTAAATCCTTCCACTCATTACCAAATGGCCTCATTGCCGGTAAATTCCCTTCCACTCATTACCAAATGGACTCATGGCCGGTAAATTCCCTTCCACTCATTACCATATGGCCTCATGGCCGGTAAATATCCTTCCACTCATTACCAAATGGCCTCATGGCCGTTAAGTTCCCTTCCACTCATTACCAAATGGCCTCATTGCCGGTAAATTCCCTTCCACTCATTACCATATGGCCTCATGGCCAGTAAATACCCTTCCACTCATTACCAAATGGCCTCATGGCCGGTAAATTCCCATCCACTCATTACCAAATGGCCTCATGGCCGGTAAGTTCCCTTCCACTCATTACCAAATAGCCTCATGGCCGGTAAATTGTCTTCCACTCATTACCAAATGGCCTCATGGCCAGTAAATCCCCTTCCACTCATTACCAAATGGCCTCATGGCCGGTAAATTTTCTTCCACTCATTACCAAATGGCCTCATTGCCGGTAAATTCCCTTCCACTCATTACCATATGGCCTCATGGCCGGTAAATCCTTCCACTCATTACCAAATGGCCTCATTGCTGGTAAATTCCCTTCCACTCATTACCAAATGGCCTCATTGCCGGTAAATTCCCTTCCACTCATTACTAAATGGCCTCATGGCCGGTAAATTCTCTTCCACTCATTACCAAATGGCCTAATGGCCGGTAAATTCCCTTCCACTCATTACCAAATGGCCTCATGGCCGGTAAATTTTCTTCTACTAATTACCAAATGGCCTCATTGCCGGTAAATTCCCTTCCACTCATTACCAAATGGCCTCATGGCCGGTAAATCCTTCCACTCATTACCAAATGGCCTCATTGCCGGTAAATTCCCTTCCACTCATTACCAAATGGACTCATGGCTGGTAAATTCCCTTCCACTCATTACCAAATGGCCTCATTGCCGGTAAATTCCCTTCCACTCATTACCAAATGGCCTCATGGCCGGTAAATTCTCTTCCACTCATTACCAAATGGCCTCATGGCCGGTAAATCCCCTTCCACTCATTACCAAATGGCCTCATGGCCGGTAAATTCCCTTCCACTCATTACCAAATGGACTCATGGCCGGTAAATTCCCATCCACTCATTACCAAATGGCCTCATGGCCGGTAAGTTCCCTTCCACTCATTACCAAATAGCCTCATGGCCGGTAAATTGTCTTCCACTCATTACCAAATGGCCTCATGGCCGGTAAATCCCCTTCCACTCATTACCAAATGGCCTCATGGCCGGTAAATTTTCTTCCACTCATTACCAAATGGCCTCATGGCCGGTAAATTCCCTTCCACTCATTACCAAATGGCCTCATGGCCGGTAAATTCTCTTCCACTCATTACCAAATGGGCTAATGGCCGGTAAATTCCCTTCCACTCATTACCAAATAGCCCCATGGCCGGTAAATTCCCTTCCTCTTATTACCAAACTGCCATGTTGGTAGTAAATTTCCCTGTTAAGTGTTACCATCCTGCCCTGCGGGTGGTAAACGTGCTGGCACTTATAAGTTCCACTGGACTTAGGGCCTCATTTACTATATTTTGGTGTAGGGCAACACGCACAAGCCTTCCGACTGTACTGCCCCACGGTAATAGAAAAGGGCCGGAATGCTCCATTTCTATGACGTCCAGCGCATTCCTGTCCCCTTCCACAGCACTGGCGCACCAATGGCTGCCACGCGCCAATGCAGGCCCCCGGTGCAAGGGGGTCTGCACTGAAATCAGGTTATTTTTGTCGGGAGGGGACACCTTCCCTCACAAAAACAATCTTTACGCCACCCCTGGCGAAGCACATTTTTTTCCTTTTTTTAAAAGCGTAGGCTTTTGACGTTTGTCCAGGTGTACAGAATGATGTCAATTTGGGAATGTATCAAATGGCATGATTGATACATAGGAACACCCACCGTAACGCCCATGTCACGCCTCCCCATCGCAGTGTGAGGCAACGCATCAGCTTGCGCTTTATTGCCTCACACCATACCTATGAGGCCATGAAAAGCCATGAGGGTGGGTTTATGTCATGTGGCCTCGTAGATATGGGTAAGTCCAGTGTATACCAGTTGCTATGGACAAAGTGACTTATTAGCCTTATAATAAAGGCCACAGAAGGATGCCAAGAAGGCAGTGTTGAGCCAAGCACTCTCCAGAGGCACACTCGAGGTGGCCAGCCAATTAGACAATTCCTGAATATTTTTATAATTTACCAGCACCATTGGCTTGATGTTTGCGGCGTCATTCTGATCACGAAGCTTTCCTGTGCACTACTCTTGTGAATCCAGTAGTCTTTACGTGTGATCCCAGGTCACTCTAAGAGAAGCCGTGAGCTCGGTCCGCTGCCACAATTTGAGCAGCATCTTTTCTTCTCTTTTTGTGTAACTCTGGGCGAAGGTTCTGAACTATGGGTCCTCTGGCCTTTAGCAGAGGAGGGACTGAGATATGTTCCCAGAGCCCTCCGGTCCTTGGTAGGAAAGGACAGGAGTTCTGGTCTCAGGGCTCTCTCTCCTTCGCAGGAGAGGACCTGAGATCTGAGGGTAGGACCTCCCCTGCCAAGGACCAGAGGGCCCAGAGGTCGGATCTGAGATCCACCTTTCCGCAGACCACACTACCCTGAGATCTGATCTTAGGTCCTCTGGTCCTTGACAGGGGAGAACCTGAGATCTGAGGGTAGGACCTCCCCTGCAATGAACCGAAGGGTCCTGAGGTCAGATCTGAGGTCCACCTTTCCACATACTACACAACCTTGAGATCTGATCTCAGGGCCACATGGTCTTTGCAAGGAGGACCTCAGATCTAGTCTAAGGGCCCTCTGGTCCTAGGCAGGGAAGGACCTGAGATCTGAGGGTAGGACCTCCCCTGCCAAGGACCAGGGGGCACTGAGGTCAGATCTGAGGTCCACCTTTCCACAGACCACACCACCCTGAGATCTGATCTCAGGTCCTCTGGTCCTTGGCAGGTAAGGACCTGAGATCTGAAGGTAGGACCTCAGATCTGATCTGAGGTCCACCTTTCCACAGACCACACGACCCTGAGATCTGATCTTAGGTCCTCGGGTCCTTGACGGGGGAGAACCTGAGATCTGAGGGTAGGACCTCCCCTGCCAAGGACCGAAGGGTCCTGAGGTCAGATCTGAGGTCCACCTTTCCACATACCACACGACTTTGAGATCTGATCTCAGGTCCTCTGGTCCTTGGCAGGTAAGGACCTGAGATCTGAGGGTGGGACCTCAGATCTGATCTCAGGGCCACATGGTCTTTGGCAAGGAGGACCTCAGACTTAGTCTAAGGGCCCTCTGGTCCTAGGCAGGGAAGGACCTGAGATTTGAGGGTAGGACATACGCTGCCAAAGATCGGAGGGCCCTGAGGTCAGATCTGAGGTCCACCTTTCCGCAGATCACACCACCCTGAGATTTGATATCAGGGCCTTGGCAGGGGAGGACCTGAGTTCTGAGGGTAGGACTCCCCCTGCCAAGGACCAGAAGGCCCTGAGGTCAGATCTGAGGTCCACCTTTCCGCACACCACACGACTTTGAGATCTGATCTCAGGTCCTCTGGTCCTTGGCAGGGAAGGACCTGAGATCTGAGGGTAGGACCTCAGATCTGATCTCAGGGCCACATGGTCTTTGGCAAGGAGGTCCTCAGATCTAGTCTAAGGGCCCTCTGGTCCTAGGCAGGGAAGGACCTGAGGTTTGAGGGTAGGACCTACTCTGCCCAGGATCAGAGGGCCCTGAGGTCAGATCTGAGGTCCACCTTTCCACAGACCACACGACCCTGAGATCTGATCTTAGGTCCTCTGGCCCATGACAGGGGAGAACATGAGATCTGAGGGTAGGACCTCCCCTGCCAAGGACCAGAAGGCCCTGAGGTCAGATCTGAGGTCCACCTTTCCGCAGACCACACCACCCTGAGATCTGATCTCAGGTCCTTGGCAGGGGAGGGCCTAAGATCTGAGGGTAGGACCTCCCCTGCCAAGGACCAGAGGCCCCGGAGGTCAGATCTGAGATCCACCTTTCCACAGACCACACCACCCTGAGATCTGATCTTAGGTCCTCTGGTCCTTGGCAGGAGAGGGCCTAAGATCTGAGGGTAGGACCTCAGATCTGATCTCAGGGCCACATGGTCTTTGCAAGGAGGACCTCAGATCTATTCTAAGGGCCTTCTGGTCCTAGGCAGGGAAGGACCTGAGATCTGAGGGTAGGACCTCCACTGCCAAGGACCAGAGGCCCCGGAGGTCAGATCTGAGGTCAACCTTTCCGCAGACCACACCACCCTGAGATCTGACCTCAGGTCCTCTGGTCCAAGGCAGGGAAGGACCTGAGATCTGACTGTAGGACCTCAGATCTGAACTCGGGATTGTGTGGTCTGTGGAAAGGCAGACCTCAGATCTGATCTCAGGGCCCTAAGATGTCTCAGGGCCCTCTGATCCTTGACAGGAGAGGACCTGATATCTGAAGGTATGACCTAAGATCTGGTCTCAGGGCCACATGGTCTTTGGCAAGTATCTAGTCTCATGGCCCCTGGTTCTTGCCAGGGGAGAACCTCTGATTTGAGGGTAGGTCCTTCCACAGAACTAACTTAAAACAAAATCCTAAACTTACTACCATTTTGGTATTCACAGATGGCACTTATCCATTTTGATATTCACAGAAGTTAGTGGGCAGATGTATCAAGATTCCATTTTGCACTTCTCAAATAGTGATTGTTAAGGAATCGCTATTTCAGAAGTGCAAAATGGTATGTATGTAGAATTTCGCTATTTATTAGCGATTCCTTAGAATTCCTTAATTGCGATTAGCAAATTGCTAATCGCAATTAAGGAATAATTTCCCATTCATTTCTATGGGCCAGGAGGCCCATAGGAATGAATGTAAAATTATACTCAATTTGCGATTAACAATTAGCTAATCGCAAATTGAGAATAATTTCAAGGGTGCAAGAGTGTCTTAAGGACACCCTGCTGCACCCCTGAATTTGACATGTACATGCATATGGCGCACATACATGCCCTAAGGGCATGTATGAGTGTCATATGGTACCTTTAGAATTTAAAAAAAGTGCTTTTTGAAAAGAATTCGCAAATTACCACCAACTACAAGTTGATGGTAATTTGCGAATTCTTAGTCAAAAATCGCTACACTGAAATGCTTGATACATTTCAAATCTAAAATCGCAATTTGCTATTTCTTAAAAGCCTCGCAATATTAAGGAATCGCTAAATTAGCGATTCCTTAATATTGCGAGGCGTTTTGCATGATACATTCCAAATCCCGTTTTTTTTGTCGCAAACGCTGCTATTTTCCGAATCGCAGCGTTTGCGACAAAAAAAAACGGATGGTACATCTGCCCCTAGGACTCCTAAATGCCTTCTGTGAATACCGAAAGTCTTAAAGTTAGGATTTTTCTCAGTTTAGGAGTAATAAAGTTAGGACTCCTAACTTCTGTGGAAACAGAAATGAGTAACTGCCTTCTGTGAATACCAAAATGGTAGTAAGTTTTGGATTTTGTCTTAAGTTAGTTCTGTGAATCGGGCCCTAAGATCGGGGCCTCTGGTCCTTGGCAAAGAGGACAAGGTCTCTCAGTTGCCCCACCCCCCACCCACCCCGAGATGGCAGACATTGTGCCACGAGGTTTCTGAGTGATGTCGGTAGACATTTAGTTCGTGCCTCTGGCACAGTTTTGCTGACAAAACTCCAATAAAAAAAGCTGCGCTCCTGCCTTTATTGTGCTATAAATATTTTATAAATTTTTCAATAAGGAAACATTAGGTTTCAGCTTTTATTGATGTGCTGGCTCCTGGCGTTGCGAAATGAAACGTTATGTAATCAGGAAGTCGAGAACATTCATTAAAAGATTACATAAATCCCACCGTAATCAGTTTGAGGTGAAGGGCGATAAGAAAAGGACGTGGGTGCAAAATACATCCTCAGGTCTTTACTTCATCAGCGCGTGGGTGACTCGCCAATCGAGCGCCACTGATGCCCATGGGGGGCTGTGGGGGCTTGTGGGGGTATTTCTAAAACCCGCTGAATTGGAACATAGGAGCTTTAGCCTCGTGGGACCAAAACACTGCATCAGCGCGTGAGCAGAGCACGTGTGTGGGCCATCTTGTCTGGTTCAGCCAGAAGATGGCGGCTGGGTCAGTGCCACTGGGGAGGTCCTTAACCTCTTTCCTGCTCATGACGCGACCATGCCATCATGATTCACGGGCGCCGTATGCTCATGACGGCGTGGTTCTGTCATGCTGCGGCCGCTCCGCCCACGCGGCACTGATTTCCGGCCTGTGCGGGCGAATTAGTGAGTGGGCGGAGTCGTGAGGGAACCACACCGTCATAAGCACTGCGCGCCTGTGGCTCATGACGGTGCGGTTCCGTCACGAGCTTAGCCGTGTCGCGCTACCCCCCTCCCCCACAGCGCTGCGGCAGAAGTACCGCGGCGGCCAAGGGGTTAAGGTGCTGGCACATCCCATGGCACCTAAAACCACTTGTTATCACAATACCAGTACCTGGCAAGGGTGGGACCGGGAGTCGAAGGGCAGCTGGACGGGCAAGGACTGAGCTATGTGGAGGACAACTGGACATGGCAGGAAGCGAGGCTGGGCAGGGTGGAGTTACAGGGGCATTGTGGTTTATCTGGAGGCATCAGGAGAAACAAAGGTCTGCCAGTACAGAGGGCCATTTAGAGAGGGAATGAAATATCAGTAGGGCAGAGCCCACACCAGCATGATGGGCCGACACTGCACTCCTTCAACCTCCTACACTGACACCGCGAACGACAAGATGTTAAGCCAGGCCTACCTACTACCTTTCAACCATATCTTAGCATAATGTATTATGCAAGAAGGCACTTAGACCCACCAAGCTATAAAAATATCGTAGACTTTATATCCAAGTGTTGCAGGGGCGGTTCAATTGTATTCCAGAGCGGCGCTGAATCGGTGTCTGCGTAGTTTCCCCCCCCTCTGGAGAATTTTCAGGGTGAACCCGGAAGAGACTCTGACACCTGCCCTTCACGTCATCTCAGTCGCCGCACCAACAGAAAACAAGCATTGGCTCAGCCAGGAGGTCTGTATGATAGGTCAATGATGGGTGAGTTTGTGTGGCTTTAAGGATGCCAGACTCCGGGTTAAGTGAATATTCATAAATGAAGGAGTGAGCAGGAGCCGAGAACTGCCTCCTGCCACCAGGATGGCTTTAGCCTTCTAAGCGCTCTGGGCTAGGCGCTACACCTGTGAATAGATGCCCCGATCCACACCAGGGGTCGGGCTCTCTCCTTCCAAACTCATGACGACAACATAAGCGCGTGTAGTGGAGTTGGACTATTACTGGAGTGATGCAAAGTGACACAAACTGTTATTTTTGCCTGCGAGGATTTTAAAGAAAGAGTCGCATTCATATTAAACACCTCTGCAGAGAGAGGGACGGGACAGGAGCGATGAGTCCCCGTGGAGACGTCTCATGAACAGCCTCACAGAGCACATTAAGCCGGCCCTGCTTTTAATGGCCATTAAACAGCCACCTTTTCATCCTCGACACGTGCGCGTGGCTTGCAGGCCTCGGGTTAATCGGAAAGCGATGGGTTTCTCACTGGCACGGAGCCCCGGGGCTGAGACCACAAACGCTGCACTCCCAGGACCTGTCCGGGGCCAGCAGTCGCCCAGGCCAAGTGGACAGCAGGGCGAGTGGCTGCAGAGAGCCCAGGCAGGGGTCGCCCAGGCCAAGCATACAGCAGGGCGAGTGGCTGCAGAGAGACCGGTCCAGGGGTCGCCCAGGCCAAGCATACAGCAGGGCGAGTGGCTGCAGAGAGACCGGTCCAGGGGTCGCCCAGACCAAGCATACAGCAGGGCGAGTGGCTGCAGGGAGCCCAGGCAGGGGTCGCCCAGGCCAAGCGGACAGCAGGGCGAGTGGCTGCAGGGAGCCCAGGCAGGGGTCGCCCAGGCCAAGCGGACAGAGGGCGAGTGGCTGCAGAGAGCCCAGGCAGGGGTCGCCCAGGCGAAGCGGACAGAGGGCGAGTGGCTGCAGAGAGCCCAGGCAGGGGTCGCCCAGGCGAAGCGGACAGAGGGCGAGTGGCTGCAGGGAGCCCAGGCAGGGGTCGCCCAGGCCAAGCGGACAGAGGGCGAGTGGCTGCAGGGAGCCCAGGCAGGGGTCGCCCAGGCCAAGCGGACAGAGGGCGAGTGGCTGCAGAGAGCCCAGGCAGGGGTCGCCCAGGCCAAGCGGACAGAGGGCGAGTGGCTGCAGAGAGCCCAGGCAGGGGTCGCCCAGGCCAAGCATACAGCAGGGCGAGTGGCTGCAGAGAGACCGGTCCAGGGGTCGCCCAGGCCAAGCATACAGCAGGGCGAGTGGCTGCAGAGAGACCGGTCCAGGGGTCGCCCAGACCAAGCATACAGCAGGGCGAGTGGCTGCAGGGAGCCCAGGCAGGGGTCGCCCAGGCCAAGCGGACAGCAGGGCGAGTGGCTGCAGGGAGCCCAGGCAGGGGTCGCCCAGGCCAAGCGGACAGAGGGCGAGTGGCTGCAGAGAGCCCAGGCAGGGGTCGCCCAGGCCAAGCGGACAGAGGGCGAGTGGCTGCAGAGAGCCCAGGCAGGGGTCGCCCAGGCGAAGCGGACAGAGGGCGAGTGGCTGCAGGGAGCCCAGGCAGGGGTCGCCCAGGCCAAGCGGACAGAGGGCGAGTGGCTGCAGGGAGCCCAGGCAGGGGTCGCCCAGGCCAAGCGGACAGAGGGCGAGTGGCTGCAGAGAGCCCAGGCAGGGGTCGCCCAGGCCAAGCGGACAGAGGGCGAGTGGCTGCAGAGAGCCCAGGCAGGGGTCGCCCAGGCCAAGCATACAGCAGGGCGAGTGGCTGCAGAGAGACCGGTCCAGGGGTCGCCCAGGCCAAGCATACAGCAGGGCGAGTGGCTGCAGAGAGACCGGTCCAGGGGTCGCCCAGACCAAGCATACAGCAGGGCGAGTGGCTGCAGAGAGCCCAGGCCAGGGGTCGCCCAGGCCAAGCGGACAGCAGGGCGAGTGGCTGCAGGGAGCCCAGGCAGGGGTCGCCCAGGCCAAGCGGACAGAGGGCGAGTGGCTGCAGAGAGCCCAGGCAGGGGTCGCTCAGGCCAAGCGGACAGAGGGCGAGTGGCTGCAGAGAGCCCAGGCTGGGGTCGCCCAGGCGAAGCGGACAGAGGGCGAGTGGCTGCAGGGAGCCCAGGCAGGGGTCGCCCAGGCCAAGCGGACAGAGGGCGAGTGGCTGCAGGGAGCCCAGGCAGGGGTCGCCCAGGCCAAGCGGACAGAGGGCGAGTGGCTGCAGAGAGCCCAGGCAGGGGTCGCCCAGGCCAAGCGGACAGAGGGCGAGTCGCTGGAGAGAGCCCAGGCAGGGGTCGCCCAGGCGAAGCGGACAGAGGGCGAGTGGCTGCAGAGAGCCCAGGCAGGGGTCACCCAGGCCAAGCGGTACAGCAGGGCGAGTGGACACAGAGAGACCCAGGGCCAGAGGAGGACCAGGCAAAGAAGCCACAGCACGAGTGGCTGCAGAGAGCCCGGGCCAGGGGTCGCCCAGGCGAAGTGGCCACAGAACGAGTGGCTGCAGAGAGCCCGGTCCAGCAGTCGCCCAGGCCAAGCGGACAGCAGGGCGAGTGGCTGCAGAGAGCACGGCCAGGGGTCGAACAGGCGAAGTGGCCACAGAACGAGTGGCTGCAGAGAGCCCGGTCCAGCAGTCGCCCAGGCCAAGCGGACAGCAGGGCGAGTGGCTGCAGAGAGCCAGGACCAGGAGTCGACCAGGCGAAGTGGCCACAAGGCAGGTGACTGCAGAGAGCCCGGGCCAGGAATCTCCAAGGCCAAGTAGTCAGCAGGGCGAGTGGCTGCAGAGAGCCCAGCCAGGGATCGCCCAGGCTAAGCGAACAGCATGGCAAGTGGGCACAGAGACCCAGGGCCAGGAGTCGAGTCTCCCAGGACAAGCAGGCAGCAGGACAAGTGACTCAGAGACTCAGGGCTAGGAGTCACCGAAGACAAGCGGACAGCAGGACAAGTGACCACAGAAAACCAGGTTTACAAAAGGGGGTGGTGATGAACAGAGTGTCTGAATTGAGCAGACCACTCTTACCCAGTCCAAAGATCAGGGCTTGATCCATCACCATTATTTATCTCACTGCCCCATCCCAGCTCAGAACCTGGCTATATGCAAATCAGTCTGTCCCTGGCCCAGTGCATCATGGGAACAGGGCAGACTAAACTACCAAGCCAATTCTTTACCAGAAAGGAGACAAGCTACCGGGGACCGGTTTCTGGCATTTCAGCCTCTTCGGCCCGGCTTGCTTGAATCCTGATGGAGCAGTGAGAAAGGGACTCATGTCTGAGTATACCCTGCCACACCTATAGTGGCCAAAATCGATTTACAAAAGGGGGTGGTGATGAACAGAGTGTCTGAATTGAGCAGACCACTCTTACCCAGTCCAAAGATCAGGGCTTGATCCATCACCATTATTTATCTCACTGCCCCATCCCAGCTCAGAACCTGGCTATATGCAAATCAGTCTGTCCCTGGCCCAGTGCATCATGGGAACAGGGCAGACTAAACTACCAAGCCAATTCTTTACCAGAAAGGAGACAAGCTACCGGGGACCGGTTTCTGGCATTTCAGCCTCTTCGGCCCGGCTTGCTTGAATCCTGATGGAGCAGTGAGAAAGGGACTCATGTCTGAGTATACCCTGCCACACCTATAGTGGCCAAAATCGATTTACAAAAGGGGGTGGTGATGAACAGAGTGTCTGAATTGAGCAGACCACTCTTACCCAGTCCAAAGATCAGGGCTTGATCCATCACCATTATTTATCTCACTGCCCCATCCCAGCTCAGAACCTGGCTATATGCAAATCAGTCTGTCCCTGGCCCAGTGCATCATGGGAACAGGGCAGACTAAACTACCAAGCCAATTCTTTACCAGAAAGGAGACAAGCTACCGGGGACCGGTTTCTGGCATTTCAGCCTCTTCGGCCCGGCTTGCTTGAATCCTGATGGAGCAGTGAGAAAGGGACTCATGTCTGAGTATACCCTGCCACACCTATAGTGGCCAAAATCGATTTACAAAAGGGGGTGGTGATGAACAGAGTGTCTGAATTGAGCAGACCACTCTTACCCAGTCCAAAGATCAGGGCTTGATCCATCACCATTATTTATCTCACTGCCCCATCCCAGCTCAGAACCTGGCTATATGCAAATCAGTCTGTCCCTGGCCCAGTGCATCATGGGAACAGGGCAGACTAAACTACCAAGCCAATTCTTTACCAGAAAGGAGACAAGCTACCGGGGACCGGTTTCTGGCATTTCAGCCTCTTCGGCCCGGCTTGCTTGAATCCTTATGGAGCAGTGAGAAAGGGACTCATGTCTGAGTATACCCTGCCACACCTATAGTGGCCAAAATCGATTTACAAAAGGGGGTGGTGATGAACAGAGTGTCTGAATTGAGCAGACCACTCTTACCCAGTCCAAAGATCAGGGCTTGATCCATCACCATTATTTATCTCACTGCCCCATCCCAGCTCAGAACCTGGCTATATGCAAATCAGTCTGTCCCTGGCCCAGTGCATCATGGGAACAGGGCAGACTAAACTACCAAGCCAATTCTTTACCAGAAAGGAGACAAGCTACCGGGGACCGGTTTCTGGCATTTCAGCCTCTTCGGCCCGGCTTGCTTGAATCCTGATGGAGCAGTGAGAAAGGGACTCATGTCTGAGTATACCCTGCCACACCTATAGTGGCCAAAATCGATTTACAAAAGGGGGTGGTGATGAACAGAGTGTCTGAATTGAGCAGACCACTCTTACCCAGTCCAAAGATCAGGGCTTGATCCATCACCATTATTTATCTCACTGCCCCATCCCAGCTCAGAACCTGGCTATATGCAAATCAGTCTGTCCCTGGCCCAGTGCATCATGGGAACAGGGCAGACTAAACTACCAAGCCAATTCTTTACCAGAAAGGAGACAAGCTACCGGGGACCGGTTTCTGGCATTTCAGCCTCTTCGGCCCGGCTTGCTTGAATCCTGATGGAGCAGTGAGAAAGGGACTCATGTCTGAGTATACCCTGCCACACCTATAGTGGCCAAAATCGATTTACAAAAGGGGGTGGTGATGAACAGAGTGTCTGAATTGAGCAGACCACTCTTACCCAGTCCAAAGATCAGGGCTTGATCCATCACCATTATTTATCTCACTGCCCCATCCCAGCTCAGAACCTGGCTATATGCAAATCAGTCTGTCCCTGGCCCAGTGCATCATGGGAACAGGGCAGACTAAACTACCAAGCCAATTCTTGAAGACGGCTGTAATGCCAGAAACCGGTCCCCGGGAGCTTGTTTCCTTCCCAGTGTAAGAATTGGCTTCTGTAGTTTGGTTTGTCCTGTTCCCATCATGCACTGGGACAGGAACAGACTAATTTGCATACAGCCAGGTTCTGAAACTGGGATGGTGCAGTGAGCTAAAAAACGGTGTTGGATCTAGCCCTGATCTTTTGACTGGGTGAGAGCTTTCTGCTTAATTCAGAGACTCTGTCCCTCACCACCCCTTTTTGTAAATATTTTTGTCCACCCTAAGCGTGGAAGGGTATTCTCAGATGTGAGACCCTTGCTCATTGCACCATCAGGATTCAAGCAAACCGGGCCGAAGACGGCTGTAATGCCAGAAACCGGTCCCCGGGAGCTTGTTTCCTTCCCAGTGTAAGAATTGGCTTCTGTAGTTTGGTTTGTCCTGTTCCCATCATGCACTGGGACAGGAACAGACTAATTTGCATACAGCCAGGTTCTGAAACTGGGATGGTGCAGTGAGCTAAAAAACGGTGTTGGATCTAGCCCTGATCTTTTGACTGGGTGAGAGCTTTCTGCTTAATTCAGAGACTCTGTCCCTCACCACCCCTTTTTGTAAATATTTTTGTCCACCCTAAGCGTGGAAGGGTATTCTCAGATGTGAGACCCTTGCTCATTGCACCATCAGGATTCAAGCAAACCGGGCCGAAGACGGCTGTAATGCCAGAAACCGGTCCCCGGGAACTTGTTTCCTTCCCAGTGTAAGAATTGGCTTCTGTAGTTTGGTTTGTCCTGTTCCCATCATGCACTGGGACAGGAACAGACTAATTTGCATACAGCCAGGTTCTGAAACTGGGATGGTGCAGTGAGCTAAAAAACGGTGTTGGATCTAGCCCTGATCTTTTGACTGGGTGAGAGCTTTCTGCTTAATTCAGAGACTCTGTCCCTCACCACCCCTTTTTGTAAATATTTTTGTCCACCCTAAGCGTGGAAGGGTATTCTCAGATGTGAGACCCTTGCTCATTGCACCATCAGGATTCAAGCAAACCGGGCCGAAGACGGCTGTAATGCCAGAAACCGGTCCCCGGGAGCTTGTTTCCTTCCCAGTGTAAGAATTGGCTTCTGTAGTTTGGTTTGTCCTGTTCCCATCATGCACTGGGACAGGAACAGACTAATTTGCATACAGCCAGGTTCTGAAACTGGGATGGTGCAGTGAGCTAAAAAACGGTGTTGGATCTAGCCCTGATCTTTTGACTGGGTGAGAGCTTTCTGCTTAATTCAGAGACTCTGTCCCTCACCACCCCTTTTTGTAAATATTTTTGTCCACCCTAAGCGTGGAAGGGTATTCTCAGATGTGAGACCCTTGCTCATTGCACCATCAGGATTCAAGCAAACCGGGCCGAAGACGGCTGTAATGCCAGAAACCGGTCCCCGGGAGCTTGTTTCCTTCCCAGTGTAAGAATTGGCTTCTGTAGTTTGGTTTGTCCTGTTCCCATCATGCACTGGGACAGGAACAGACTAATTTGCATACAGCCAGGTTCTGAAACTGGGATGGTGCAGTGAGCTAAAAAACGGTGTTGGATCTAGCCCTGATCTTTTGACTGGGTGAGAGCTTTCTGCTTAATTCAGAGACTCTGTCCCTCACCACCCCTTTTTGTAAATATTTTTGTCCACCCTAAGCGTGGAAGGGTATTCTCAGATGTGAGACCCTTGCTCATTGCACCATCAGGATTCAAGCAAACCGGGCCGAAGACGGCTGTAATGCCAGAAACCGGTCCCCGGGAGCTTGTTTCCTTCCCAGTGTAAGAATTGGCTTCTGTAGTTTGGTTTGTCCTGTTCCCATCATGCACTGGGACAGGAACAGACTAATTTGCATACAGCCAGGTTCTGAAACTGGGATGGTGCAGTGAGCTAAAAAACGGTGTTGGATCTAGCCCTGATCTTTTGACTGGGTGAGAGCTTTCTGCTTAATTCAGAGACTCTGTCCCTCACCACCCCTTTTTGTAAATATTTTTGTCCACCCTAAGCGTGGAAGGGTATTCTCAGATGTGAGACCCTTGCTCATTGCACCATCAGGATTCAAGCAAACCGGGCCGAAGACGGCTGTAATGCCAGAAACCGGTCCCCGGGAGCTTGTTTCCTTCCCAGTGTAAGAATTGGCTTCTGTAGTTTGGTTTGTCCTGTTCCCATCATGCACTGGGACAGGAACAGACTAATTTGCATACAGCCAGGTTCTGAAACTGGGATGGTGCAGTGAGCTAAAAAACGGTGTTGGATCTAGCCCTGATCTTTTGACTGGGTGAGAGCTTTCTGCTTAATTCAGAGACTCTGTCCCTCACCACCCCTTTTTGTAAATATTTTTGTCCACCCTAAGCGTGGAAGGGTATTCTCAGATGTGAGACCCTTGCTCATTGCACCATCAGGATTCAAGCAAACCGGGCCGAAGACGGCTGTAATGCCAGAAACCGGTCCCCGGGAGCTTGTTTCCTTCCCAGTGTAAGAATTGGCTTCTGTAGTTTGGTTTGTCCTGTTCCCATCATGCACTGGGACAGGAACAGACTAATTTGCATACAGCCAGGTTCTGAAACTGGGATGGTGCAGTGAGCTAAAAAACGGTGTTGGATCTAGCCCTGATCTTTTGACTGGGTGAGAGCTTTCTGCTTAATTCAGAGACTCTGTCCCTCACCACCCCTTTTTGTAAATATTTTTGTCCACCCTAAGCGTGGAAGGGTATTCTCAGATGTGAGACCCTTGCTCATTGCACCATCAGGATTCAAGCAAACCGGGCCGAAGACGGCTGTAATGCCAGAAACCGGTCCCCGGGAGCTTGTTTCCTTCCCAGTGTAAGAATTGGCTTCTGTAGTTTGGTTTGTCCTGTTCCCATCATGCACTGGGACAGGAACAGACTAATTTGCATACAGCCAGGTTCTGAAACTGGGATGGTGCAGTGAGCTAAAAAACGGTGTTGGATCTAGCCCTGATCTTTTGACTGGGTGAGAGCTTTCTGCTTAATTCAGAGACTCTGTCCCTCACCACCCCTTTTTGTAAATACACAGAAAACCAGGGCCAGTGGTCAACCAGGCAAAGTGGCCACAGGATGAGTGGCCACAGGATGAGTGGCTGCAGAGACCCAGGGCTAGGAGTCACCCGGGCCAAGCAGACAGCCACGAACAGGAAGTTGTCACAACAGGTTTGTGGTGTCAATGACAAAAGCCTTGTGAGATGGAGTGCATCCATGTTGTCCCAGCATCAGCTTCACATCAAGCAAAAAGCATAAACCAGTCATCTAGGAGTGAGTTCAGGACTGGCAGCGCCGCAGCGCAAGGAAAGCCATGCCTAAAGCATCAACCTCACAACACACAAGTGGCGAACCTGGATATAAAAATACATGTTTAAATCATTTTCTGAATATTACATGAATTCAAGGCAATTTTATTTGTAGCAAAAGGGAGTCATGCTTGTAGTTTTCTTCACAAATAGTTGGAAAATCCTGTGATGACAGAAACAGCTATTTTAACATGGCGGTACATAGGGAAGACGGAGTTAGTATTCAATGTGAATCTTTATTCATGGTGAGTAAGACACTGTTGCCTTTCGAATTCACAACTAATTTCCAAATTTGAGAAGTTGACACACTTCTGACAAATATTCTATTTCTTGACGGACATTTTGACTCCAGGCAGCTTTTTCGAAAACATTCTACACAGGCCACTTTAGCGGCCATCTTAATGTCAGGCTGAGTATCACACTCTAATATACAAGCTGCAGGCAAGTGATGCATTAACTTGTGGTGACTACTTCTAGTGACCCCTATATGCTTACAGGAGCAAGAAAGGCTGACGGCTTCCAAATGGAAGCCACCTGCAAAGACAACACAAGCACCCCAAGAAAAACAAATGCTTACCTGCTTGTTTGAGGTACAAGTACATGTGCTATATTTGTAAGCTGTTACATATAAGTGAAATTATTTGTCAGTTTTATTTTAGTTTTTGCACTCAAATATTTTTTCTTGCAAAATAATACCTGGCAAATATAGAAAATCAACATCCTTATATAATCATTCTTCAAGTAAGACAATCTTCAATCTTTACTGTTTGCTTAAATGTGTTTCTTTTTTAGTGTGGGGAGCCTTCTTTCGAAGATAGCTTCTACCGGGAGCTGCTTCAGTTCCTACATTCAGTGCATGTCATGCCTTGCAACGGTAGACCTACCCGGGGAAGAACAATACACCTAACAGTCAATAGCATCTGTGAGAAAAAAATATTCCTCTGAAGCCCATCCAATCTATAAAGATTCAAAAAGTATTGATAATAGGTAGGCCAACAGTTAACGGCGTTTGTAAGCTGTCCTAAAAACAGTACAAAAAGAGGGAAGTTATGTTTTGCCAAGGATTTTCCAAGGAATAGCCCATGTCAGGGAATGCCATGATTTGTCCTACATTCCATGCACGCTTCTGGCGAAGGACGAAGTCTGTACAGGTCATTGCTGCTCCGCCACACCATCAACCGCTCCCTGGTGACTGCCTAGTTTATCGACGGGTGGAAACACGCCGAGGTCAACCCACTCCCGAAGAAACCCTCGGCAGACTCCACCGACCTCAAAAACTACAGACCCATCTCCCTGCTCCCGTTACCAGCGAAAGTCATTTAGAAAGCCATAAACAGCCAACTCGCCACATTCATGGAAGAACACAACATCCTCGACTCCTCCCAATCCGGCTTCAGAAAAAACCACAGTACGGAAACCGAACTCCTCACCGCAACAGACGACATCTGCACCCTACTGGACAAAGAAGAAACAGTAGCTCTCATCCTCCTCGACCTTTCAGCGGCATTCGCTCTCACCACACCCTAATATACAGACTCCACGATGCAGGGATCCAGGACAAGTAACTCGCCTGGATCCGCTCCTTCCTCTCCGGCAGAACGCAGCGGGTCAGACTCCCTCCTTTCCTCTCAGACCCTACATCTACCACCTTCAGAGTCCCCAGGGGTCCTCCCTCAGCCCTACACTCTCCAACGTCTGCATGGCTCCACTCACCCCCATCGTCAGAACCTACGGACTCAACATTCTGTCATAAGCAGACGAAACCAAACTCAACCTCTCCCTATCCAACGAACCCAACACCGCCAGACACAATTTTCGAGAAGGCATGGAAGCTGTCGCCAAATGGATAAAAAACAGCTGCCTTCAACTAAACACCAACAAAACAGAAATACTGATCATAGGCCCACACCCCAACGCCTGGAACAACACCTGGTGGCCCGCTGCCCTCGGAAGCCTGCCCACCCCCATGGACCACACACGCAACCCAGAGCTCATCCTGGACTCCGAGCTCAAAATGGACCGCCAAATAAACTCCGTCTCATACTCCCGCTTCCTCACCCTCCACCTCCTACGTAAGACCTTCAAATGGATCCCCCTCGAACACAGAAAGACCGTCACTCACGCCCTGGTCACCAGCAGGCTCGACTACGGCAAAGTACTCTACGCTGGAATAAACAAAAACCTCACCCGCAAGCTACAGAACATCCAAAACGCCGCAGCAAGACTGGTCTTCAACTTGCCAAGACACTGCCACATCTCCCAGCACCTGCGCACACTGCACTGGCTCCCCATTGAGGTTAGAGTCACCTTCAAGATGCTCACCCATGCTCACAAGGCCCTCCATGACACCGGACCAGCATACCTAAACAGCCGACTCAAATTCAACGCACCCCAAAGAACCCTATGATCAGCCCAGCTCTCCTATGCCGTGGTCCCCCGCACCAGAAAGACCAGATCAGGAGGCCGCTACTTCTCCTTCTGTGCGGCCAGAGCCTGATACGCCCTTCCGCTCCACCTCAGACAGACAACATCGCTCCCCATCTTCGCAAGAAACTTCAAAACCTGGCTCTTCGACAGACCCCCTTGATGGACTGGAACCTGCACCCCCCCCCCCCTCAGCCCCAGTGCCTTGAGACCCTCACGGGTGAGTAGTCGTGCTTAACAAACGCCTGATTGATTGATTGACGCTTATTCGTGCTAAGGGCATGCGGTGGACGTGGCTTGGAATGGGTGCAGCCCTTCTGCATCTTTTGAGTGGATTGCCTGTGTAATATTACTGGGACAGAGGAGTAAAGGGCCTCGGAAGACAAGCATTAGGGTCCATATTAGAGCCCCTCACCCACCCCCAGTGATGTTATGTTATGTGTATTTGTAAAGCGCACTATCACCCGCGAGGGTATCCCGGTGTTGAGTGGAGGACCCTGGGGGATGACAGAAGGGCCAATGAGTGCACATGCAGTCAACCAGGGATGCAGGAGAAGGTCCTGTGTATCATCTCAAGAACAACACAGCGGATTGACCTCTGCTCACGTGAGCCAATAGGCGCTGCCGAGAGAACGTGCAGGCAGCTCTCTATGCCGGGCACATGCCGCATAAGGCACATGGGCCTGTCCTTGCATTCCGAGCAGCAGGCTTTCATGGAAGGAGGTTCTGGCTGTCGAGCAATTCTCTGAAGAACAGATATGAACATTTTCGGAGAACTCGTGCAAGCTGCAGCCATCTGCCAGCTGTTCCAAGGATGTTGAATAACTTTCTCTGAATCAAAATTCCTCATCTACAGCAAATTGTACCAGAGACACAGCATGATAATTACACAGCTCGGCAATTCCACTCCCAGACAAGCTTCTACGAGTATTGGCTCTGATACCTTTGAGCCTCTTTCATGTAAAACAAATTTGCTTTCACAATGTCTGTGCCTAACTAGTGAAAATATTTTCAAAATGCATGTCGGGTGACCGCCCACCCGCCGTGCAGTTAATGGAGAACAGCCGACTATTTGCCGCTGAGCTCCAGTCTTTGCCTGTCATTATCACCCGCAGGTGCCCAACCCCCTGCAGCGCATGGCTTTCGGATTAGCACAGTAAGGGGATGGGCCCAACCACCCCCTTGTTTGTAGAGCTGTGGATTCACCGCAATTCTCCAGAGAGGTGCACCAGGCGTTACGGTGAATCTGCAAAGCCAAGTAAATGCAAATATATATATATATATATATATATATATATTGACCCAAAAGAGAGCAAGAGACTTTTGTCAATATAACATAAATATCTTTTCATGAGTTCATGAGTATGAACAAGTTATATATAAATATAACATGTTTGTACTCATAAAACATATATATATATATATATATATATATGAAATATTCGCACTATATTATATGTAGATAGACATATTGTGGCCACCCTCCCTGAGCCATTATTGGTCCCGGGGTCCTCATTCCCCGGGGCTGGCTCAGAAGCTGTGCCCCAGGGAGGCTAAACCTGGGACATAGTGGTTTCTCTGTCCGCACCGGTATGGGCAGGGAAACCTGAGTTTGCTCTCGCTTGGTGGGAGCATTTTTGAATTTCTAGCAAAGCGGCAGCAAACATCAAGTCAGATGCCAGCGGGATCTTTGAAAAAGCTACTGTCCACTGGGGGCAGACGTTTGACCTGTTTTCCTGCTCGCAATGAAGCGATGAAACAAATCAAAATATTGCAATGCCAGCTCCTGCTGTATATGGTGAGGCAGCTAGAAACGCGGGGCTCCCCCTGAAGCCTCCAAAGAGAGGATGGTCAGTGCCCTAGTTGGGCACTAGGGCACCCAGCTTTTAGAAATGGGTGCCCCTGGGGACAGGATCCTTGAGGCCGATAATGGTTTGGGGAGGAGGTAGAGCGGCCCTTCTCCCTTTAAAAAAAGACACGGCCTGTGACTCAGGAAGGGGGGGTGCTCTGGTCCACTCCCCTTTTCTTGATATATGTATGGTCCCAGCAAATGGGATCCCTAGGGCCTAAAGATGCTTGGGAGGGGAGCTGCACAGCTCCCTTTTCCTTTACTTAAATAAGTGGCCCCGGGGCCATTCCCTATGCATTTTCAATCGACTTCTTTAAGACGGGGAACAGCAAAAACTGCTAAACGAAATTACACCAAATTTGGCAGTAAGCTAGATCCTGGTATGCAGATTGTGATATCTGTGATTTGGTGGGTAAATAATAATTCTATAACTGGATGGTTGAGGCCTCAAGAGGCTTGAGAGATTCTTGCGGGAGCACCAATATAAAAATTGAGTCTTCTGATTGTGTCAGGGAGTTTTATTTCCCTTGGGCCATCTCAGTCTCACAAGAGTCAGACTCCTCTGGGAGCGAGCGCATTACAAGTTCTGTCAAAACTCTGCCAACTGCTGTGTGGCAGAGTTTTTTGGCACGCACGTGCAGCCTGCCAATGGTGAGTTGGCTAGCGTAAACGAGAATTGATGCCCCCTAGCAAGATTTTTTTAACATGGTTTGTCGCGACCATTTGCTGTGAGAAAGCAGCTGCTCAACTAGAAAATGTCCTAGAAAGGCAGCAAAGTACCAACAACCTCTGGTCCGACAGGTTGGGCCCTTTGCGGTGATTGTCCAGCACGGAACAAGCTCCCGAAGTTAAAAATCAGCACAAGCAGAGCAACCTGCTGATTCTGTTCACTTGCGTAACTCTTCAGAATCTCGCAAAGCTTCCTGGGAGTGGATGGAACGCGCAGAGCTCTGTGAGATCCTGGAGAGTTACGTGTGCGGCAGAATCAGCACAAGCAGAGCAACCTGCTGATTCTGTTCACTTGCGTAACTCTTCAGAATCTCGCAGAGCTTCCTGGGAGTGGATGGAACGCGCAGAGCTCTGTGAGATCCTGGAGAGTTACGCGTGCGGGCAGAATCAGCACATCGCTTTGCTTGCTCTGATTTTTAGCACCGGGAGCTTGTTCCGTGCCTACAAGACATGGGGAGGAGGGCCTCTGTGGACCCCTCCCCTTTTAACTTATACGTATGGTCCTGGGGAATGGTGTCCACAGGGCCTAAAGTGGATCAGGGAGTGGGGCCTTATGGTAGGGGATCCCAGGGCCAGTCCCTGTGGTCAACCGCCCACCAAGCACGACTGAAGGCTGTGCGCAGTGTGGGAATGGCTGCCTTTACAGGGGTTGGCCAAAGGGACTGGTCGCAGGCCAGGCCTTGTGGCCAAACCCCTCTGCTCACGGCCAAAGGCTGTGCGCAGTGAGGGGATGCATTTGTGTATGGTAATTAAATACTACTTTGATTAAAAAAATAAAAAAATAAAAATGCACTGAAAAAAACTAAGGTTAAAGTAACATTATAGTTAGGTTTGATAAAAGGATGTTTTGAAATAAAACAGAAAATCTTAGAATTTCACAGAAAAAAACAAAGGTTAAAGTAACGTTATGGTTAGGTGAATAAGTCAGAGACAACATTACATTTGTAAACCAAATAAACATACAGAAATGCACCAGTTAGAGTTATTAGAGCTAACTATAACTTGTGTCCCGACTTTCACTGCTTATGAACTCACATATTGCATCACTCATGACATGTTCTATGACATCATTTATGACATCACCGATGACATCTCAAATGACATCATTGATGATATAATTCAAGCTCCTTTTGTACACATTGCTCTATAAATGGGTACAGCATCAGAGCTCTGAGAGCAAGAATAAAATAGATCAGAAGAATATGAACCATCATTCTTGTCAGCACAGAAACAACAACCCTAGGTGTAGAAAGCATGGGTTCGGTGCCACATTGATCCTGTACCATAAACTTCACGGTTAGCATAGTTCACATTAATAATCAATCACAGATATATGGGAAACCCTCATTGCGCGTGGTGTTCAATATGTGAGCAACTATTCAAAGAAAGCCAAGTTGCTAAAAATACTGAACGTCTGTTCCAAAACCAATGCCCTACTATGGACAGTTTTTAAGTGTATCAAACCACTAACATTCAGCAAACCTACATTGAGAAATTAAGTTGGTATCAGTAGAGAAGTGGATACTGCAAACAGTATTCACTCTATAGTTTACTCGGTAGTAGGCCTGAGCCGTAAATTCCATTTCGCTCGCAGAATTTGCAGAATTTGGGTAATTTCGCTTTCCGCAGAGATCGCGGAATTGCAAAAAATTCCTCGATCTGAGGCTTTGCAGAATTTTTTGCTTGTTTGCGCTTTCAAAATGCGTGTTTGCTAGATATTTCCCCCCGAACACACAAACAGCATTGGCGAACAGGAAAAAAAGCATTGGAAACAAGCGGAACCAGCAATTCCGCATGTTCGCGGAACTCTGCGTGCTCGCTGAGATTTTTTACCATTTTGCAGAGCTTTACGTAGAGCGACTAGGCAAATTATGCCCACATTTACTCTGTACCAGACTGTTTGCAAACAGTGACACTCACATGAGAAATTCACTAGGGAAAATTAAAAAGTACCTAGAAAGAAGAGAGTACACTCTATGCAACACTTGGCAAAAAAACACTATTCAATTGAAATAAGCAATACCTGAAGGTGCTAAAGGTGATACCACCTGCAACCTTCATACTGTGGTGAATACTTGACAGAGGGGCCGATTCACAGAACTAACTTAAGACAAAATCATAAACGTTCTACTTTTGGTATTCACAGAAGGCATTTAGTAGTCTTAAGTTATGATTTTGTCTTAAGTTATGATTTTGTCTCAACGTACCGCTGTGAATAGTGCCTAGTGTTTTTGATAACTTGACAAAGCGCCGCCTTACATTTCGCATTTTCATCTAAGCAAGTTTGAATGTTGTCACATTGCCTACGAAATGCTCTTGAATGTATCCAAATCCATCCCCATTAACACTCAGCATAAACATTGAACATATAGTTCCTCTTGTAGGAGAATATGTAACAAACAAGCATTCTGGACATATTAAACTATAGTTGCACAGGACAAAAAATCCTTTAACCATATTATACACTTTGAGTATCTGTTTATTTAAACTTCCTATATACAATTTCCATTAGCCTCAGAAAATGTGGATTCTTTTCCACTCAGAATTAAACATTGTTGACAAAAGTAGTCCCTGTGTATGGATTATTGTCCACTCCCTCCAATGGTGGGCAGTTATTCTTAAACCTGTTCTTATCCAAAATGAGAGTTGTGATCAAACCATATTGAAGTCAAGGTGTGCAAACCTGGACACCGCGTAGGAGCCCCGCGTGAGAGGGCCTGGGGTCTCCAACCAGGAGTCCTGAACTATTACTAATGTAGGTTGTCTGAAACATATCCTGACCAATAGTCATCTAACTTTTCACGACAAAGCTTCTCCTTTGCACGCTTCCACCCTCTCAACACCCTTGATAGTAATTTAATGTACAAAGGAACCATGACCCTCCTGTGCACAGAGGTGCAGGCCTTTTTGTGTGTCAGAAAAGATACTAATGTGTTCTAAATGTCACTTGCAAAAACATCTTCCAGTTGGGTGTAGATTTTCTATTATGGACTACAAAGGGCGATAATATGATTAATAATTAGGACACAATAGTTTCGCCAGACAACATTTAGTACTCAATATTCTAGTACAAACCCTTTAAACAGCACAGTGTATTGATTAGTCATGCAAATGTGTCAGGCAAATTTTAATTTAGAATACTTTAGACACAGCATAGAAATGGAATGCGGATTCTGGAGCTAAACATTTTTGTCACATTAAAAAAAAACATGCAATGAACATTTTCTTATTAGAGCTTAAGCTTCAAAGGACTTAGGGCCAGATGTAGGTAAATATCATTTACCGATTCTAAAATACTGAATTTTACCGATTCAGTATTTTAGAATCGGTAAATGATATGTAGCTAATGATGAGGTAAATTTTACCGACTCGATAAAATTCGGTAAGTACAGATTCGGTATTTACCGATTCGGTATTCCCCATTCATTCCTACGGGCCTGGAGGCCTATAGGAATGAATGAGAAATTCCGATTCGGTAAATACCGAATTGGTAATAGGGGGTAGACCTACAAGGTGGCAGGGTGTCACATTGACACCCTGTTGCACCCCTGAATGGTGCATGGGTGCACATGTGGCACACATACATGCCCCGAGGGCATGTATGTCTGCCACATGCCACTGTTAAAAAAGCAAAAAATAGCTTTTTTATCGGTTTTCGTTATTTACCACTAACTTGTAGTTGGTGGTAAATAACGAATCCTTACAGGTGAAAAGCACTCACTTGAGTGCTTCCTACATTAAGGATTCAGTAATTTACCGAATCGGTATTTAAGAATTCGGTAATTTACCGAATTCTTAAATACTGATTCGGTAAATTACCGAATCGGAAATGTAGCCACCTAGGGCCCGATGTAGGTAATCCTCATTTACCGACTCTAAAATATCGAATTTTACCGATTCGGTATTCTAGATTCGGTAAATGAGATGTAGGTAAAAATTCGGTATTTTTTACCGAATCGGTAGAATTCGGTAATTACCGAATCGGTATTTACCGATTCGGTAATTGCCATTGATTCCTATGGGCCTTGAGGCCCATAGGAATCAATGTCAATTACCGAATCGGTAAATACCGATTCGGTAAAAATACCGAATTGTCAAGGGGAACAGGGTGTCACTTTGACACCCTGTTGCACCCCTGATTTTGGCTTGTGTGCCATGTGGCACACATACATGCCTTAATCAGGGGTGCAACAGGGTGTCAAATTTGCACAGGTGTACATGCACAGAAGTGCATGTACACAGGACTTCGTTATTTAACATGCAATAGTATTACATGGTAAATAACGAATCGGTAATGACCTGTCGCACTGTTTGAAGTGCCACCTACATCTGGATTTACCGATTCGGTAAATTTACTGATTCAGTATTTTACAGAATCGGTAAATTTACCGGATTGGTAAATATACCGATTCTGTAAATATAAGGCCACCTACATGTCAAATCCCAAATACTGGTCGGTAACGGCCAAAATCGGCCGTTACCGACCGGTATTTGGCGACCTACATCCCAAATGCCTAATACCGGTCGGTAACGGACGAAATTCGGTAATTTCGTCCGTTACCGACCGGTATTAGGGTTCCTACATCTGGCCCAAAGTCTTTCCAAATGCTATCGATTTCAGGACAGTCATCAATAAACATAAAGCTGGGAGCAAAGAACGAAAGTTTATAAGTTAACAGGCCTTGAGCATTTTCAATAGATCAAATCCTATCTATATGACGTTTTGCGAACTCAAAAATGTGCCCCTTAAAAAAACGATTTCCTGAGAAATAATCACTCGGGGTGTTGAGTTTAAGATACAATTACAAATAGGAGTGTGGGTGTTTTAAGATGAAGCTCAACATTTTTGATACATGCTTATTCGCACATTTTCGAGAATTACTTTATTCTCATGTAATCATAATAGGAATAGCTTGATGAAATTTGAAATTTTATATGCAAATGATCTTGGGAAAATACAACATTTTGTATGGAGTCCTCAATGATTCACAGATTCTCATTAGTTTCACTACAGAAAAGATACTTCCACTTCAAATAATAAATGCTTTTCATTTCACTGTGTACAACTGTCGTCTCATAAATAAACATTCCTATCAATGCACGCCAATACTGAACAGCCGTGATAGCTGAATTTAGTACGAACCGACCTTGAATTGGGAACAGGGGTGAAAATAAGCAGGATATATGTTGAAGGCAGACACCCTTCCCTCAGCCACCGTTGTGTGTCTATTTTTGCAATATATTCCTGTGTGTTTCTAATAACCTCTGTACGTTAGTTACTGTTTACTTAACTAGCTTTATTCTATTCACTCAACAAATCCTCTACCAGTAGTTATACATGTATTGAACTTAAGGAACTCGAAATCAAAACACACAGGGCAGTAAATATAAATAAAAAACAACCCAGGAGCCTAGCAACCAAGACGTCGTGAAATAAAAGCCACCACATTTGAAAACAGACAAGGGTTGTATCCTAGGAGCCGGTACAAATTAAACAGACATATAATTCAACTGGGAGGGTTTGGGGTTTTCCAGAAGTGACAAGGCGCGCACCTGAGTAACCGCAAAGTGTATACTACTACAGAGTACAGCAGTCCAGGCAAAAAGGGCGGGCGGCAATCCCTCGTAACCGCTCAAGGTTGGACCTGAAAGATCCACACAAATTGCACAGTAACAACGAAGCCCCTGCACTGGAGAAAAACAGTAATGTCTGGGTGATTTACAGTTTCAATGAGAAAGGTAAACTGAGCACATCAAGACTTAAGTAAATCGACCATTTGGTGCAATAAGAGAGTTCAAAAGATGTAAAGTTCTTGGTGTATAACACCGGTTTAATGTTCCTCTGTACTGGCCAACACGTGTTTCATCGCAGGGAACAGACTGCGAATCTTCAGGGCTGGGTATAGATACAAAAAATGCATTTGTAAGGGTGTTCTACATTAAATAGATTGAGGTGGTATGTGTGACCAAGGTGAAAAACGGCATGCCATGGAGTGACACTGTGTCAATTGTGGCTTGAAAAAGTATTACACAAGTGACTTTAGTGAGAGTGAAATGTGATATTGATACTGTCATGTATCAACAGAATGTGAAAATGTGACCATATTCTGAGAGTCTACAGCATTAATTTCGAAAACACTGACCAGTGCGAGAAAACGTGAAGGTGGCGGAGTGAATCATGAGTGTGTGTGTATTTATTTATTTCGGGTACAAACCCACATGTGACTTACAGTGACTGTCTGAAAGTACATATAACCTATACTGTTAGACATGTTATATTTCATGGAATATACCTAGGCATAGGTTTCTTAATACATAATTCATTAGAGATAATCATAGTATCACAGTCACTTGTAGATAGCATTAAATATCAAAATAAAGCATTGTTTACTTGACTGGTTTGAAATTGTTATATCGTTTAAACAAAGCTCGTGTGAGTTTCTTGGATAAAGAGCAAAGCCCAGCGGGTTTTCAGTGCTCATGTCTAGGGGGAGTGTCCACAGTTGGGTGGAGCGACATTGATTTTGCATGCCACTGGTCAGTGAGAGTGCTAGAAGATCTGTAGAAAAGGGAGGGGCATAATGACAAAGGAGGATATCTGGAAAGTAGGTGCAAGGAAGTAAAAATTTTTGTTTACCTAAAAGAACACCAACTGTAGTCAACCTAGTTCAAGTTTAACCACGTAGTACGCGGTGTTACGGAAAACTGATAAGTGATTGGAAGATTGGGGCAACAATGATCATTGCAGGCCGTGCCATGGGAAAGGACAAATTATAGATAGTTTTCCAAAAAAAACCCCGTTACAGCACTGAAAAACTCACCCTCATAAAATATGGACCGGAAATGGTGGTGTGGCCACCCGGATGGGTGAGATATGTAGACAATAAACGTTGCTCGCGTAGTTGGTAGTCTCTAAAAATATACATAATGCGTATTTTATAATAGTATGTACATAAATGGTTGTGTACCAAACCAAAAAATAAACTAAAACAAGGGCGGTGAACACCCACTCGTTTAGTCATCCTACCTCATTAGTATTCAATGGAGGCCATAACCGGGAGGAGAAGATTTAGCGTAGTAGCGCTCAAGATCATAGACAGGCGGATACACCTGTATAAAAAGTAGAGGAACAGGAATGTAAAGGATATATGACCCTTTGTATTAAGGCACTTCTTGTATATATTAATAGTGTTGGGCCAAAACGCGAGCGTTGTTTACCTGACTAGCCGTATTTCCCCTCCTGTAGTTCCCGGCGCCGTGTTTCAAAGACGGTCACCTGACAGGAAGTCGGGACACTTTTTATAACCTAGTTCCGTTTGTGTTTTAAAGAAAAACTAGACCGGCGGTATAGATTGCTACCCGTGCAAAGCATTTCTATATCCAGAAGAAATACTATATTTATAACGTAGTGTGGAGTTGAAAAGGGATAGAAGGGGGGTTTTTTGGAAAAGATATGTTGCTCCAAATAGTTGGTGTTTGACAAGGGGGCACATCATTAAAACTTCCAGAAACCAAAAGGGGGGAGCAGGAATTGATTAATTAGTTTTCGGTCTCGTGGATGAATGTCCCTGAAGGTTATGTGGTGTTTTAGTCAGGTGACAAAGTGCTAGTGATATATATGGATGTCAGCTGAAGCTACAAAATATTGCATGGATAAAAAACATAGGTAGAAATTACAGACGTCAACATGTGTGTGGTATATATAATTCTGTTGGATTAACATACTCTCAAAGAATCATGTGACATACATCAAATACAGGTGTACAGCCTGTTGGTGTTGGCGTACATTAGGAATCTATTTGTTCTCATACTGCAATGTGATAATGGGAGAACAAGTGTACATAAAGTCTCAGTTCAGTTCCCCAGGAAATATTGCATCTCAGGGTCGTAGTTCAATCCGAATTCTATACTGCGTAGACGCATAATCCATGTTGCTTCTTTGCGTCTGAGAGCTAGTTCACGGTTACCCCCTCTCACATGGACGGGCACCGTTTCAATACCATAGAAACATATACGGAAATCTTCAATGGCAGGTTGGCATTTGGCTATATGTAGGGCAACAGGATATTTTGGGTCTTGTTTTTGGAAAACTATCTATAATTTGTCCTTTCCCATGGCACGGCCTGCAATGATCATTGTTGCCCCAATCTTCCAATCACTTATCAGTTTTCCGTAACACCGCGTACTACGTGGTTAAACTTGAACTAGGTTGACTACAGTTGGTGTTCTTTTAGGTAAACAAAAATTTTTACTTCCTTGCACCTACTTTCCAGATATCCTCCTTTGTCATTATGCCCCTCCCTTTTCTACAGATCTTCTAGCACTCTCACTGACCAGTGGCATGCAAAATCAATGTCGCTCCACCCAACTGTGGACACTCCCCCTAGACATGAGCACTGAAAACCCGCTGGGCTTTGCTCTTTATCCAAGAAACTCACACGAGCTTTGTTTAAACGATATAACAATTTCAAACCAGTCAAGTAAACAATGCTTTATTTTGATATTTAATGCTATCTACAAGTGACTGTGATACTATGATTATCTCTAATGAATTATGTATTAAGAAACCTATGCCTAGGTATATTCCATGAAATATAACATGTCTAACAGTATAGGTTATATGTACTTTCAGACAGTCACTGTAAGTCACATGTGGGTTTGTACCCGAAATAAATAAATACACACACACTCATGATTCACTCCGCCACCTTCACGTTTTCTCGCACTGGTCAGTGTTTTCGAAATTAATGCTGTAGACTCTCAGAATATGGTCACATTTTCACATTCTGTTGATACATGACAGTATCAATATCACATTTCACTCTCACTAAAGTCACTTGTGTAATACTTTTTCAAGCCACAATTGACACAGTGTCACTCCATGGCATGCCGTTTTTCACCTTGGTCACACATACCACCTCAATCTATTTAATGTAGAACACCCTTACAAATGCATTTTTTGTATCTATACCCAGCCCTGAAGATTCGCAGTCTGTTCCCTGCGATGAAACACGTGTTGGCCAGTACAGAGGAACATTAAACCGGTGTTATACACCAAGAACTTTACATCTTTTGAACTCTCTTATTGCACCAAATGGTCGATTTACTTAAGTCTTGATGTGCACAGTTTACCTTTCTCATTGAAACTGTAAATCACCCAGACATTACTGTTTTTCTCCAGTGCAGGGGCTTCGTTGTTACTGGACAAATTAAACAGACAGTTCAGAAAGTTATAAAAAAAGAACATAGTGAAAGGAAAAGTATACTCCAAAAATCCAAAAACTATCGATAACCTCTCTGGCGATATGGAATGTCTGAAACAGGCCACGCCCCATTCAATGCAACCAGAACCGGAAGAGGTTTCATGTGCCATGTGCTGGCAGGGTCACCAGACGAGCTGTCATCAGAGTCAGACACCATGACAATATGTTGAATATTTGAGCACTGTTAATGTGTTTCTGCAAAAGCAGCCTGGCCTGTTGCCTAAGTGTGACACCCTACAGAGGGTCTGGTCTGGGTGTGTAGGGTGCGCATGACAACTGGAAAACATGTGATCCGTGAGTATGCAAATCCGGGCTGACATGAAGCCGATGCGTTTGAAAGAATGGAGTTTGGAGAGATTAGTTCTGGCATGTTACCCCCTTTATGTGGGAGGGCTCTAACCAACTGATAAATTCCAAGGGCTGACATCGACGCGTTGATATCTGGCGCCATCTTACATTTGGGGTGAACCCTGAATGCTTAAAATTGCACGCTAGCAGAACTTTATAGGATTTTTGTTGCATGCATAGAGCCAAGTTAAGGATCTTATAAAAGTACATACATGGCCAGGGTTCACACGTGACACCACAAACAATATTTCAAGGTCTAATTGCATGATCGAGTGTAAGTCACCCAGATGTCTCCTCCTTGAGATTGGGATCTTGGTGCAAGGTATCTTCACAAATATAAATGAGTGCATGGAGACCCCACTTGAAAGGGCTGTATGGGGCCTCAGCTTGCAAGCCTCCCCTGAAGTACCCTGTCCTTTCCCTGGCTCCAATGATGAAAGGACAGGGGAGAATCGATCAGCTGCAGATTGCACAAAATTTTCAGGAGTTCTTTGGACAAATTTATTTTATTTATTTATTTTTCGGAGTTATAAAGCGCATAGCTGCCTCAGCGACGAGACGTCCCAGCGCTATCAGACACCTAGGAGCCAGAGCCAGGAAGAGCTGGCGATACAGTACTTACTTGTGGGGAAAGAGCCAAGTTTTCAAGTTTTTGCGGAATGCCAGATGATTCGATATTACTCTCATCGAGAGAGGTAGAGAATTCCAGAGATTGGCGGCCAAGTGGCCAAAGGAGCGGCCGCCGGCCCTCGCTCTCCAAATACGGGGAGCGCGGGCTAAGGCAAGGTCTGCCGAGCGAAGTGTGCAGCCTGGCTTGTAGTACTCCAACAGATGGAATAACCCTGATGGAGATTGGTGTGCCAGAATCTTGTGGGAATAGCACAGTGCCTTGAACTCGATCCGCTGTTTGACTAGCAAACAGTGTAGTCTGGGAAGGTCCTGGGCCACTGAGTGCGATCTAGGCAGGGCGACCAGCAGCCATGCTGCCGCGTTTTGTGCCCTCTGCAAACGTTGAATGCTCGCCTTATTGGCACCCAGGTAGAGGCAGTTTGGATAATCCAATCTGGACACTACAGATGCCTGGATAATAGTCTGTCGCACCTTCGGGGAAAGAATCCGAGCAAAGGTCTGAGGCCGCGCAGAAGTCCAAAGCAAGTCCCTGCGACGGCCTTTGACTGTTTCTCAAAGTACAGATTGCTATCAAACCATATGCCCAGATTTTTTACAACCTCTTTGGGGAGAGGGGCGGGCTTAAGGCGATCTGGCCAGCACTGATTGGACCACAGCTCCGATCCCTGCCGAAGAGAAGAATCTCAGACTTACTGGCGTTCAGCTTTAGATAGTTGGCCACCTTCCAGTCCGAGATTGCCAGGAGGTCGCCCTTAAACTTAATCAGGTTGTTATCACACCACTGCAAGAAGGCGAACACCAGTTGGGTGTCATCGGGGTAAGACACCAATGACTGCCCCCTGCTCCTGGCCACTTCAGCCAGGGGTCTAACATTCAGGTTGAACAACAGAGGACTCAGGACAGAGCCCTGCGGTACACCCCGATGTAAAGCAGCCTCCCGTGAGTGGTATGGGGGAACAGAGACCTGGAAGGACCTGTCCTCAAGAAAGGACCGAAGCCAGGCCAGTGCCCGGTCCCTCAGTCCAGCCTCCCCAAGACGGTTCAAGAGGATCTTGTGGGAGACCGTATCAAAGGCGGCACTAAGGTAAGGAGGACCAGTGCCACAGAGTCCCCAATGCCCAGGCTCCCTCGGATGCTCTCTGATACGGTAAGTAAGGCAGACTCAGTACTATGCTGGAGTAGTGTGGCTCAATGGTTAGAGTGGCAGACCCTGATGCAGAGTTCAGGTCAGGGACCAGGGTTTGATTCCCGCCTCGGCGGGGTCTCGGGCTCAATTTCCTCGGACCTGTTAATTCTCGCCTCAGTGCCTATTCTAATCACGGGCCCCACGCTGCAACTCTGGGCAATAGCTTGCTTAGCCTCCACACCGGCCCCAACAGCGCTTAGGATGCCTGGCTTCACCCTGGGGGTGCCCAGGAGTGGACACTTCACAGGGAAAGCCAGGAGGGGTTCCACAGCGGTATGAGTATCAGCGCCAGGAAGCCGCATAGGTGACACCGCAAGGTGACGTCTGGTGACAGTGCGCTCTATAAGTACCATGACATTTACACATTTACATTATGCTGTGGCCAGAGACCGTGCTGGGTAATATGAAGGCTCGCATTCAGCTCAAGAAATTCGGTCAGGATTGAATTGACATGGAATTCTGCCAACTTTGCCAGGAAAGGAAGCTGGGAAATTGGTCGATAATTTCCAGGGTCGCTCGGTTCCAAAGAGGGCTTTTTTGATATTAGGATCACTTTGGCGTGCTTCCAGGCCCGGAGGACGCACGCTGAGCTCAGAGATAGATTAATTAGCTCGAGGCAAAATGGGGAGATAGAGGGGCAGAGTTGGCGATGAAGGGCAGGTGGCAGAGGATCTGCCGGGGAGCCGGATCTGAATTTTGAGCACAAGGTCTCGAAACCTGACAGAGTCAGGGGAGGGAATGAAACCAGACTGGTTGACCCGAAGAGGCCAGGCAGGCATTGCGACCCGGCATCGGGTGAGGAGAGCGTCGTCGGTAGCTCCTGGTAGATCAACTCCATTTTATTTAGGAAGAACTGGGCTAGCTCGTCGCATTTTTGGTTAGAGTTAATGGAGGAGATCCTCTTAATCCCTGCACTCTTCATATCATTAAGCAGTGCAAAGATTGTTTTGGTCGGATTGGTGCTGGATAGAATTTTACTGGATAAAGCATACAAAAGTCTAGATTGTCTTCACTATCTTCAGAATGAGAATCAGGTTTAAAATCTGCTGCAATGCACGCTGGGAACTCTCTTTCTTTTTTCACTATTCTTTTGGCCTCTCTAAATAAAATAGGCCAGTTCCCTTTTAGCAATCACATTTATATTAATTGACTGTTTTTCAGGAGCTGGCTCTGAAATCTGGTCTACTGGCCTAAAGGCAGATCACATCTACTGCTAGCAGAGTTTGAGAAACTTGTTACAACTGTGTGAATTTAATGCTTAAGCGGCGGTCAACTGTAAGTTACTTAGGAGTTTCACGTGTGTCCTTTTTCCATTGCATTCATGGATATACTGTTTACTTCAATCGTTCATGTAGACTGTTAGCGTATGCTTGGCGAAGTTAAGCCTGCTCTGATATTCTTTAGTTGCAGGCAAGTGTGCACATCTCAGCGTTCAATTGTTTTCTGAGTCTCTTATAGTTTGCTCAGGGTCTTAGGTTTGGGTTTAGGGCATTCTGCAATCTGCAACCACACACGCGTGGGACCCCAAGGTCCTGCCACCCTATCTCAGCATTATCAAGCTTTATTGGGTGCTTCTGTTTGGAGCCATTGAGCAATCCTCCCTGCTGGTGCATTGTGGGGGCCAGAGAGCAGAGGCTTTCTCAGGCTTTCTCTGGTGGGCTTTAAGAGACACTCAGAGGACCTTGAATTGATTCTTGCTTCAATCTAGCGCCAACGGGGCACCTTCAGCCGGGTCTGGTTTTGGCCAATGTGCAAAGGTAGAGGCGAGTTTGAACCTCCTGGTTTTGCCAACAGTGACCCCTGTCCATGAATGTCAACAGTATCCCTGCATAAATGGCCTTCCAATGGTGTAGACATACCTGGACTAATGCTTTTGTGGGATCCACTCGATCCGTTTGGAGGGGTCTTTTAGAGGAAGACGTGTTCCCCCGACTCTTGAGTCACTGCATTGACTTGAGGCATGAAGGAGAGCTTGGCCTCTCAGATGACTCTCCTCATCTTCAAACAAGATGGAGTGTGACAAGGCCTAGGTGGAAGCTAATACTAGCAGACCTGGCTCGGTTCCTCCTATCACCCCATTTTTGATTTTGTCTCCTTTCGCGACAAGTTACCTCTCCCACCTCCACTGTAATTTGTGATCTGGACAAGAGATCATGTGAAACTGCTATTCAGGGCTCTTTTCCTGTCTGGAGGTACTGTGGTCACCCTGCATCCATTTGAGCCTCTGGTACTTCCTCATCAGTGGGGCAGATATACCAATGAGGAGGTGGACCTGACTGTATTGTATGGGGTTTCAAGTGCCCTTTGAGTGCAATGGCACTTAAGTTATTTATTCTAGGAAGTACTGGCTCTGAAGATCTAAATTGCTAAATAAACTATGAAAGAAAGATAAAATATGTGAGACTGAATACCAAGATGTTTTATGTTTGTTCGTGTTGTTCTATTCCCATTAGGTTTCTATGTTTCATTTTTTTAAACATAATTTAAATTACATATATCTCAATAATGACACCCATGGTTATTATAATATTATGAACAAGTTTTCTTAGAATATTAATTTACACTTTACAGTTTGACCATGTACAGCACCCCACTGACTTTTGGCTAGCTACATTCACTCCAATGAAATACCAAATACTAAATAATACACTAACTTTATAAAAATTGTGATAGAGAAAGCATGTGCCAACTTAGGAAAGTTCTTTTCCGCATGGTCACCTCAGATTGTTTGCCTTTTTACAGACCATATTGTGTTGTTATTAAGGCTCTGTGCACTGTGACTCTGCTAATCAGTACCACAGTGTGTTTGCTCTGTCCCTAAAACTGTGCTTTAGAACTAGTGTCACCCAATTGATTTATATAGCTGTCCAGTAGGGCCAATGTGGGTTGGTGGAAATTGCATTAAAGTTAAATGCTATATCTGAGCTGCAGAAGCTATTCAAGCCACCTGCACACAGAACAGAATGATCTAGCTTCAGGGAGCATCACTGCACCGCGGCTGGGACGCAGCTCAAAAGCACTGCAGCAAACCCTGCCAGGAATAGCCTTACGGTGAGTAGTCACGTTTTACACGCATTTGATTGATTGATTGATTGATTGATATATTAGCTCATTCACCCCAAAAGTGTGCCTTATAAGGCCACAGGGTGAGGACCTAATATATAACAACTATGTCACAGATCTGACCATTCAAAACCGCGAGGATAGCGATCACAATGCCCTTCATTTGGAGTTAATTGGTCTCCCTACACTAAATATACCAAACAGTAGTGTCAACTGTAACCACAAATAATACTAGGAGAATTAAATGGCCAAAGATCATGGCAGATGGTAAATTACTCCCTAAAATGTATAAGGAGGTGGCTCAAACCCTCATGGTATCCAGTGACTTAGACTAAAAAGATGTAGACCTTATTAGGACCAGCTTTCAAATTTAACCAAAAGTATTGAGCCAGATTTAAGCAAAGCATTTAATTTTAACACGTATAAACAAAATATTGCCCCATGGTCTAATGAAGAATGCAGTCTAGCTCAGGCCAACTTAACGGCAGCAACAAAGCGGGGGGCACGAGATGATATTGAAAGTAGAAGGGAGATGTAGCACAAAAGGGCCCAGGATAAGGCAAAGAGATGTTGGGAGGCTGCAAACTGGCATACACTAGCTGAGGCTTCTAAACAAAAGGATAGCCAGCTTTTCTGGCACCTTCTCTCTAAAGGCTCAACCAAGCAGTTCAGTGGAGATGATTATCACATCCAACCACATGTCTGGGAAGAATACCTTAAAAATCTTTAGAGTAGTGTGGTCCCTGACCCAGAAAAGGGAACATTGTTAGCTGCAGGGGAATCTTCCACAATGTCAACACAGGAACATGCCGAAGGGTTTACCATAAAGGAAACAGTAACAGCAATTAAACTCCTCCAGACAGGGAAAGCTCCTGGCCCGGATAGGCTCCCAGGAGATCTGTATAAAACAAAGCCTAATATTTGGGGCCCTTTGCTCCAAAAGGTTTTTAATGCCATCCAGTATGGTGGGGGTATCCTCCCCCCCCAACCTGGAACAGAGCTGAAATAATCCCCATTTTCAAAAAAGGAGATAAAGAGGACCCTTCAAATTATCGACCAATAAGTCTAATGGATGTTTCCCAAAACGTGTTTTGTAAGTAAATCTGCTACGTCTCCAAAACTGGATAGAGGAGAATAACGCTATCTCACACCTGCAGGCGGGGTTAAGGTCTTTAACAAGCACTCGAAACCAAGTGTTTAGATTTTTGTTGCTCATTTGGAAGGAAGTGAAGATCTGGAAGGGTCACTTATACGTTGTATTTGTTGACCTCAAAACGGCCTTCCATTCCATTGACCGCAATAAGCTCTGGGCCACACTTAGAGAGTTACGGCTCCCAGGTGATCCACTCCACCTATTGGTTCGCCTACACTATGATAATTGCACCAAAGTCAGGTGGAAATCTCATGGCAGCCTTTCAAACAGCATAGTAATCTCCAAAGGGGGCCGTCAGGGGTGTGTGCTCGCCCCAACCCTTTTTACTCTGTATATAAATGGGTTAATAAAAGAACTACATGATTGTGGAGGCGACCCACCAAGATTAGCAGGTAGCATGATACCCCCCCCCTGCTATTTGCAGATGACACATTGCTCGTCTCCAAGACTCCGACGAGAATTCAGAACGTCTTAAATAAATTTGCGGAAGCGTGCAGAGTAACGGGCCTTGCGATTAATTGCTCCAAAACAATAGATATGGTTTTCAACCCTTTTAATTCCACCAAGGGAAAAGTGATGCTGGGTACCCAACTCCTAGAACAGGTCAGGGTCTTTGACTATCTGGGAGTTAGAATCAGTGATAAATTAGCAAGGTCACCTCAAATTCAGAAGAGTGTGTTGGCGCTAGCTAAGAGGGCAAAACGTTCTACTTTCCGCCCAATCTCTCCCATACTTAAAATACATAGGGGCAAAGGTCTAGGTACGACCCTCTATGGGGCTGAACTGTGGGGGCTGGAGAATGTGAAAGTGGAGGTAGCAGAAAATAAGTTCTTAAAGGTAATCCTCAATCTCCCAACCAACATACCCATACTGCCATTACGCCTTGACCTAGCGCTCAAGTCAATTACACATTTTGCTGTCCTTAAAGCCCTAATGTTTTGGATCAGAATATGGCGTAATGATACCCAGATCCCGGTGAAGAATGCAGTGGTGGAATTGTTAACCCTTCAAAGACAGACAGGCCAGTTACCCTTCTTCAATGGGGTCAGGGAGTGGCTTTTTAGGTTTGGCCTGGAAGAGATGTGGAAAGCTCCACAGTACATTATAAAAAAAATGCCCCCCCCCCCTGCTAAAAAGGATATACTGGGAATTTGTAAACTCTTCCTGTATTGAAACTGCGGCACAAGGCACTTTAAGTCTCCAATTTTTAAATGTTAAAAGTTGTTTTAAGTTTGACATGTATATGGACGATATTGAACCCCTCAGGCACGATCACTCCACATACAGTTCAGGACTGGGACTCTGCCACTTAATGCGTGGAAAAGCGGTTGGGTAAATGTTACTTTATCACCTATGTCCCCGTCCTGTCGCTCTACTGCTGAGACCATGGGTGATTTCTTTTTTTTCTGTCCTGTTAATGTTACTCTAAGGAAATCATGGATTATTCCAGCTTGCAGACTGCTCTCTTTCACCCGCCCCTCTGAAGCTTTACGAGTATTCAGGTCAGATAGTACAAAGTGGCTTGTTTTTGCAAACACCAGATACCTGCTATATGCTTGGTGGCACAGACCGAAAGCTGGATTATGATCAGCTCAGGGGGTTAGATTGGTTTTAATATACATGTCTTTTAACTTATATCTATGTCTCAAAGTCTGTGAACTAATCACAAATGGTCTTGAGTGTAGTTGGCACTTGTGTTTTTTAACTACGTTTTATCCCTGTTTTATCATGTTTCACGAATCTGTTTTCAATGAATTTTGTGCAAATTTGTATAGGAATTTTTTTATGCTGTACTTGATCATGTTATTGGTCGATTAAATAAAATAAATATTAAACAAATATATCATACTGCACATTGGGAAGAGTATGCCCTCACAGTGAATAACTGGCCACAAACTATTTTCACGTGTAGGTAAAGTTGAATTTTTTAAAACAAGCCTAGCTATGGGTACAAGTATTAATTAATATCTCCATCTAGGAAGACACTAGAGCATTGTCTACAGGGTATTTTTTACTTACTTTAAACAAATCAAAATTAATGGGGAAAGTAGATATTAATACCTTTCCTGGAAAACTAACTTGAAGCAAATGTGCTTTATGCTGCCTGAGAAAAAAATCTGTTTAGATCTGATTTTGCACTTGCCTTTGCTTCTGAGACCCTATCCTAGAGGCCTAGGGGCCTTGGCACTTACACAATCCAGCTTTGGTATGCTTGGAGCTTTTGGCATAAAAATGAACAGCTTCAGTGGGAGCTCAATGATGAAAAAGCAATGCCCCTCAGGGGGCCCACCCCAGCTTCAGCCTGGGAGCTTGTCCCTCTGATAGACATTGAATTCAAAAAGGTAGACTAAGTCCCAAGGTAAAAATTGTGACCAGTTTGACCTGCTTGGCTTAGCTTACCTCCACGTCTGTGTGGTTGGCCTGAATTCATGCTTAGGTCCCTTTTGCGTATTAAAGATTCTCAATTTTTCGAAATTGCTTTGGGAATAATATTCAGTTTTTTTCTTGACTTTAACATTGTATGTACTCCTTCATCTAAAGATGCACTTCTCTGGGAATTGCCTGCTGCTAGTTCCAGGGCTTGAGCAGATATGTCCTGAGAATAGTCTTTGAGCCTAACCAGGGCGTGTTTATGAAGCTGACAGGGCTACCACCCTTCCAAATTAATAACCCAATTTCTGAAACTGATTATCTGTTTCAGAAATACTGACAATTGATGAGAAACCTCAACTATAATGTTCCTCTGATGTGAAGGCTCTATTGATATGTGTTCTAACACATGTGCTGTGCAATGTTGATGTATGCTCTTTTCATGTTTAATCTGAATGCAGCTTTGAAAATGTTTTGACTGATGTATCTAATCACTAGTCTTGCATCCAGTGGTTGAGTTTCCATATCTGATTGTCAGGTGAGGTCTACAGCAAAGGGGTTGACTTGTGAGTCACTCCTAAAGTTCCAGCTCTGGTTGCATTGAACAGAAGTCTTACTTTTATCTCCATACCAATGACGTGCACTGATCTACAAAGAAAGACTCCGACCATTCACTAGCAAGAACCACTGAAGAACCACTGAAAACTACATAAACAATATAAGTAAACCAAAGAATTCATCAAAGAGCACCAACAAATTAAATACAACTCAACTAGACAAATTAACAAAATGAAATTAAAATGAAAAATGAAACAACCCATGAAGAATAACAAATAAATTGAAAGCAATTGACAAAATCATCGTGTCTCTAAAATATCAAGAGCAAGTACTAAGTAAAACATAAATAAAAAGAGGACTCACAGTGAGTTCGTGCTCGCTCCCTAGGATCATCACTCGCCGGTTGACGGTACGCAACAATTTATCCAGGATAATTTGAACATGCTCCTTGGCTTTTGCCTGCAAGAAAGTAAGGAACAGGTTTTAGGAGGAAGAAATGGGCAGTAACAGAGATAGAAATATCTAAACCTCAAGAACCTACCGTGTTCAAGAAAGCATGTTCATCATAAAGAACTTGAGAATTCTCAAATGGGCTTTGAGATTGGCAGACCACTGGCATGCCCACCCCAACCTTCAGCAGAAAGGTTGGTTTGATTCTAGAATTAAAGGGACGCTTGGCTGTACAGGCCAATTCACTGACACGTTCACTAAATATCGGAGAAATGAGACTAAGGGTCTAATTTAGATCTTGGCGGACAGGTTGCTCTGTCACAACGGTGACGGATACCCAGTCCATTGACATATGAATTCCATAGGTTATAATGAGATTTATATTTCTGAGGAACGGGATATCTGGCCAACAGAGTAACACATCCGTTAAGGTTCTAAATCAGCCCTCATGTGAATACTGTAGATTCTCATTTGGAGATCTGAATTGCTACTTGGTTAAGGCACTCATGGTCTTTGTAGGAAAGTGCATCTTTGTGCTGCATCCCTCATGTTTTTGTGACTGACTCACTGGAATGTTTTGACTCTGACCAATGGGAGACTGTTCAACAGCCTTGCACTGTATGCGTATGTATCAATTATGTTAATCATGGAAGTACATTTAATTTAAAATGTTGAAGTATTTTGTTTTTGGTGTGGTGTTATACGGTTGGAAATAAAAGAAATACATTTATGTATTAATTTTTTTGTTTATAAATGTTTTCTAGTTTCATTATTTATTTGTATTTATGTTATTTTTTCTATATATTTGTAGATTTTTGTTATATGTAATTAATAGTATAATATGTTTTCTTTTAATACATTTAATATGTTTGATTTTCACTTTTTTAAATATTGTTTATTCATGTGTATGCTTTTTCAAAAAATGTAATATTTTTGTGTATAATTGTTTGAGTGTGAATAGTAATTTTTGTCTCTCCCCTATCCAACACTGTCCCTAATGTTGCACTCACTTGATAGGAATAGTAATTTTTACCTCTCCGCTGTCCCGCACTTTCACTACTGTTGCACTCACTGGAGTGGAAATAGTAATTTTTACCCCTCCACTATCCAACACTTTCCCTACTGCTGCACTCACTGGAGTGGGAATGGTAATTTTTACCCCTTCGCTATCCAGCACTTTCCCTACTGTTGCACCTGTGGAGTGGGAATGTAAATTTTACCCCTCCACTATCCAACACTTAGCCTACTGTTGCATTCAGTGGAGTGGGAATAGTCATTTTTACCCCTCCGCTATCCGACACTTTCCCTACTGTTGCATTTTCTGGATTGGGAATAGTAATTTTTACCCCTTGTCTATCCAACAAGTTCCTTATTGTTTCATTCTTTGGAGTGGGAATAGTAATATTTGCCCCTCCGCTACCTAACACTTTACATACTGTTGTTCTCACTGAAGTGGGGAAAAAGTAATTTTTACCTCTCCGCTATCAAACACTTTCCGTACTGTTGCACTTACTGGAGTTTGAATAGTAAATCTAATTTCTCCTCTATCCAACACTTACCCTACAGTTGCACTCACTGGAGTGGGAATAGCAATTTGTATCCCTTTGCTATCCAGCACTTTCCCTACTTTTGCACTGAATGTGTTGTGAAATGTAAGTTTGAATTTTTTTTAATAGTTTAATGTTTTAGTTCATTACAAATTCTTGTTTTTTTATATTTTAAACAATTAATATATATTATTTGTTTAATAATTTTAAACTATTAACGTAAATTAAAACTAATGTTTTTTAATTGTTTTAAAGTAAATATATATGTTTAAGTTCTTGTTTGTGTTTATTTTTTATTACGTTTATTTGTTATATTTTATTAAAATGTATATAAATTTGTTTTTAGTTTGTTAATATTATATTTCATATTTTTAATATATATTGTTTTATTTTATATTTATATAAAAGTCGATATTTTATACATCTAAATTTTTTACATCGATATTTTTAGTCAATATTTTTTTACTTACCTGTTTAAGTATTGCAGTCGATATTTTTTTTGTCTATATTTTTTACTCAATATTTTTAACATCAATATTTCAGTGAACCACTCTGAGCTACTTATAGTCTGAGCTACACTCTGAACTACAGATACACAGAGCTGGAGATACTCTGAACTACAGACACGCTCAGCTGCAGACACTCTGAGCTATAGATAGTCTGAAATGCAGATACTCTGAGATACAGATACACTGTGGTTTAGATACTATGAAGTACAGATACTCTCAGTTACAGATACTCTCAACTATAGATACTCTGAACTACAGATATCGAGCTAGAGACACTCACAGCTCTGTACTACACATACGTTCAGCTACGGATACTCAGACTATCAGCTAATGATAGTCTGAGATATACTCTGAACTACAGATACCCTGAGCTACAGATAGTCTGAAATGCAGATAGTTTGAGAAACAGATGCTTAGAAGTTTAGATAGTATGAAGTACAGATACTCTCAACTATAGATTCTCTGAACTACATATACTTACTGCTACAGATACTCTGAGCTATAAATAGTCTGAAATGCAGATACTCTGAGATACAGATACTCTGAGGTTTAGATACTATGAAGTACAGATACTCTCAGCTACAGATACTCTCAACTATAGATACTCTCAACTACAGATATCGGGCTAGAGATACTCACAGCTCTGTACTACACATACGTTCAGCTACGGATACTCAGACTATCAGCTAATGATAGTCTGAGATATACTCTGAACTACAGATACCCTGAGCTACAGATACTCTCAGCTGCTGATACTCTGAGCTATAGATAGTCTTAAATGCAGATACTTCGAGATACAGACACTATGAGGTTTAGATACTATGAAGTATAGATACACTAAGCTACAGATACACTCAACTATAGATACTCTGAACTACAGATACCCTGAGCTACATATACTCTCAGCTAAGATACTCTGAACTACAGATACTCTGAACTACATATACTCTCAGCTACAGATACTCAGAGCTAGAAATACTCTGAGCTACAGATACCCTGAGCTACATATACTCCCAGCTAAAGATACTCTGAATTACAGATACCCTTAGCCACATATACTCTCAGCTACATATACACTCAGCTACAGATACTCTCAGCTAAAGATACCCTGAACTACAGATACCCTGAGTTACATATACTCTCAGCTACAGATACTCAGGGTGTAAGAATCCCATTGGGTTTGCTTAAATAGCTTCTGCTTGTCCTCGGTCGCCTGATACCTGGACGTGTTTGGAAGTTTACGTTCCTTCGTCTGTTAATGAGTCTTAATGCACGAATGACCCCAGAGTGCATTAGTTAGTGGGAACTTTGGGGCATATTATCTACAAATAGCGATATTTATCGCTAAGTAGGGTTAGCGGCAATTTTTTTTATCGCCGTGCATTACAGGATTTTATCGCTGAGATAACGTGCTATTAGCAACGTTTATCTCAAAAGCGATAAAATTCCCGTTGATAGCGGCAAAATCCGTGAATATCGCTGAGAATACAGCGATATTCACGCATTATCGCTAACAGGGTCTTAGCCATTATATCCACCTTCCCTTGGATATAATGGCTAAGCAGGTGAGCAGGTCTGAGCAGGTGTTAGTTTTTGGAGATATTCGCGTTTAGCGCGAATATTTCCATCGCTTCGCCTGTGTTCCTAATAGGCGATAGCGATGTTAGCGACTGCTTTCAGTCGCTAACAGGTTGGGTACGCCCACTTTGCATGTCATTAGTGATATATATCGCTAACATGCAAAGCGGGCCCCAAACCGCTCGCTATCGCCTACTAGCTTTCGCTAACTGTTGTTAGCGACAGCTTGCTAACAGGGCAATCATATTATCGCCGCTTAGCGGCCAAAAACGGCCGCTAAAGCAGCGAAAATTGCCTATCGCCCCCCTTGATAATGTGCCCCTTTATTAGCTGGCTACTCGTTAAATGTTTAAAGAATGTGGATTAATTAACATATTTCTTGTAGTATCCTTATCTGACATCATTTTATTAGCATTTATTCCCGATGATCATTTATGAAACTCCCCAGCTTAGCAACGTCTCATTTCCTACCCACATTACTTGCAAGTTTTCTCCCTGTGCAGTCTCTCCATGGTTAGAGGGCTCAGTGTTTCTTCTTGTCTTCTGATGTGACAGAGACAGCTGGACTGGGGTCCTTCACAAGACTCAGTAAGAGAGTTTGATGTCTCAAAACTCGAGACAAGGTGCTCCAATAAATGATTCAGTGGCACAAGATAACAAGTCTATGGTGGTATATTACTTGGTTGGCCATTGTTATTACACAAAAGCAGTGGTTTCAAAGGCCGCATTTGCAGATAGGATGCCTTTCCTGTGCATTATTTTCTATAATTGTCAGCGTTCATATCATATCTCACCTAAGGCTGATTTTACTCTGCACCCCCTTCATTAAAGGCAAAGTAACCGCAATCAGGTTCCATTGTTAGCTGACCCTTGCAGTCTGCAGCTTTACAGACCTCCCACCTGCTGTAATAATGCACATACTGAAAAATATCATTAAAATGTTCGGGTCTTTTCTTTTCAAACAAACAAACAGAAATTTCTGGTATTTAACTAAAGGTTTCGAATAGACGTTTTTTATAAGTATTTTCCATGCCAACTGCAACCAATTCAAGATAACATAGTGCACTATGGTTCAATGAAGACATTTGAGGTTCTGATTTCCCACGACATTGAGGGGCATATTACCAACAAGTAGCGATATTTATCACTAAATAGGCATAGTGACGATTTTTTTATCGATGCCTATCGCTGGATATGTTAGCGGAGAAAACATGCCATTAGCAACGTTTTTCTCCATTGTGCTAAAATATCCAGCGATAGCGGCGAAATGCGTGAATATTGCTGAGAATTCAGCAATATTCACGCATTAGCGACGAAATGCTCTTAGCCATGTTATCCACCTCCCATTGGATAACATGGCTAAGAACTGGTCTGGGCAGGTGTTAGTATTTGGAGATATTCGCGCTTATCGCAAATAGTTCCAACGCTACTCCTGCCTTGCTAATAGGCGATAGCGACGTTAGCGACTGCTTTCAGTCGCTAACTGGTTGGGTACGCACACTTTGCATGTCATTAGCTATAAACATCGCTGACATTCAAAGCGGGCCCCAAACCGCTCACTATCGCCTAAAAGCTGTCACTAACATCAGTTAGCGACAGCTTGCTAATAGGGCAATAGAATTATCGCCGCTTAGCCGCTGAAAACGGCCGCTAAATCGGCGATAATTGCCTATCGCCCCCCCCTTGGAAATATGCCCCTTAGAAACTCCGGGCCATAGTATCAAGAAAGGGCGATACATTATCGCCGCTTTTATCGACAGGAAACTGGTTCTGGTGTTAACCTGGGCTGCTATGGGAATTCACAAGGGCATATTATCAAGCCCATTATTGCTGCTTTAGCGGCAGTTTCCTGCCGATAAAAGCGGCGATAATGTATCGCCCTTTCTTGATAATATGGCCCTACTAGTCCTACTGCTTCATATTTTATTGGTTCAGGACAACCCCAAGGTGTCATTAATGGGCCATAATGCACATATGAGTTATCCTTGGTGTCTGGGAGTCAAAAACGATGATTCACAGATCTCACTAGGTTTTTTTTTACTTTCACATAAGAACAAGAGTCATGTAAAGCTGTTGCTTTAAGCAGCCCTATTAAACATTATCCCTTAGTTCTTTCTCTGTGACAAGAAAAGATTCAGCGCCCTGGCAACGCTATCACTTCTGTGGCCACCACTTCAACAACGTGTATAATGTGCCAGCCCTCCGAGGCCAGAGTGACTTAACTAGAAATCCTGCTGAAATCTGAAGTAAAAAATAAAAATGCAAATAAGGTGGCACTCAAGTGCCAATACTGAAATATGAGGGAATTATGGAAATGTTATACAGAATAACAAAATTGAAATTGGAGCTGAGGTAATGGCTGGTTTAAAGGGCATCATTTCATGGAATGGAGGCGATGAAATATGAAAGGTGAAAGTCATTCAAGGGCAATAAAGGAAGCAGCGACGGGTTCATTAAAGGGCGATAAATCAGGACAGGCCTGATGAGCAGCGCTGATGGAGAGGACAATGACGAGATAAAAGCTCGGCGCTGGGGGGAGGTCACTGTGAAAGGGGAACAAAAATCAAGTTATTTCATGTCTACAAGCCGTCAGGTTTTGCAAGAAAGAAGTGTTCTTTTTGAGATCAGACACAGAACGTTGATCTCACCGGCCGTTCCTTAAACACTGCCAATCAGAACAGACTGCGCGCTCTTTGAAGCCACAGCTAATCTAGAGGTGGGCGCTACTGAGCACTTCAGGGAGCTCGCTGTGGGACTGCAACTAGCAAATCACATACTTTTTAGGAAGGGTCTTGCAGCCTGATTCATCATACTCCCGTTTTGCGAGCCCCTAATAGCGATTCATAGCGAATCGCTATTAAGGACTCTCAAAACGGGATTCATGTAGGAAAATGCAAAAAAAATGCGATTCCTTACAATTCCTTATTTGCGATTAGCTAATTGCTAATCGCAAATAAGATAGCGATTTGAAGGGTGCCAGGGGTGTCCACAGGACACCCTGTAGCACCCCTCAAATGAAATTTTACACAGGTGTTGCACACACACATGTCCAGAGGACATGTGTGTGTGTAACATGCAACTCAGAAAAATGCATTTAAATGCATTTTTCTGAGTTTTCGCAATTTACCACAAGGTCTGACCTCGCGGTAAATTGCACCTAGAAATTGCGAATTCGCAAAAAAAAATAGGATGATGAATTGCATTTAAGGAATCTCAAATAGAGATTCCTTAAATGTAATTCCTCGCAAAATTGCGAGATCGCAATTAGCGATTTTTACATTTGGGATGCTGAATCCCAAATGCAAAAATCGCTCTTGCAAAGGGCCAGATTCTCAGAATCTGGCCCTTTGCGAGCGCAAAAAAGCTTGATGAATCAGGCGGTTAAAACCCATAAGTTGCATCTCTCCATCTGCGAAGGAAAGTGCTTCTCGAGTACAAAAGATCTCCATCCGTCCATTCATCATAGAGCAGAAAAGGAGTGAAGCAATTCAGCTCCCAGCGGAAGCCCCCCGCCCCCCTTGAGATGGACCCACTGGAGCAGGGGTGGGAACCTTGATACACTAGGCAACCATAATACCCAATATGTGACCCATGTGAGATCCAATGCTGTGGCAGGAAAGGAATACCCCAAGAGTGAACAGATACTATGGGGAAGGATAAGAATAAACCATGTGTAGTCCAACGCCGTGGAGCAGGATAAGAATACCCCACGTGTGATTCGATGCTGTGGGGCAGAATAGGAATACCCCATGTGTGAGCTGATGTTGTGGGGCAGGATAAGAATACCACATGCATGATCAAATGATGTGGGGCAGGATAAGAATACCCCATGTGTGATCTGATGCTGTGGGGCAGGATAAGAACACCCCATGTTTGATACAATGCTGTGGGGCAGGATAAGAATACCCCATGTGAGATCCAATGCTGTGGGGCAGGATAAGAATATCCCATGTGTGATATAATGCATGATAAGAATACCCCTTGTGTGATCTTCTGCTGTGGGACAGGATAAGAATATCCCATGTTTGATACAATGCTGTGGGGCAGGATAAGAATACCCCATGCATGATCAAATGATGTGGGGCAGGATAAGAATACCCCATGTGTGATCTGATGCTGTGGGGCAGGATAAGAACACCCCATGTGTGATACAATGCTGTGGGGCAGGATAAGAATACCCCATGTGAGATCCAATGCTGTGGGGCAGGATAAGAATATCCCATGTGTGATACAATGCATGATAAGAATACCCTTTGTGTGATCTTCTGCTGTGGGACAGGATAAGAATATCCCATGTTTGATACAATGCTGTGGAGCAGGACAAGAATACCACATGCATGATCAAATGATGTGGGGCTGGATAAGAATACCCCATGTGCGAGCTGATGCTGTGGTGCAGAATAAGAATTCCTCATGTGTGATCCAACGTTGCGGGACAGGATAAGAATACCCCTTGTGTGATCCACCACTGTGGGGGAGGACAAGAGTACCCAATGTGTGACTCAATGTTGTTGAGCAGGATCAGAATGCCCCATGTATGATCTGATGTAGTGGGGCAGTATAAGAACACCCCATGTGTGATCCAATGCTGTGGGGCAGGACAAGCATATCCCATGTTTGATCTGATGCTGTGGACCCCATGTGGGCTCCAGTGCTGTGGGCAGGATAAAAATACCCCATGTGTGATTCAATGCTGTGGGACAGGATATGAATACCCCATGTTTGATCTAATGCTCTGGGGCAGGATAATAATACCCCATGTGTTGTCTGATGTTGTGGGACAGCAGAAGAATAACCCATGTGTGATCCAATGCTGTGGGTCAAAATAGTAATACCCCTTGTGTGATCCAATGCTGTGGGACAGCAGAAGAATAACCCATGTGTGATCCAATGCAGTGGGGCAGGATCAGATTACCCCATGTGTCATCCAATGCTGAGGGGCAGGATAAGAATACCCCATGTGAGATCCAGTGCTGTGGGGCAGGATAAGAATACCACTTGTGTGATCAGATACTCTGGGGAAGGACAAGAATACCCCATGTAGTATCCGATGCTGTGGGGCAGTTTAAGAATACCCAATGTGTGAGCTGATGCTGTGGGCAGGACAAGAATACTCATGTGTGAAAGAATGCTGTGGGGCAGGATAATAATACTGCATGTCCGAGATTATGCTGATGTGCAGGATACGACTCCCCCATGTATAATTCAATGCTGTGGCGCAGGACAAGAATACCCCTTGTGTGATCCAGTGCTGTGGGGAAGGATGAGAATACCCCATGGGTGATCCAATGCTGTAGGACAGAATATGAATACTCCATGTGTGATACAATGCTGTGGGGCAGGATAAGAATACCCATATGTGATCCAATGCTGTGGGGCAGGATAAGAATACTCCATGTGTAATCTAATGCTGTGGGCAGGATAAGAATACGCCATGTGTGACCCGATGCTGTGGGGAAGAATAAGAATACCTCATGTTTGACCCATGTGTGAGCCAATGCTGTGGGGCAGGATAAGAATACCCCATCAATCAATTAATCAATCAATCAATCAATCAATCATGGTTTTGTAGAGCGCACTACTCACCTTGAGAGTCTAAAGGCGCAGGGGGTGGGTGTGAGCACCTCCGTTGTGGAAATTCGAAGGGCCAGGTCTTGAGGGGCTTCCTGAAGTGGTGCTACTGTCAGCTCTGTCGGTGGTGAGGGGGGAGTTCATTCCTGGTCTGGGCTGCGAGGTGGGAGAAGGACCCTCCACCTGCTCTGTTCCTGTAGAAGTGCGGGACAGTGGGCAGGAAGAGGACGGCTGACCAGCTGACCAGAGGTTTCTCTTAGGGGCATGGTAGGAGATTCGGTTGTTGAGCTATTGGGGTCCAGTGTTGTGGAGGGCCTTGTAGGTGTGACTGAGCAGCTTGAAAGTTATTCTTCTTTCGATGGGAATCCAGTGGAGGTCTCAGAGGTGTTGAGTGATGTGGTGATGGCATGGAATATCGATGACCAGCCTGGCTGCAGCATTCCGGATGGACTAGAGTTTGCGGAGGAGTTTTTTGTTGATTCCGGTGTAGAGGGCAGTGCCGTAGTCCAGTCTGCTGGTGATAATTGTGTGAGTGATGGTTTCCCTGGAGTTGAGGGAGGGGGATCCTCTTGAAAGTCTTGCATAATATGCAGAGGGTGTTGAAGCATGCGGAGGAGACAGCGTTGATCTAGCGATTCATGGTGAGTGATGAGTCCTGAATGATGCAGAGGTTGCGTGCATGGTCCGTAGGTGTGGGTTGGTTTCTGAGGGCGGGGGACCACCAGGTCTTGTCCCATGCTGAGGGGGTTGGAGCGGAGGATGAGGACTTCTGTTTTCTCCAAGTTGAGTTTCAGGCAACTGTTCCTCATCCAGGGCACGACGGCTTTCATCCCTGCTTGGAAATTGTGACTGGTGATGTTGGGTTCCTTGGTGAGGGAGAAGATGAGCTGTATGCCATCAGCATAGGAGACAATGTTGAGCCCTTGGTTTCTGACCATGGCTTTGAGGGAGGCCATGTAAATGTTAAAGAGTGTGGGGCTGAGGGATGATCCTTGGGGTACTCCACATCTGATCTCTGTTGGCTCTGAGAGGAAGGGCAGGAGTCTTATTCTCTGTGTTCTGCTTGAGAGGAATGATCGTAGCCAGTCTAAGGCCTTTCCTTGGATGACGGCGTCATGAAGCCTGGTGGCTAGTGTGCGGTGGGAGACAGTATCGAAGGCTGCTGATAGGTCCAGGAGTATGAGGGGTGCTATATGGCTTTGTTCGAGGAGAGCACGCACAGATGTTGTCTGTGGTGGTGAGGTGGGGGGTCTTGGTTCTGTGGTTGCTGCGTAATCTGGATTGAGAGGTGTCTAGGATGTTGTTGGTTTTTATGGAGTGCATTAGCTGGGTGTTGACAGTCTTTTCAATACCTTTGGCTGCAAATGAAAGCAGTGAGATGGGCCAGAAGTTCTTGAGGTTGGGTCTGCAGATGTTTTTTAGGAGGGGGTTGACTTCGGCGCGCTTCCAGTTGTCAGGGAATGTGGCTGTCTTGAGGGAGCTGTTGATAGTTCAACATAGCTCAGGTGCATCGGCAGTGGCGGCCCCGTGGAAGATGTGCGGAAGGCAGGGGTCAGAGGGTGACCCGGAGTGGATGATCTTCATGGTCTTTAGTCCAGGGGTCATCATGATGAGTGAAAATATCTCCTTACAGAGTGGTCAGGACTTGTTCTTTCTCCAAGGCTAGTACAAAGGTTAGTGGGCTCACCCAAGTAATAAATAGTGTTAAGTTCTAAACATATCATTGGATATGTTAAACCTAAACTGAACTGTATACAGGTTTCCTCTGAGATGTTCAACGTTCACTTAAAAAAAAAAGTATTACATCACAAAATGCCTTGACACCTTTTTTAGGAAGGTCAGACATGTCACCTTGTTTCACGTGATTTCCAAAGTGGGTTTTTCTCTTCTATAATAATAAATAATAATCCTGCATTTGTAAAGTGCACAGGTACCCATAGTAGGTTTCCCGGGGCTGGGGGCCGTCAGGAAGATAAGGCGAGCTATTGCCCTGAGTTGCATGGTGCTGTGCAGACCCCTGCCGCCAGTGCCGGGAATCGAATTGTGATCCCCAGTGCCTGGCGTCAGTCGCCCTGGCCGCTGCGCCATACCTCTTCTCTGGGCCCGATGTTCTTCTTATCCCTTCTCTCCGCTCCCCTCTACCTAAGAAGAGTGTTTGGTCCATCAGAGATGAGCGAGGGGGCTCTAAGCTATGGTTGGAGCCAGAAGCATTATTGTAATCTCGGTAAGGACAAATAATTGCCCACATAGCTAATTTAATGGGTAGCTGACTGTCCTAGGCAAGGCTGGGTGAAAAGTTCCATGAATCCTTTCTTGGGAAGGGGCTCAATGCCTGGATGCTGTGAACATCTCTCGAGTTTGCTTTTGATTGCCAGAGGAAAGAGCAACTCTTCTCAATAGTCACGGTGCCACCCGGCATGTAGAATTCATGTGAAAGGTGTCAAATGTCTCCTTAAGAGGTCCATAGTTAGGAGGAAACTACACAAAGGATAAAAAACCTCTATGGGACTCTAAGTATATGTTGTTTGTAGACGAGGGATCATAAGAGGGATGATGAGCAAAACTATTCAGAAGTAGGGTGGAGAAAGAGCCCAGCATAAGGTCTTCAGAAAAAGAGACAAACACTTAGGAAAAAATGCTTCAAGTTGGGTAATACAAATGACTGAAAATAGGAGAACAAGTGTGTAAACCCTCCTTATAAATATATACATACAGAATTGGAAACGAGAGGGGCTAATCACTACTGAAGAATACAATTTCATGTTTAATCAATATCCAGAGGTGCCCTTTCTATATCTTTTACCCAAGATTCACAAAGGAACATTTCCAATCCCAGGCCGTCCAATTATATCTGCTATCAATAGCATGACGGAGCAAGTGGGCCAATATATTGACTATTACTTACAGGATTTGGTGAAACGATGCCGTCCTACTTGAAAGATACAGGAGACTTTTTAAGAAAAATTGATAATATCACATGGACTGAGGATCTGATTTTGCTGACATGAGCATTGAACACGACTGTGGCCTGAAGGGTATTGAACACTTTTTAAACACAAGACCTGCGGAATATGTGTTGCACAATAAGATGTTACTGTCTTTAATCACATGGTGTTTGAACACGAATTTCTTTTCTTTTGGCAAGGATATGTTCACACAAAAGCAGGGTGTCGCCATGGGGGCCTGGTTTTCCCCGAGCTACGCGTGTTTACACGTTGGGTTCTGGGAGAAGCAGGTCCTCAGGGTACAATATAAGGACATCATGGAGCATAGGATTAGTCACTGGCTACGTTTTATAGATGATGTTTTTATAATTTGGAGAGGGGACAGTGAAAGTTCAAAGGATTTTATTGATAAGATTAATGTTAATGATTTTAATTTGCACTTCACATCGCAGAGTAGTCCAACCACAATTGAATTCCTAGATGTGCGCAAAGATGTAAAGAACAATAGTTTGGTAACCAGCGCCTACAGAAAACCAACAATGGGAGATGCGACATTGCACGCCTCTAGCGCGCATCCAAAACATCTAATCGCGAGTATCCCCTATGGGGAGATCTTGCGATTAAAACGTATCTGCAGTACATCTGAGGAGTTTGAAAAATGTCAGGAAGAAACCCTAGCGAGAATGAAAAGGAGAGGGTAGACAGAAAAATTCCTGACGAATGCAGTTTTAAAAGCCAGTGAAAAACCTAGAAGATCCTTATTGCCTATTGAGAGAGAGGGGAGAAAGAAACCAGTGAGAGAGATGAAACCCCTAGGCTGATTACAACCTATAGTATGCAAGAACCTAAAATCAGAGCCATTTTGAATAGAAACTGGCCTACAGTGTTGACAGATAGCATTTTGAGTGAAAGATTACCGGATAAACCGTTTTTAACTTTTAGAAAATGCAAATCCATGGCGGCTCACTTATCTAGATCTAAAGTGGAAGGGGCGTCTACAAGCGCGTGGTTACCAGTCAGCATGGCTTCTTCAAGTGCAGCACATGCTGTGCATGTATATTTGGTGTTAACACTACGAAATATAGTACACCTGTTAGAGAAAAAGAACTTGACATCAGGGGCAATTTCAACTGTCGTACGGATTTTGAAGTTTATGTTCTCACGTGCACCTGCGGGCTAAAATATGTGGGAAGCACAAAGCTCCAGGTGCACGTGAGAATTCTACAACACTTTAGAGCTATCATAAATTGCGATCCGGCTTATCCAGTCGCGAGACATTTTAAATCTGTACATATTAGAGACATTTATTGTCTTTCATATTATGTCATTGATACTGTCCCTATGCCACGGAGAGGTGGCAATAGGGAAAAATTATTGAGACAACTGGAGACAAGGTACATCTTGAATCTGAACAGCAAATTCCCTAACGGTCTCAATAATACCGAAGACTTAGATAAAATCCTTTAGAATATTCAATTTGATGTTATCATGTGCAATGAACTCAAGAAAATTATTTGCCTTTAACATTTTTAATTTGAGACAGCTCCTACAGGCTTGTAGAGAATTGTGTCTCTGATAAGAACCGATACTGGCCAATGGTATTTTATATGGAAGGAAAGAGTTATACGGTCCCCATAGACAGTCCATACTGCTAGCTTTAATGGAACAATTCTGGAGTACTTTTGATACTTGGGATCAAGTATCAATAAGACTAAATAGGGGGTCATTTTCGACTGAGTTAAACCAGAAACAATTGAATATATCGGAGAAATTCTTAGCAGCTATCAATAATACTAGCGTGCTTTTTGCACAAACGTGACTGCATTGAGGCAGGAATTTTGCACCTATTTACTGTGACCTATAATAATAATATCTAGGGTGACAATAAATAAAATCATAAGAATAGCGTGATTTGCACAGCATGACCACATTGAAGCAGTCATTTTGCACACAGTAATTATAGAAGGGATTTTTTGAATTAATTTTAGAGGAATCTTTTATGGAATTCATAAAAATATGTGTTAAAACTGTTTATTATCAAATTTTATAAACAATATTTATTGCGGATGTTGCACGTATATGTTTTGCATTTATGCTGCTAGAACCCGAAAAGAGTAAAACTAATATGGTTATACACTGTCTAAAAACGTAGAAGATTCATGCTTAGACAAGAAGTTGATTCCACGAACATTGCCGTTTTTGCACATAAGTATTTTGTCACTTTCTATGTTCACGTGGTATTTGAAACATAAAAAAACAAGTATATATATGTTGATATGTACTGCATGCCTGCTATGTGAACAAGGGTACGTGTTACCCGAAACGCGTCATGCCGTGTGAAAAGAAGGGATAATAAACCTACCCATACACTCTATGCTGCCTGGTGAACCGTTATTTCTGTGGTGCCGTTTGGAGAGACAGAAAGTCGTTTGGATATATATATATATATTAACAAGTCAAGACAGTATGTTGTTTATGTCTACTACTAGCAAGGTTTTTTTCATTGGCACTAACACTTTAAATTGAGCACATACGCCCCTACACGTTGTCATGTGATCAAGGTCGTGGTCGGCCGAAACGCGTAATGGTGGTGTGATGGAGAGCAGAATAAAACAACCAGCACAAATTCCTGGGTTCGCCTCGTCATTTTTCTGCGTGACTGCTGAGACGTTTGTATGCCTAAAATACCTTCGGGACTGCTTCCCCGGATTTGGTGTACCCCTCCACGCTTGGGCTCTAGAGCGAGAAGCTGTGATTCCTGCCAGGATCGAAAAAGAAAAAAATTCTTTCCAGACTCTGTGAGGAGTGACCTGAGTGCCCCGGGAGAGTGGAAGCATCAGACGTAACAGCAGGGAGGACCGTGGGAGTGGTTCCGGGTCGGAGGTCAGCATCCGCTGACTGAGGACACAGGCTGCATCTGCGAGTACCTGTCTGCCAAACGGAGCTCCACAGTAAGTCCCGTGTTGAGAGTGCATTGTATATCCGTAACAAGACACAGCTTATTTAACGGATATGCATAGGATTTATAATTCAGAAGCTCACATCTTGACACATGTCCACCTCACGTTGCAGGGCGAATAGAAGTGGCGAAAAGTATGTTTACTGACTCCCCGGCTGGGGAGCTGGCTGCCAGTACAACGGTAACCCCGACACAAGATACGCATGGCAATGTGAAAGATTTGTTTAAAGCGCTGGAAAAGGCCAGTAAGGCCGAACAATCCAAATGGTGGGAACATTGTTCACTCACTGGATATTTAGAGGTCGGTAGAGTTCCGCGCGGCTTAAGAATCATGCTTGCGCCGTCCTACGAAAACTCCATCCCCCACATGCTTGCAGACTGGGCCGAGTGTAACCTGGAATCCTCAAAGAAATTAATTATTATACTTGTACAATATGCAGAGACTGACAGGGCCAAATTACAGGTGGAAATTAACAGACTTAATGATGAAATTGATAAACTGACGAATTCACCTTCAATATCCAAGTACGGTGAAGATATGGTGGTCCGTTTGAAAAGGGAGGAGGATGTAATTAAGCGGCGCAAGGCGAACAAATTTCAAAGGGATCGCCTTGATTATGAGCACAGACAAATTTTTACGTTTGCCAAAAAGTATGACCGCATTAAAAAATCCTCGCAAGTTACACCAGCCAGTAATGCACAGCCAACAATACAAGCACCACAGGCAGCAGCGAATGAAATAACATCTATGTCAGAAGGTAGCTCAAATATAGACAGTGAGTACGACAATAAGCAAACCCGAACCCGGAGAGTGGGGTTTCGCAAGTTCACCCCGGCACAGAAAATCGAGGTAGTCCAGAGGGACCGCAGGGAGACCCTCCGTTCAAGTGCTCAGGGTGCGAACGCAAACAGAACGCCACCACAAAGCGGGCAGCAAGGAGGCGGTGCAACCGGCGCCGGAGGAGGAACAAACAAAGCAAAGAAACCACGAAAACAGTGAAATCACAGATGAGTCAGGGATCTGACGAGTCACAAACAGTTGTGAATCTCACAGACACACAGCTGACTCCCAAAGAAATGTCCATACTCTCCTTGGGCCTATCCTACAGCGCAAAATCTAACTTTGACTATGCAGGAACCAAGATAGACCTTTACAAATACGTGCGCACGTTCAAATTGCGGAAATATCATAGCTTGCATAAAAGGACGCAACTGACCAATGATAATGTGCAGTCCACCCAATCTGCAATTTCAACCTCTGATGAGTCTGTCTTTCTACAGGAATTGATTGATATAGGTAATGACTCAGATCTACCTTTATTGAGCCCTGTTATGGGCACGAATACCGCATCAGTAGCAACCACCTTTAAACCCAAGTCTAAATTTTGTCCCATGATGCTTAAAGACAATGTTGACCTCTTTCATGAAAAAGTTTCCCAGGAATTGAAAACATTGTTTTTGAAAAGAGGTACTTTTTCCAAAAAACATTATTATCGGGATCTTGAGTACCATCAACTCATGAAAAAATTGCACAAAAATCCGAAAATTGTAATTCGGCAATCCGATAAAGGAGGAAACGTTGTTCTTTGGCCCCTCAAAATGTACAAGGAAGTTGCACTGGAACAACTGAATGATCGAGCATGCTATCAACGAACAGATGCCAACCAAGTTCAACAAGCTAAGGGAGATATTTATTCCAAATTGATGGCATGGCGCAGCACAGGTATTATTTCAATGGACGGATACAAGTTCATGAAAAAGGAAAACCCTGTAACACCTGTTGTGTATTTCATTCCCAAGATCCACAAAAACTGTGTACTTCCACCTGGTCGGCCTATCATCTCTGCATGCAATAGTATTTTAGAAAGCGTGAGCAAATACGTTGACTTTTTTTGCAGGAGTTTGTTAGGGCCTTACCCTCATTTGTACTTGATACAGGGGACTTTCTGAGTAAGATAAAAGATGTTGAATGGAAACAGAGCTACTTGTTAATTTCACTTGATGTAACCTCCCTATACACCAGCATTTTTCACAGGGATGGCTTGAGAGCAGTCCAACACTTTCTAGACTCAAGACCAAGTGGCTTAGCTGAGCATACACGCATGATTATTTCAATGATTACCATGTGTTTGGAGAACAACTTTTTCTTATTCGGCAAGCAATTATTCCAACAGATGAGGGGTGTCGCAATGGGGGCCTGCTTCTCTCCCAGTTATGCCTGTTTGCATATGGGTTACTGGGAGGAGCAGGTCCTCATGCCAAGTTACACTGCAATTATGCACACTAAAGTTGTAAGGTGGTTAAGGTACATTGATGACCTCTTTATAATCTGGGATGGGTCAGCAAATGAGGCCAATGCTTTCATTTCACAGCTCAATGTAAAAAATGTAATCCTACAGTTCACTGCACAGATAAGCGAGACAACCATGTGTTTCCTAGATGTAGAGGTTTTTCCCAGAGGGGGGAAACTAGAAACTAAGCTATACCGGAAACCAACTGCTGGCAACAGTATCCTTCATGCAGGCAGCCATCATCCTGCTCATCTCATCAGGAGCTTACCTTATTGGGAAATGCTCCGTATAAGAAGGATATGCAGTGCAGAAAGCGATTGTAGGTCAGCTCAACTAGCCTGCAAAGCTAGATTTTTTAAAAGAGGATACACAAATGATAGCATAGACAAGGCCATCAGTAGAGCAAATTCCAGAGACAGAACATCATTGCTGTCTAGTATGAGTCTGAACAGAACCATACCTTCTCCAATTGCCAACAATGAGACCCGACTTATCCTAACATTCAATAACCAACACTTGGTCATGGTCATTAGAAGCATAATTAAACGCAACTGGACACTAATTTCTAGTGACCCGGTGTTAGGTAGTCAAGTTAAGGAAAGTCCCAATATCACCTATAAACGAGCCAGAAGTATGGGTGATTGCCTAGTCTCTAGTAGCCCAGAAATCAGACCCACAACATCATGGCTGGATTCTAGTAGGGGTTTCCACAAGTGTGCCTCTTGTAAAGCTTGCAAAAATTGAGTCAGTAGGAAGGAATATTCTGCTCCATTTAGTGATAAGCCTACTGCCATCAATTTCCGTTTAACATGTCATACAGAATATGCGGTGTACGTGCTGGAATGCCCGTGCGGTCTGCGATATGTTGGCAGTACGGTACCGCACATATACAAACGCATTCTGCAGCACCTCAGGGCCATAACTAACGGTGACACTGCTTACCTTGTGGCTAGGCATTTTGAAGAGGTGCACAGCAAGAATCCCTTAGAACTAAGATATTTTGTAATTGAAACGGTGCCCCCTCAGAGGAGGGGAGGAGACCCTGAAGCCATGTTGCGCAGATTGGAGACTAGACACATTATCTTACTAGACACCAAGACCCCCAATGGTCTGAACGCAGAGGAAGACTGTCACACTTATTTGTGAACATGATTTTTTCAAGTTAATTGTAAATTGTCAACATACTTATAGCCCATTTTTATTCCTTAATTTTCTATCAAACAGCATTGTTTTTAAACACACATTTTTTAGCCAGTTGCACTAGTTTACACTTGGTAGCACTTATCTTTTATGCCAATATTTATTGCTAGTTTTTGCACATATGCCTGTTTTAGCTCATGATATGTCAGTTGTTGTCTCATTACTTGGGGCAACTGAAAGGAGGTAAAATCTGAGTTTATATCAGAAATGGTGGAGCAACATTGATTTTATTATGAATCAGTATAGGAATGTTGTTATTCTTATGATAGCTGCTATATTTATAACTATATTTATATTTGTATTTATGCTCAAAATTCATAATTATTTTAATATTTATATTTATAATTATTTATTTATATATTTATAAATGTATTTATATGAGTGACCGCCATTGTTTACCACTGTATTCATACAGCAATGCCTTTCGGGTTCTCATGAGCTATTTCCAGAATTGACAGGCTCGTGATTAATTGCATTCAAGTATTAACAAGTCAAGACAGTATGTTGTTTATGTCTACTACTAGCAAGGTTTTTTTCATTGGCACTAGCACTTTAAATTGAGCACATACGCCCCTACACGTTGTCATGTGATCAACGCCGTGGTCGGCCGAAACACTTAATGGTGGTGTGGTGGAGAGCAGAATAAAATAATGAGCACCAATTCCTGGGTTCGCCTCGTCATTTTTCTGCGTGACTGCTGAGACGTTTGTATGCCTAATATATATATATATATATATATATATATATATATATATATATATATATATATATATATATATATATATATATATTCACTGAAAAAAACATAGGTTTCAGGCCTTATATAGTTAGGAATTAGCATTTAAAAAACCTTTGAAATTCACTGAAAAAAACCATAGGTTTCAGGCCTTATATAGATAGGAATTAGCTTTTAAAAAATCTTTGAAATTCACTCAAAAAACTATAAGTTTTAGGGGTGTTACAGTTAGCTGGACATTGGTGGCACGGTGGCCCACATCTCCAGCAACATACTCGTATTTTTTCACCACCCATTTGAAAAATGCACAGGTCTCTCTCATTGATGGCCAGCACCGACATACACTTTAGACACACCTCCCGCCACAAGTTCTAGAATTGCGAACTTTAGAGCTGGGGAGCTACGTTCGAATCTCGGCATCAGCTCAACATCCTGTGATTCCAGGCAAATCGCTTTGTCTCCCCGTGCCTACCACAAATGAATGTGTTCTTCTGTAATGTAAATTGTGCTCATGCCATGTTGTCGAGTTCGCGCTATATAATATTGTAAGGAAAAATAAAGTAGGAAAACTCGAGTTCACACACCACTGAACGCGCACTCTTAAATACATCAGCAGTGCACTGTGAATCGGAGCGTTTCACAGGCCTGTCACAGAAAATAAATGCGATCTAAACGAAATCCTACAAAACAATATACTACTGGCCGGCAGCAATTCATACCCGGACAACGTCGGGACGGGCTGCTAGTGATTTTATAATTCACTAAGTATGACTTACTATCTAAATGAATAGATGACGTGGTGTTTGTTTAAGTGTGTAGTTAAGTAAATATGTAAGTATGATCCATTGTTTGCATAAGTGAGTAGGATGACTTCATATGTGAATAGGATGTGTGCTGTTGTTTAATGTCGATATAGGTGTATAAGTATTTTTGATAGTGTTCTATTGTTCATTGACAGCATGTATGAGTAAATCTACAGGTAAGGGATTAGATGTGTGTATACATCTATGAATCACTGAGTGGGTTTTTAGATACTTGTATTGCTGTGACAATGGATTCAAATATGATACTCTGTATTTTACAAAGAGTGATGAAAGATTCCACTAGTGTATGAAAAGGTGTATGTGATTGTCACGTGGATGATGTCATCATTGATGTCATCAGTGATGTCATTTGAGATGTTATCAGTGATGTCACTGACCATGTCATGAATGATCTAATATGTGACACCATCAGCAGTGCATTGCGGGTGCGCGAAATATAGTTAGTACAACTAACTATATAGGAGCAATTTCAATGGTTTTGTATGAGTGAAATGTCCATCTAACTATAACACCCATAAAACCTATAGTTTTTTGAGTGAATTTCAAAGGTTTTTTAAAAGCTAATTCCTATCTATATAAGGCCTGAAACCTATGGTTTTTTCAGTGAATTTCAAAGGTTTTTAAAATGCTAATTCCTAACTATATAAGGCCTGAAACCTATGGTTTTTAATTTTATTTTAATTTTTTATTTTATTTAGGCGTTCCCAGCAAGATTGCAAATCAAAATTGACAGGTTCAAGATACAAACACATTACCAATACATTACAGCAATTTTATATATAAAGAAAAAAAAGAGGAAAAAAAGGCAGACCAATTTCTGTTTTTCCATCAAAATTCATATAAATGTCATCTTCCATTCTTAATCCTCGTAATATTCACGAAACGCACTCCATATTTTTATGCCCAATCTTTTTTCCTAACACCCTTGATAGAAAAGAGTCCCCACTCCAAATTATACATACTAAGCATTTTAGCACGCCATTGATGAAAAACAGGCGGTTGTTCCTGAAGCCACCCAGTGGCTATGTATAAACGTGCTACAGTCATTGCAAAGAAAATGAAATACCGATGTTGATATAAAAGCTCAGCTACTCTGTCCTTTGGTATTTTCCCCAGTAACAGCATAGCCGGTGTGATAACTAAAGGCATTCCAATTACAAGGGATAAGAACTTTTCAAGATCAATAATAAAACATTGAAGTTTGGCACAACTATAAAAGATATGGACACTTTCCGCATCATCAGCACTACACTGAAAACACTTGCCTTCATTCCCTCCACCCCTTTTTGCCATTCGAATCGGGGTGTAGTATAAGTCAAACAGAGTCTTAAAAAATTGGGCTTTTAAATTAGCCAACATTAGTGCCTCCTTGGATAATAAAAGTAGGTCATCTATATCTAATTTTTGATCTTCTAATGCGCCCACCCATTTTATCCTTACTTTTTCTAAATCGTCACTCCGATCACTAAGTAGCAGTTGGTAAAGCGTTCCAATTTTTACTAGCCTCCTAATTCCTTCCACAACTTTATTTGGCTGAAGCACAGCTGTTCGATGGAATAAGTAATCTCGTATTTGCAAAAATTTTAAGAAAAAATTTCTAGGAAAGAAACACTGGTCTTTTAGCTCATCAAAAGATTTACAAATCCCTTCATCCTTATACATGTCTCCTAGCCATCTAACCCATTTCTGCTGCCATCTTATTGCCATGTCGTCAGAAAATATGCCAGGTAGAAGTCTATAAGAGTTCAAGGGCGTATAATAAGATATTTTCCCTATCGCTGTTGTCTTAGCAACCCACTTCCATACCTTAAACGCGCCCAACACTACCTTAAAACGAGTCTGTTTGTAAAAACTCCCATTGATCTCCTTGAATAGTGATTGTTTTGCTACAGACCCTAGCTGCATTTCAAAAATAGAAGGGGAAGAAGCCTTGTCCTGCTCAGTCTCCCCTGTTATCAGGAACCTCATCTTCAGTAAAAAACAAGTTACATATTACAAAAAAAAATCTGTCACCCCATCCCTCCCCTAGCAATTGGTAAAGTCATAAACTTCATTGCCCGTCTAGGTCTCCCTGGACTCCAAATAAATTTACCACATCTCGACTGCAGAGCCTGTATCCTATCTTTTGCAATGTCTAAGGGTATTGACCTAAATAGATATAAGACTTTTGGTAACACATTCATTTTTATAACATTCGACCGTCCGATAATAGTTAAATATAGTTGTTCCCACCTATCCAAGGAGTTCCTGATTTTAGTCATCAATGTGATCCAATTAACCTCAACTAATTCTGTCATGTTAGACCGCAGTTGAATACCTAGATATGTAGCCTACTTCACCACTCTACTATCTTGCCATACTACAGACTCCGAGCACAAGATCTGCGTTTTTAACACATTTAATTTATATCCTGCTACTCGCCCAAACTTCTTCGCCAACCTTTCAATTTCTTTGATGGCGGTACCAGGGTTTACCGTTGTCACCGCAATATCATCCGCGTAAGCGAACACAGAAAAATAATACTCAAACACTTGATATGGTGGGATCAGGATATTGCCAGTTAATTGTTCTAAAAAAGGATTAATATATAAAGCAAACAAAAGAGGGGAGCACGGGCACCCCTGACGTGTACCACGTGTAATATTCACAGAGTTAGAACCTATGGTTTTTTCAGTGAATTTGCAAGGTTTTTTTATGCTAATTCCTAACTATATAAGGCCTGAAACCTATGGTTTTTTAAGTGAATTTGCAAGGTTTTTTAAATGCTAATTCCTAACTATATAAGGCCTGAAACCTGTTTTTTTCAGTGAATTTCAAAGGTGTTTTATATGCTAATTCCTAACTATATAAGGCCTGAAACCTATGTTTTTTTCAGTGAATTTGCAAGGTTTTTTAATGCTAATTCCTAACTATATAAGGCCTGAAACCTATGGTTTTTTCAGTGAATTCGCAAGGTTTTTTAAATGCTAATTCTATTAGCAGATAACGTTTAAATATGTTAATATCCTTGTGGGACCACCTGAGCAGGCCTAGGGGGTCAGGTTGTTTCTACCCTGCCCCCTTTTTGCATTCTACATGTTTGTTTTTCTGCTTCTTTTGCGCCTCGGTCTACCTAGCACAAGATGAATGCCAACAATTCCTGGTTAGAAGTGTTGACAGCCAATGAGCATGCTGCTTTCCTGCGAAAGGCATGCTGATTGGCTGCCACTGTCTGTCAACACTCCAAACCAGGAAGTGTTGGCAGCCATCAAGGCACAAGAAAGCAGTGAAACAAAGGTGCAAAACACGTAAAGGGGCAGGGTAGAAGCATCCTGACCCCCTAGGCCTGCTCAGGGTGTCCCACAAGGACCCCCCAGGCCCAAAAATAATATATATTTTTTGGTTTTCCCAGTGGTACGCTCAGGGTACGCGTACATGGCATCGCACCCAGCGCGTACTCCGCGAAATTTAAAAAAAAAATATTCATTTTTTTTACCTTCGGGGTCCTCCTAGACCCCCCTGATAAAACCTAGGGGGTCAGGGGGTCTCTACCCTGCCGCCTTTTATAGTTTTCCCCTTTTGTTTTTCACCTCTTGTGTCTCGGTTCTACCGACCGTTTGGAATGTTCACAGACACCCGAGAGCCAATCAGCTTTCCGCTCGCGCACTTCCGTGTCACGCCGGGTGCTCTCCCCGGTACGCATACCTGTAAGCGCTCGAAGGGCGCATATAGATATATATGTGTTTTTGAAGTTAATTTTCGTAAAAACCACTGGAGCAATTTTCACCAAATATAAAAAAGGCACTTCTGCGTACCAGTCCCTACAAAGTTTGGTGTAATTCCGTTCAACCGTTCGGGCTGTAGCCGTGTCTAATCGTCCTATGTAAATTAACATGGGGAAAACACGTTTTGGGACCATCCTTTTTTCTCGGCCCCCCCATGACGAATCCCCCCAAAAGTTCCAAGGAAGGAGCGGAGCAGAGCTGACCTAAATTTGGGAAAATTACACGCAAATTCCTCAACCGGCGCCAAAGTTATTCCCAATAGAATGTTGCAGATTTCCTATGGTAGCTAGGTCCTAACTATATATACCTACTGGCTATCGCCAGTAGGTGTTATACATATATATATATATATATACATATATATATATATATATACAGTCCAAACAAGAAATGACATCCCAGAAGTGACCTAGTTTAGGACACCCCCGCGCCGCACGGCCACCAGCTGCTGCGTGTGCCTCCTGCCTGCCTTGCTGCCCCTGCTGCCGCCGCTGTGAGACCACGCCCCCTGCCACCGAGCGGCGTGGTCCCCTACAGTCTAGCGCTGTGCTGTTTTTGTGTGAATTTGTATTGTATTGCCTCTGCCTGTTGAGTCTAATTTTGTGAATTTGTACTGTTTTGCTAAGTGTATATTTTCGCCTGTCCCCTGTTTTCTTGCTCCCCCCGGTCTCCTCCCTCCCCGCTCCCCGCTTCCCGCCTTCGCCGCTAACCACGCCCCCTTTCTTTGTGTGCCCTCCCCGCTCCCGCCTCCCAGCTGCTCCGCCCTCCCTTGCACTTCGCCATATATGGCGACCGTGCGAACGCGCAGCGGTCACGCGCAGCGGGCGCGCCGATTGTGCGCCGAAGCCACGCCAAAGGTAAGCCCGTCTGCGCCCGTCCGCGCCTGGACCGCGCCCAGCGCCCGAACCCCTGGCCCCCACCGACGGAAGACAACCCGACTGTCCTACAACGCCACCGAACTCATCGCACTCAACACCGGCGGGATCCCTGGATGCTACCGAGCCACCCCGAGGCGCACCCACGGACCCTTCAGCTGCCACGCCTGCAAGTTCACCTGCATCCGGACCTGCCCCACACCAGCACCCGCCAAGCCGAACACCAGCAGCAACCACCTCAAGTGCATCCTGCTCAACACCCGCTCCGTCCACAGGCACGCCATCGAACTCTGGAACCTCCTCGACACCACAACTCCTGACGTCGCCTTCCTCACGGAAACCTGGATGAACGGCTCCTCGGCACCCGACATCGCCATCGCCATCCCAGAGGGATACAAGATCACCCAAAGAGACCGCGTCAAACAGACGGGAGGAGGCATCGCCATCATCCACAGGGACACCATCCACATCACGACCAACACCGACGACACCCTGAAAACCGCCGAACACCTACACTTCCAGATCCGCACTGACCCGAAGACCACCCTCAGAGGCACCCTGATCTACCGACCCCCGGGACCACGCACACAATTCTGCGAGGACATCGCCGACTTCGTCAGCCCGCATGCCCTCCCCTCCACTGACTACATCCTCCTGGGGGACCTCAACTTCCACCTGGAGAACAACAACGACCGCAACACCATCACCCTGCTCGACAACCTCGCCAACCTCGGACTCAAGCAGCTGGTGCCCACCCCCACCCACCTCGCCGGACACACCCTCGACGCCGTCTTCTCATCCAGCAAAGACATCGCCTTCAGCCACGCCACTGGACTCCACTGGACGGACCACAGCTGCGTCCACTTCACCTTCAGAAGAACGACGATCCACCACCACCAGCAACCGGTTGCCCGAAGAAGCTGGAACAAGATCACAGCCGACCAGCTCGCCGCTTCCCTGAGCCTGCACACCCCCGCCAGCTCAGCGAACCCCAGCCAGGCCGCCGACAACCTCACGAAGTGGATCAACAACTGCGCGGACGAACTCGCCCCACTGAGGACCCCGCCCAGCAGACCCGGCAGTAAGAAGGCACCATGGTTCACCGACGAACTCAAGAGCTCCAAGAAGAACTGCCGAGCCCTCGAGAAAGCCTGGAGAAGGGAACCAACACCGGACAACATGACCGCCCTCAAGCTTGCCACCCGGAAGCACCACCAACTGATCCGCGCCACTAAGAAAACTGCATTCAAGGACCGGCTGGACAACAACGCACACAATTGCAAGGAACTCTTCAACATCGTCAAAGAGCTCTCCAACCCCAACGCCGGAAACAACAACATCACCCCATCGCAAGACCTCTGCAATTCCCTCGCCTCCTACTTCCACAACAAGATCGCGGACATACACAACAGCTTCAGCACCCAACCGACGCACGCCACAACCGAACCACCGCCCCCCACCACCACCCTCCGCGCCTGGACTCCGATCAGCACCGAAGACACCATCCGCAGGATGAACTCCATCCACTCCGGATCTCCGACCGACCCCTGCCCTCACCACGTCTTCAACAAGGCCGACGCGATCATCGCACCCCACCTGCGGGACATCATCAACACCTCCTTCGACACCGCCACCTTCCCATAGAGCTGGAAGCACGCCGAACTCAGCGCCCAACTAAAGAAACCCACAGCGGACCCCACCGACCTCAAGAACTACCGCCCCATCTCGCTGCTCCCGTTTCCTGCAAAAGTCATCGAGAAGACCGTCAACAAACAGCTGGCCGCCTTCCTCGAGACAAACGGATCCCTCGACCCCTCACAGTCTGGTTTCCGAGCCAACCACAGCACCGAGACCGCCCTCATCACTGCCACCGATGACATCCGAGCCCTGCTGGACAACGGTGAAACATTTACAACAAGGGGTGGTGAGGGACAGAGTCTCTGAATTAAGCAGAAAGCTCTCACCCAGTCAAGAGATCAGGGCTAGATCCAACACCGTTTTTTAGCTCACTGCACCATCCCAGTTTCAGAACCTGGCTGTATGCAAATTAGTCTGTTCCTGTCCCAGTGCATGATGGGAACAGGGCAAACCAAACTACAAAAGCCAATTCTTACACTGGGAAGGAAACAAGCTCCCGGGGACCGGTTTCTGGCATTACAGCCGTCTTCGGCCCGGTTTGCTTGAATCCTGATGGTGCAATGAGCAAGGGTCTTACATCTGAGAATACCCTTCCACGCTTAGGGTGGACAAAAATATTTACAACAAGGGGTGGTGAGGGACAGAGTCTCTGAATTAAGCAGAAAGCTCTCACCCAGTCAAGAGATCAGGGCTAGATCCAACACCGTTTTTTAGCTCACTGCACCATCCCAGTTTCAGAACCTGGCTGTATGCAAATTAGTCTGTTCCTGTCCCAATGCATGATGGGAACAGGGCAAACCAAACTACAAAAGCCAATTCTTACACTGGGAAGGAAACAAGCTCCCGGGGACCGGTTTCTGGCATTACAGCCGTCTTCGGCCCGGTTTGCTTGAATCCTGATGGTGCAATGAGCAAGGGTCTCACATCTGAGAATACCCTTCCACGCTTAGGGTGGACAAAAATATTTACAACAAGGGGTGGTGAGGGACAGAGTCTCTGAATTAAGCAGAAAGCTCTCACCCAGTCAAGAGATCAGGGCTAGATCCAACACCGTTTTTTAGCTCACTGCACCATCCCAGTTTCAGAACCTGGCTGTATGCAAATTAGTCTGTTCCTGTCCCAGTGCATGATGGGAACAGGGCAAACCAAACTACAAAAGCCAATTCTTACACTGGGAAGGAAACAAGCTCCTGGGGACCGGTTTCTGGCATTACAGCCGTCTTCGGCCCGGTTTGCTTGAATCCTGATGGTGCAATGAGCAAGGGTCTCACATCTGAGAATACCCTTCCACGCTTAGGGTGGACAAAAATATTTACAACAAGGGGTGGTGAGGGACAGAGTCTCTGAATTAAGCAGAAATGCCAGAAACGGGTCCCCGGTAGCTTGTTTCCTTTCTGGTGAAGAATTGGCTTGGTAGTTTAGTCTGCCCTGGTCCCATGATGCACTGGGCCAGGGACAGACTGATTTGCATATAGCCAGGTTCTGAGCTGGGATGGGGCAGTGAGATAAATAACGGTGATGGATCAAGCCCTGATCTTTGGACTGGGTAAGAGTGGTCTGCTTAATTCAGACACTCTGTTCATCACCACCCCCTTTTCTGAATCGTTTTTGGCCACTATAGGTGTGGCAGGGTATACTCAGACATGAGTCCCTTTCTCACTGCTCCATCAGGATTCAAGCAAGCCGGGCCGAAGACGGCTGAAATGCCAGAAACCGGTCCCCGGTAGCTTGTTTCCTTTCTGGTGAAGAATTGGCTTGGTAGTTTAGTCTGCCCTGTTCCCATGATGCACTGGGCCAGGGACAGACTGATTTGCATATAGCCAGGTTCTGAGCTGGGATGGGGCAGTGAGATAAATAACGGTGATGGATCAAGCCCTGATCTTTGGACTGGGTAAGAGTGGTCTGCTTAATTCAGACACTCTGTTCATCACCACCCCCTTTTCTGAATCGGACAATGGTGAAACAGCGGCCCTCATCCTCCTAGACCTCTCCGCGGCATTCGACACTGTCTGCCACCGCACCCTAGTGCAGCGCCTTAGCAACGTAGGAATCCAGGAGAAGGCACTAGAGTGGATCATCTCCTTCCTCGACGGAAGAACACAGAGAGTTCGTCTACCACCGTACAAGTCAGAGGCCACCGAAGTCATCTGCGGCGTCCCTCAAGGATCCTCGCTGAGCCCCACCCTCTTCAACGTCTACATGAGCCCCCTCGCGGCCATCGCACGCCAACACAACCTCAACATCATTTCCTACGCTGACGACACCCAGCTGATCCTCTCCCTGACCAAGGACCCCGCCACCGCCAGAGCCAACCTTCATGAAGGGATGAAAGACGTAGCCGAGTGGATGACGACCAGCCGCCTGAAACTGAACTCAGACAAGACTGAAGTCCTCATCCTGGGTTCCTCGCCCTCCGCCTGGGATGACTCCTGGTGGCCCCCCGCCCTAGGCAGCGCACCCAAACCGACAGACCACGCACGCAACCTGGGATTCATCTTGGACTCCTCCCTCACCATGACCAGACAAGTCAACGCCGTCTCCTCGTCATGCTTCAACATCCTGCGCATGCTACGGAAGATCTTCCGGTGGATCCCCACCGAGACCAGGAAGACGGTCACCCAGGCCCTCGTCACCAGCCGACTGGACTACGGCAACGCCCTCTATGCCGGAACCACCGCCAAGCTCCAGAAGAGACTCCAGCGGATCCAGAACGCCTCAGCCAGACTCATCCTCGACATCCCACGACACAGCCACATCTCCGGACATCTGAGAGACCTTCATTGGCTCCCCGTCAACAAAAGAATCACCTTCCGCCTCCTCACCCACGCACACAAAGCCCTACACGACCAAGGACCGAGCTACCTCAACAACAGCATCAACTTCTACGCTCCCAAACGACATCTCCGATCAGCCAGCCACGCCCTCGCCACCGTCCCCCGCATCCGAAGAACGACAACAGGAGGAACTGGCTCCCCGTAAATAAGAGGATTACCTTCCGCCTCCTAACCCACGCACACAAAGCACTTTACGAACTTGGACCCGAATGCCTCAACTCACGACTGTCCTTCTACACCCCCTCCCGTCAGCTACGATCCTCCAACCAAGCCCTTGCCACTGTACCTCGCATCAACAAAACCACCATGTGAGGTAGATCCTTCTCCTACCTGGCAGCTAAAACCTGGAACTCACTTCCCACTCACCTTCGCCTTATTCAGAACCACCTAGCATTCAGAAAACAGCTTAAAACTTGGATATTCGACAAGTAATTCCCCACCCTTCCTCTAGCGCCTTGAGACCCTATGGGTATGTAGCGCGCTTTATAAATCTCTTGACTTGACTTGACTTGACTCCTACCTGGCCGCAAAGACCTGGAACTCCCTCCCTCCCGACCTGCGCCTGACCCAAGACCACCTCTCCTTCAGGAAGAAGCTCAAGACCTGGCTTTTCGAGCAGTAGCAGCACTCCCCCCCCACCCCCCTAGCGCCTTGAGACCCTAAGGGTAAGTAGTGCGCTATATAAATGTCTGTGATTGATTGATTGAGAAGTAGAGTTAACACCATCTCAATTGGGAAGTTAAGGTAACGCACACTACGTCTAAATAGGAAAAAATGTATGACAAGCCACACCGTCTTCTAAAGGAGCATGGCATCTTCCAGGCATGAGAAGATGAACCTATGTTATACATCCCTCCTCTTTCCATATTACTACACTCACCCTCCATTGTGATAAGGCTGATGATCACAGAGCATCCCAGGGCTTACGGCAAATGAAGCTCTCCTCCTCCCAGCCTTGGTTGTGGTAAGGCTGATGCTAACCGAGCGGCCCATGGCTCACGGCCCATGGAGCAGCCCTCCACTCAGCCTTGATTGTGGTAAGGCTGACGCTCACAGAGTGGCTTACAGACCATGGAGCAGCCTTCCTCCTAGCCTCGCCTGTGGTGTGTCAGATGCTCGCATAACATCCCACGGCTCACGCCACATGGAGCAGCCCTCCTTCCAGCCTCAGCTGTGGTACGGCTGCCACTGACAGAGCGGCTCTTGGCCCATGGAGCAGCCTTCCACCCAGTCTCGGTTGTGGTAATGCGGACGCTCACAAAGTGGCTCATGGACCATGGAGCAGCCTTCCTCATAGCTTCGCCTGTGGTGTGTCAGACGCTCACAGAGCATGCCATGGCTCACGACCCATTGAGCAGCCCTCCTTACAACCATGGTTTTGGTAAGGCTGACACTCACAGAGCAGCCAATGGCTCACGCCCATGGAGCAGCCCTCTTTTCAGCCTCAATTGTGGTAAGGCTGACGCTCACAGAGCGGCCTATGGAGCAGCCTACCTCCCAGCCTCAGTTGTGGTAAGGTTGACGCTCACCGGGTGGCTCATGGCTGACAGCTTATGGAGCAGCCCTCATCCTAACCTTGGTTGTGGTAAGGCTAACGCTTGCAGAGTGGCCCATGGCTCACAGCCAATGAGTACTCCTCCTCCCAGCCGTAGCTGTGGTGAGGCTGAAGCTCACCGAGCGTCCAATGGCTCACAGCTTTTGGAGCACTCCTCCTGTCAGCCTCGGTTGTGGTAAGGCTGACGCTCACAAAGCGGCCCATGTCTCAAGGCCCATGAAGCAGCCCTCCTTTCAGCCTTGGTTGTGGTAAGGCTGATGCTCATAGAGCATCCCATGGCTCGCTGCCCATGCAGCAGCCCTTCTCCAAGTCTTGTTTGTGGTAAAGCTGACACTAACAGAGCGGCCCATGTCTCATGACGTATGGAGCAGCCCTCCTCCCAGCATCGGATGTGGTACGGCTGAAACTCACAGAGTGGCTCACGGCCCATGGAGTCGCCCTTCCCCTAGCCTTGGTTGTGGTACGGCTGACACTCACAGAGCAACTCAGGGCTCATGTCCCATATAGCTGCTCTCCTCCCAGCAGCAGCTGTGGAAAGGCTGATGCTTGTAGAGCGGCCCACGGCTCACAAGCCTGGGAACAGCCCTCCTCCCAGCCTCAGCTGTGGAAAGGCTGATGCTTGTAGAGCGGCCCACGGCTCACAAGCCTGGGAACAGCCCTCCTCCCAGCCTCAGCTGTGGTAAGGCTGACGATCGCAGACATCCCATGGCTCATGGATCATGGAGCAGTCCTCCACCCAGCCTCTATTGTGGTAAGGCTGAGGTTCACAGAGCGGCCCATGGCTGACGACCCATGGAGGAGCCCTTCTCCCAGCCTTTCTTGTGGTAAGGCTGATACTCACAGAATGGCCCATGGCTCACAGCCTGTTAGAAATGTGGGTCTCTAGTTGGCAATGGTTTGCACCTTTGTCCGAATAGGGACCCTTGCTTCTAGTCAGGGTAAGGAGGATACACTCCTATATAACCCCTGCTCACCCCCTCGGTAGCTTGGCACGATCAGACAGGCTTATCTCAGAGGCAGTGTATAAAGCATGTGTGAATACATACAGTAATACAGTGAAAACACTACAAATAGACACCACACCAGTTTAGAAAAATAAGTAATCTTTACTAGACTTCACACAAGACCAAACAACAAAAATCCATAATACTGTAATCAAAACTAAGACTTTAAAATGGTAGAAATAGCTTAGTTCAATGTAGATGGTAAATGCAACACTTTACTCTCAAAGTACCTTGGATGGGTCATGCAAAACAAACAAAAGGGTTGCAGGGAAGGTGATTCGTCAGTTCCTTGCTTCAGGGGAGGTGATGCGTTGGTTCCCTACTGCAGCACAGGGGAGGTGAGGCGTTGGTTCCTTACCAGAGAGGAGGTGATGCGTCGGTTTCTTACTGTGATCCAGTGCGATGCGACAAGATGCCGCCTTGATGCGATGCGACGATCCAGTGCGATGCGACCAAATGAATAATGTGAATGCGATGCTTGCACGCCCAACGGCCATGCAGTGAAATCGATGAACTTTTGAGCCATGACAGGACCTGCGACACGCTTCTCCGGTGATGCAACAGTGCCCTCTGTGGTGGCAGCCCGCTTCTCCGGTGTTGCGACACGCTTCGTCTGCGATGCGACAGCGAACAGCTGCGGGGGCGGCACGCTTCTTCGGCAATACGACGGAAACTGCTGAAGCGGTGACTTGCTTCTCGTTGGTTTTTGCTTCCAGCTTCCAGCGACACGTAGACTTCTCAGAGGGCCCAAACCACAGCAGGCACCTCTCTGCAGGTAGAACTCCCAGCCAGGTAATTCATGGGGGAGCTGGTGGTGAAGTCTTTGTGACCCTGAGACTTTAGAACAGGAGGCAAGCTTAACTTCAAGCCCTTGGAGATCTTCCTCAAGATGATTACAGTACAAACAAAGTTCTTTTTCTCCTTTCCTTCGCAATAAAGTAACCACTGCAGGCCAACCCCAAACAGTCACTATCACAGGGGCAGTCTCCTGCTTCAGGTTCCTAGGTTCTTTTCCTTGCCAAAGGTTTGTCTTGATTCCCAGAAGTGATCTAAAGTTCTGGGGTCTGGGCCCCAATATTTATAGTACTAAATCCTTTGGTCTCTGGAGCCAGAGAGTGTCTGTGCCCAGCCCAAACCTATGCTGTCCTCCCTGTTGCAGCTTCCTGGCAGGAGGTGGAGACAGCATTGTTGAAAGCAGACCTGGCCCAGGTAGCTGAAAGGAAATCTCCTCCCCGTACTCTCTATGCAAAGCAGGCTCAGGCAAGTGAAAGGAAATCTCCTCCCCCTACTCACTATTCAACCCAGTTCCTATTTAGCCCAGCCCTGACTCATCAGACTGCTGGAGCCACAGCCCTCTCCAGCCTCCTGTCACTCGGAAACCAGACATGCAATACACAAACCATACTGGATGGTTAGGTAAGAAATACCTACTTTTTAAAAGTGGTATTTTCAAACACAGAATGTAAAAATCTCCCTCCCTAACAGATGTATTTTCACATTCTGAGTTCAGGCATACTAAACTCGTTTTTAGGTTTCGCCTGTCGAAAGCTGCGCAGGCGAAATCTTTTGTTTTGCAGTATGGATCTTGGTCCCGCCTCTGTTTCCCATTGGCTAGCTCCATAAATGGACGCTAGCCATTGGAAAACAGAGGTGTCCGTCATTCTGCGAGGCGACTCGTGGGCGTTTCTGAGAATTTTTCTCATCCGGCCCCTTTGGACACGTCAGTGCGGCAGTGCGGCGGTGGGCGTGTACTTTTTTTTTTTTTACACCTATGTTTGTGTTCATCTTTCGTCTTGTCCCTGTCCCTCTGGCTGTTTTCTGACCACCCTCCCGCTGTCCGTGTGCCTGCCCGCCCCCCCTCCTGCTGTACGTGTGCCGTCCCCCCTCCCGCTGTCCGTGTGCCGTCCCCCCTCCCGCTGTCCGTGTGCCCGTTGCTGTGGTGATCTGTGCGTTTCCTTCAGCTTCTGGGGCCGTTTGCCCTGCTTTAGCGGGCTCTGTGGTTCAGCTCGGCTGCCTCACTGCTCCACATAGCCCTGGGAGTCCCTCCCCACCTCTCGGTTATTGGACCGCACTGTGGATACATTCTCTGTCGGGGTCCCTTTGGCCCCCCGGGAGGGCTACAGGCTTTGATATGGGGTTTCTTGTATTCCGCTCCAGTCCACCCTCTCGGCCCGGTGCTGGCGTTGCGACGGCTGCTGTACCTCAGTGCTACGTTGTACCCACTGCGGGAGGTTGTGGGCATTGTGCCTCGTATTTGTGAGGGCTCCCTTTATGTCGCTCCAGTGGCTGCCTGCGCTTGTCGTGCGTGGGCCGCTTTTGCCTGCTGAAAGCTTTGGCTCCTGCCTCGTGATAAGTTTTGCCGCTTTGTTTTGCAAGCCTCGCACTGCCTTCCCCGGGGCTGCTGTATGCTTTCCACCCCCCCCCCACCCCCACCCCCTCGACTTGGGGTCTTTTTTTTTTTTTTTTGCACTGCTTTAGCGGGCTCTGGTTGCGGCCCGGCATGGGCAGACTCTGCCTGGGGGGGGGGAGGGGCTTACCTTGCTGGCCTGGTTTCTCTGCGGCCGTTGCCTCAGACGGTCCCGGTCCCAAGGGTTGCCGCATATTTTCCCATGCCTCTGGCTGTCGGCGTGCGGCTTGTGGGCTGTGTGGGGTTCTTGTCTATCTCCTTCGTGCTTGTAACCTCCGGTGTTTCCAGTTGGTTGGAGCTTGCACTTACACTTGCGCTCCGCTTTGTTTTCCAGCTGCGTGTCTGGTTTACTTTTGTCAGGGGAGTGGGCAAGTGCTGTTGAAAGGGGCTCTCGTTTCTGATGAATGCTTCCTGTTTGTTTTGTTACATATGACATTTTCTCTAAGCTGGGCACTGGTGTCCCATTGCTGTGCGTCGGATTCCACGTACTCTCCTTTTGGGGGTTTCGGACTCAGGTTCCGGCCATGAGTCTGTGTACGCCTTTCTCCTGTCCTGGGGTTATTTTTCCCGCTCTGCGGGTATTGGTTTCCCCTTTGTTCCTGCATACTTCTGTGCACTATGCATGCGTGTGAGTGAGCTGGAAAATAGCCTAGTGGCTAGTGTTCTCGTCCCTGTGGCTGGGGTTGCCGGTTCGTGTCTCGGCTTCACCGCTCTACTTCCTGAGCTTTTGGTCTACTCCTCTCCTTATTTTTAGGGGTTTGGCTTTCTGCATATTTCAGGTCTGGCGCACGCCTGCTGGTCTTTCTGTATCCTGGTGCGGCCAGTTGTGCTTTTTGTGCGTTGCTCTTCTACTTTATTTATTTATTTCTTTAATGCATTCTTATAATGCGCAGACTTTACTCGAAGGTGTCAGTCCGTGTGCCGTCCCCCCTCCCGCTGTCCGTGTGCCGTCCCCCCTTCCGCTGTCCGTGTGCCCGTTGCTGTGGTGAGCTGTGCGTTTCCTTCAGATTCTGGGGCGACTGTGGTGTTCTGGCAAAATCCTCACTTGGGAAGACGTGAGGAAAGTTTTTGTGAAATCTCTCTGCGGGTTAGTGCACTAGTGTGAGCTTAGTAGCTGGAGGTACAAACCCACCCTGCTTGAAATCCAGGTTATTGTGCACATCTTGTGCCTGTGGGCGTCGTTCACCATCTTGCTCTGTGTCTTTCTGGGAGTTTGCTTGGGCTGTGGTCTGTGATTGAGGTTATGTAGATAGATCGCTTTATTATTTTGTTAGGCAAAGGACTGCCCACAGTCTGTTCAGAATGGGCTGTGGTGGAATCCGGAATAGTCTGGGCTCTGCACAGAGGTGGCAGGGTTTAGCTGGTTTCTGATGTTTGCATCTTGCCATGTCACCATAGCTGAACACCTTCCATATGAGATATCTTAAAAAAAGCCAATTTAGACGAACATATGGTTGTCACATCTTAGAGCTCTGAATTGACCTAGGTGATGTTTCGGTGATTTACAAAACTGCATGGGTAGCACATTGATAGAACATGTGGACAACTGAAGCGCGTCACTAGAGTGGAACCGGGTGTAAGTTGAGATTCCAGACACTTCGGACCCCCGGACACATGGGCTGGAACGGAGTCAGTCAGTCACATGTCATGCAGTGCTTGACATGAATCACTCAGCCTAAGCCCGACTTTATTCTGCGGCGCTGGCATGTCATGTGGCGTGGGGAGTGACGGGCCGGGTGGGGACATCGAGGGGGTCCGATTTGCTCTTCTATCCATTCTGCCATTGCTTTTTTTCTCAGCTCATTATCGCCTTGTGGTTATCACCATGTGATGAACACTTGGTGTTTGGGGCCAGTTTTAATTTTTTGCTTGCAAAGCCAAATAATTCGCCCGAGGCCACCACTACAAATGTCATCACTTATGAATGCGGCCAAAAATGTCAGCCCGGTCAAAAACAGCGTGTACCCTGCTGGTAGTTAATAGAATCGAGGTTCTTCCAGGAAATTGACTAATTTCCAATAACACTATATTTACTTCCAGCGTGTCTGTGTCTTTTCCAAACCACAGTTGTGACTGCAACTGAGTGTCTCAGCTTGATGAGTGGCATTTGCCAGAGATTAAACTATTGGCATTGTAAATGACATTCCCATTTATTTATCTGTTTTCAAAACCAACACATAAATACAAATTTTGTGATTTACAATGCCAATAACTCTAACTTTTCAAAAGGCGAAACCATTGCATTGTAAATGCTTGTTCTACCTTGTTCCCTGGATCAGTTAGGATTATAAGATGTTATAATCAAACTGCCTCTTGTGGCCTATGGGAACAGATAGCCTTACAATAGTGAAAAACGAAATTGGCTGTAATTCACTATCAAGACAGCCACACACATCAGGGTAAGTCCTACCTTTCACATACAATGCACCCTATCCACAGGGGTACCTTGGGCCTACCTTAGTGGTGACTAACAAGTGGAAAAGGGAAGGTTTAGGGACTGATAAGTGAGTGCACTTGCCAAGTCGACATGGCAGTCCCAGACTGCACACAGGCTCTGCAATAGCAGGCCTGAGCCATATTTTACAATCTGCTTCTGTGGGTGGCACAACCAGGGCTTCAAGTCCACCAGCAGCATTTGATTTACAGGTCCCGGGCACACATGGTGCACTGTACTAGGGTCTGACAAGTAAATCAAATAGGCCAATCATGGGGTCACTAATCCATTACAATCATTTACAATAGGGAGCACTTGCACTTTGGCACTGAATAGCAGTGGCAAAGTGCCCAAAGCATCTAGACCAGCAAAACAAGGCAAAACATAGGAGGCAACAGCGAAAAAATTGAAGGGAGACCCACGCCGATGGTGCCAGGTCTAACACAGCCCATGGAGCATCCCTCCACCCAGCCTCAGTTGTGGTAGGGCTGATACTCACAAACGGTCCATGGCTCACGACCCATGGTGGAACCCTTCTCCCAGCCTCGATTGTGGTAAGGCTGATACTTGCAGAGCGGCCCATGGCTCAAGGCCCATAGAGCAGCCCTCCTACCAGCCTCTGCTCTGGTAAGGCTGGCGCTCACAGAGCAGCCCATGACTCACGCCCATGGAGGAGCCGTCCTCACAGCCTTGGTTGAGGTAAGGCAAACGCTCACATAGCAGAGCAGCAGAAGACGCCAAACCTTCTACTGAGCATGAAGACTAGAGACATCCCTTTTCTCCATGTACGCAGGAGTCTGAGCAAATGGCGCTGTCTCTGATATGTCTCCTATGAAGCTGTAACCAAGAAACATATGAATTGTGAATTGGAGCTGCCTGGATACCAATGTCTGTCCTCTGGTATCAATACAGTCAAGATCAATTTAAAAATCCAAGCTGCCCACATCTTTCAATTCTTAGTTAGATCAGATCTGCCACCATGGACGCCTAATAAATGCTTATATTGCATGACCCAAAGGTTTATAAAACACAGGTCTGTAGGGGTCAAATGCCACCCGCCAGTCCCTGCACACGGGAAGGAAGCAGGCGATGAAGATATAGCAGTTCCCTTTCTTTTGAGTTAAAAAGGAGCTCAAGGTCGATGGAAGCTGGATGCCCATGTCCTGGAAACACAGTCCAGAGGGGTGCATTCAGGGCCTTAAGTGGGCCGGGTCTCACAGGGTCTGAGTACCTGCAGTTTTTAAAGGAGGCATCGAAACGGGCCTCTATTGGGCTCTGTTTTGTGCCTGCTGGCAGTGTAGTCAGTTTTTTTCCAGACTGCAGTGACAGCAGGCACATCAATGTGTGCATGCTCCCCCTGCTCACTTCTCATTAGTGGAGAAGTTCCGGCATGACGTCATACCAGGTGAGCGTTGTAGGGGAAGGGAAATCCTTTCAAGAGAGTCATTTTCTCTCTGGATTTCCCTTCTCCTTTTGAAACTCTGGAGCAGCAAAATTGTTGTGGTGTCACCAGGGCTTTAAGTGGAAGCTTTTTTAATATTATAGACAAGTCATAGTTGCTACTTATTTATTTGTATTTTGTATTTTGTATGGGGTATTTCTAAAGCGCAAACTGTTGCTCCGGAAGGAGCATCCTGGCGCTGAAAGACTCATGAGCATACCGGGTGAGGGGTTCTAAATGGCCGCCATTACAAAACCGTCAGGCAAACTGTAGATCCAGGTTTTTAACTGTCTTCTGAAGTCATTTTCCTGTACAAGTAGTCTGAGATTCAAGGGCATGGTATTCCAGGCCCTAGAGGCCAATACTGTAAACGTCTTTCCTCCTTTGGTTTTAAGCTTGAATCTAGGGATGTTGATTAGAACACCTCCCGATGACCTTAAGCATCTCAGTGGATCATAACAAGTAAAACGTCTCATCAGATATTTCGGGCCTGTCTTGTTGAGGGATCTGAAGGGGGTTAGCAGAATTTTTAAAAGGATCTTTTTGTGTAGAGGCAGCCAGTGAAGGGTTTGAAGCGCAGTAGAAGCGGAGGATCTTCTAGATAATTTCAATACTAGTCTAGCTGCCGTGTGTTGAACACTCTGTAGCTTTTTGAGTGTGTTTTTTTTTACACCTGCCATTAGTCCGTTGCAGTAATCTAATCGTGATAATATTAGGGCCACTGCAACCGATTTTCGAGAATCTATAGGCAAGAAGTCGAAAAATTTCTTACGGGATTTAATAATGCTGAAACAGCATCCTGCTGTGTTCCTTACATGCTGATCGAAAGAAAGAGGATTCAAATAGGACCCCTAAGTTTCTCTTCAGTTTCAACTGAAGGAGGCGGTGCGGGAGAATCTTCCGGCCACCAGTCCTTAGAGTAAAAGGAGGCCTCTTTTCCCAAAGGTAGAATCTCTGTTTTGTTGGCATTACATTTTAGATGGTTGTTATCCATCCAGCGGAATACATCTGTCATGCACGTCTTAAGATTTTGTTCTGCTTTAGTAGAATTTTTATCCAGAGAGACCACGAGTTGGGTGTCATCGGCATAAGATGTTACAAATATGCCGTATGACTCTATTAATGCAATAAGTGGGATTATATAAATATTGAATAATAGAGGGTTTAGGATCGCGCCCTGAGGGACCTTTTTGTCCTTGGAAAGAAAAGGAACCAAAGAGACCGATTCAGATCTATCGGTCAAGAAGGATACTATCCAAGACAGGGCAGCGTCTGTTATCCCTATACCTCTCAGTCTATCAATCAAGATTTCGTGAGAGATGGTATCCTGTGCAACAAACAACCATTGACAAAGCCAATAGTCCTGACTTCTTGTAGGTATCATGTTTTTTGTTTTACCATATAGCTGAAAGCAATGACAGAAACAGCAACATACAAGTTGTGTGTTACAGTACGCTAAGCACAGGTTTTTAGCTTACGTGTTTGAAACCACACCCTTAATTACATTGCCACGCCCCCTAGCGAGACCCCACAGTTCTTTCATCCCACTTAAAGCCCCCCTGGCTGCATTAATTCATGTTCACATGTATACATCTATCTCATGGGGAAGTGGGGGGGGGGGATTCATTCTACCAGACAGGCCTGGGTTGAGATGAAAGTCAGAGCGAGACAGAGAGACGCACGTGCACGCACACACGCGGAGTTTGTCTTGTCTCCTCTTCTCGCAGGAGACCAAGGGTCAATCTTTGCACACACGCTAACATGCATGTATTTTTACAAACCAGCCTGGCAAATACAACTTCGATTGTCCCCCGCTGGCCGCAGCACTCAGAGCCACAATGCCCAGAATTGGCGCTTCGACGCCCCAGGCAGACCCGAGGCGCTGTGTGTCCTTGACACGTCACTGTGCAGCCCCGCCCCCCTCCACCCCGGAGAGGCAGCCGGTCACGTGGGCTGACACTTTTCTATTTCCTGATAAGTGGGCGCATAATGAGGCCGGCTGGATGGCTGCGGCGCTCAGTTTTACCCGGCCTGTCACATTTTTAAGATACACTTTCTTGATTTCCCAGGAGTGAAGCAGAAATCTGAATTTTAGTGACTCGCAAAGAGAGAGGCCTAAAGCTGAGCGAAGTCACTAACTAAATAAATATAGCACAGACCGAGAGCGCGAGATTAGAAGTTTGTGCATAATGACATCCCGCCAAACCATCCGTCCTCCCCGGGGAGCGACAGCACGAAATAAAGGCAAACATTATGAAATCTCGGAAATACTTTAAAATACCAGTCACATTTAAAGCCACCGGCAGAGTCTGTGAAGGGGGGCGGCGGTCCTGAAACTGAGAGACACTGAGGCAGGTGAGATGTAGTCGAGACTTCTGTGGATAAAAACTTCATCAAGATTCTGAGAAAACTAAAAACTATTCCAACAGCTTCCACTCTAGATCCATTCCAGGAGGGCCCTGCCATACGGGACCTAAGATCCAACCCAAGGGAACTCTGCCCTAGAGGAACGGAGATCCACCCCACTGGAACTCTGCCCTATGGAACCTGAGACCCACCACACTGGAACTCTACCCTACAGGACCTAAGATCCACTACACTGGAACTCTGCCCTAGAGGAACGGAGATCCACCACACGGGAACTCTCCACTACAGGACCTGAGATCCACCCCACTGGAACTCTACCCGAGAGGACCTGAGATCCACCACACTGGAACTCTACCCTACAGGACCTGAGATCCACCACACTGGAACTCTACCCTACAGGACCTAAGATCCACTACACTGGAACTCTGCCCTAGAGGAACGGAGATCCACCACACGGGAACTCTCCACTACAGGACCTGAGATCCACCCCACTGGAACTCTACCCGAGAGGACCTGAGATCCACTACACTGGATCTCTGCCCTAGAGGAACTGAGATCCACCACACTGGAACTCTGCCCTAGAGGGCCTGACATCTATCCTACTGTAACTCTATCCTACAGGACCTGGGATCCACCACATGAAAACTCTGGCCTACTGCACATGAGATACACTATACCAGAAAGCGGTCCAAGAGGGCCTGACATCTATCATACTGTAACTCTGCCCTACAGGACCTGAGATCCACCACAATGGAAGTCTGTTCTACGGGACTTGACATCCACCACACTGGATCTCTGTCCTACGGGACCTGAGATCCACAACACTGGATCTCTGTCCTATGAGACCTGAGATCCACCACACTGGAACTCTGCCCTATGGAGCCTGAGATCCACCACAATGGAAGTCTGTTCTACGGGACTTGACATCCACCACACTGGAACTCTGCCCTACAGGACCTGAGATCCACCACACTGGAACTCTGCCCTACAGGACCTGAGATCCACCACACTGGAACTCTGCCCTATGGGATTTGAGATCCATCACACTGGAACTCTGGCCTTCTGTACTTGAGATCCACCACACTGGATCTCTGTCCTACAGGACCTGAGATCCACCACACTGGAACTCTGCCCTACGGAACGTGAGATCCACCACACTGGAACTCTGCCTTATGGGATCTGAGATCCACCACACTGGAACTCTGCCCTATGGGATCTGAGATCCACCACACGGGAACTCTGGCCTTCTGTACTTTAGATCCACCATACCAGAACTCTGTCCTACGGGGCCTGACATCTATCACACTGGAACTCTACCGTAGGGGGTCTGAGATCCATCACACTGGAAATCAGCCCTAAAGGACCTGAGTTCCCCTACTTTGAAGCTCTGCGCTGTTAGACATGAGATCCACCATACAGAAACTTTGGCCAGCAGGCCCTGAGCTCCACCACACTGGAACTGTGCCCTACGGCACCTGAGATCTGACACACTGATACTCTGCCCTAAAAGACCTGAGAACCACCACTTCGGAGCTTTGTCCTATTGGACCTTAGATCCAAAATACAGGAACTTTGCCCACTAGGCCCTGAGATCCACCACACTGGAACTCTGTTCAATGGGACCTGAGATCGGACACTCTGGTACTCTGCCCTACGGCACCTGAGATCTGGCACATTGGTACTCTGCCCTCTGGCACCTAAGATCTGACACACTGGTACTCTGCCCTATGGCACCTGAGATCTGACACACTGGTACTCTGCCCTCTGGCACCTGAGATCTGACACATTGGTACTCTGCCCTACGGCACCTGAGATCTGACACATTGGTACTCTGCCCTACGACACCTGAGATCGGACACACTGGTACTCTGCCCTACGGCACCTGAGATCTGGCACATTGATACTCTGCCCTCTGGCACCTAAGATCTGACACACTGGTACTCTGCCTACGGCACCTGAGATCTGACACATTGGTACTCTGCCCTACGACACCTGAGATCGGACACACTGGTACTCTGCCCTACGGCACCTGAGATCTGGCACATTGGTACTCTGCCCTCTGGCACCTAAGATCTGACACACTGGTACTCTGCCTACGGCACCTGAGATCTGACACATTGGTACTCTGCCCTACCACACCTGAGATCTGACACACTGGTACTCTGCCCTACGACACCTGAGATCGGACACACTGGTACTCTGCCCTACGGCACCTGAGATCTGGCACATTGGTACTCTGCCCTCTGGCACCTAAGATCTGACACACTGGTACTCTGCCTACGGCACCTAAGATCTGACACACTGGTACTCTGCCTACGGCACCTGAGATCTGACACACTGGTACTCTGCCCTACGACACCTGAGATCCGACACACTGGTACTCTGCCCTACTTCAACTGTAAAGTCCAAAGAGAGTCTGTAAACAGCCACAGCTATGTCTGCTTGAAGTCAACGTGGGTCATAACGGGGCAGATTTACAAGAAAGTGCTGCAGCACAGCACCGTAAGCCCTTTGGCTGCGCCATGCTGCGGCACTTTCAGAGCACAGGAATGCAACATATTTACATTGATATGTCGCATTCCTGTGGTCTCCTCTGTGCTGGTGCACAAACAGCTGCCATGCGCCGGAGCTTGCACCCGTGCACCAAGGGGCACCTTCCTGCACGAAAACAATCACTACAGGCATTTCCTCTTTCAATGCGTGCTGTTGAATGCAGCACGCATTGAAAGTGGAAAAAACGAGGAGAAATGAAAACATTTCATCTCGTTGCGCCTTGCTCCGCCACCCCTAGGGTGTCATAGCATACGGACGCATTTCCAGGTTTACGATTCCTCATAAATCTGGAAATGTGTCTGGCTCAAAAAGTGACGAACTGGCAGCGCAAGCGGCTAGTAAATCTGCCCCAAGGTGTTTATAGACATTTGTTTATGAATCCCTGGATAAGTGATTGTGACAGAGGCCATGTGCATGTGCAGGTGAAGAGTGCATGCAGAATCAGGGGAGAGAGACTCCCAAGGAGAGTGTTTATCACAGATTCCAGGGGCAGGAAATAAGACAGGGAGTTTTGAAACATAATGCCCAATGTTATTGACCTAAGAGAATAAAAGGCTACAGCTTACAGACAGAATGAATGAATGAATGACCAACTTATAGAGCGCCAACAATTGTCCAGAGGCGTCAAGGCTTTAAAAAGAGGATCTACTGCCAGGAAAATGGGAGCATCAACCCTCAGGAAAAAGTTAAACTTTTTAAGCAAACTTAAACTTTGGAATACAAAGCAGTAAACGGGGGGAGTCCAGCTGATTTTCATAAGCTTTTTATAACTTATGCTCCAACACGAACACTGAGATCAGCTACGCAAGGATTAATAAAAACTGTAAAATGTAGAAAAGCGAGATGGGGCTGCCGAGCCATAACACACTGTGCAACTATGCTCTGGAATAAACTACAGATATCCTTGAGACGCCAGCCAAATATCCAGCTTTTCAGGAAGAATTTGAGAACCTGGTTCTTTACAGCCGCATAGGTCATAAGCTTTCGCACTGTGCCTTTCATCCTCTCACTTTCAGCGCCAAGACACTTCGGTATTCATGCGCTTTACAAGAAAAAAAATAAACATAAACATAAAACATAAAGGGCAAAAAGCCAGGTCTTTAAAGACTTCCGAAAGAAGGGGTGTGACTCAAGGCAGGAGATTGATATAGGGAGAGTGTTCCAAACCCCGCAAGTCGTTACAACGTCTTGTGGAGGGGGAGAAGGTGTTGGATTTAAAATCCAACACCTTCCCTACAGTCCGCACAGACTGGAGTTGGAATAGTACATTTTACTATTCCAACATCCTGCACCTCCCCTCTGCCAGTCGTTGTAACGACTTGCGAGGTAATATTTTGCGTTGTCACAATGCGCGTTGTGACAGCATGTGGGTTAATGGTATGCGGAGTGAAGAGGCATATACTTCTGTGACCTATCTGTCAGGAATGAGAACAAGAGCTCCAAGGCAGAGTCTGCCACTCCAATTTCCAGAAGGCGGTCAATCAACCTTGTCGAGGAGATAGTGTCATAGGCCGCGGACAGGTCTAGCAGAATCAGCAGCGCAGTCTGCCGGCATCTACCATCAACAGTGTCTTCTTCAGAGTCCAAGGTATTTTCTACTAAAGACATGCAGGGCTGTTCACAAAGATGATGTGTGAGTAAGTTACATGTATAAGTTTACTCTTACACTTTTGAATAACTTTACTACTTCTCGCTATTCACCATTTACGACTGTAATGTTACTCAAAAGTGTAATCTTACAAGTCTTTAAATCCTCAAAGAGAGGACGAGAAAGGTGGGGTGTGGATGATATTACTTCTATTGTGAAGGTAGGATGCGATCCAGTCTAGAGCAGTCCCCGCTATGCTGGCTTCATAGAGTCTTTTTATCAGAGTGTCATGGTCGACCGTGTCAAAGGCAGCCGAGAGGTCCAAGGGAAGTTGCACAGCAACTGCTTTACAGTCAACTGTGTTCTTCAGGTCATCCCAGATAGCAACGAGGGCAGATTCTGTGCCTCTTCCTGGATGGAATCCGGTTTGGAAGTCTGAACGTATGGCATTCTCTTCCAAGAATTGTGACATCTGGGCGAACTCTGCTCTTTCTATAAGTTTGCCCAGGAAAGGTCCATTTGTAATGGGTCTGTAGTTGTCGGGGTTTAGAGGGTCCAAGTTTGTTTTCTTCAGTAAAGGGCGTATGTATGACATTTTGAGTTCTTTTGGAAATATTACGGTTGTTAAGCAATTGTTGATGATTCTCCTTGCTGGAGTGGAGGCAGAGGTTGTTAGAAGAATTGTCTTGAAGTTTTGCGGTGGACATGGGTCAGAGGGCTGCCGGCAGGCCTGCTTTCTTTGACCAGGTCCATAAATCCATTGTGTGAAATGTGTTGAAGGGACAAAGAGGCTGGGTTAGGGTATTCTTAGATTGTAGCTATGTAGAAGAGTTAGTTCTGATGCTTTGTCTCTGTTTTAAGTATTTAAGTATAAGTCCAACGTGTTTGCTTTGAATGATTTGCATGTTTGTCTGTGAACTCTTGAGCAACTGGATGAGCTGTTGCATTATCTGAGTTCTTTAGAGGCAGATGTGGTGTGTTTCCAGGAGACCTGGTGTGTGTGTGAATTGATTTGTGATTAATTTATTATTTTAGACTATAAAGCAATATAATATATTTAAATCACTTATGCATTTAATTCAACATTGAGTAAATAGGGCTGTGCCATTTTTTATTTAATCAAACCACTTACGCAAATCAAGGGTAGAGGCCTCCCTGTGTAAAATATAGGACATTTAAAAATGCTAATAAACCTGGAAAAAAATATTTGTTTGATAAATATAAATGTAAATAATTTAATATATTTCTTTTAACTGCAGTTAAAAGAAATATATTCTGCAGTTAAAAGAATTTTTTTTTAAATATTTACATTTATACTTATCAAACAAATATTTTTTTCCAGGTTTATTAGCATTTTTAAATGTCCCTATATTTCACACAGGGAGGCCTCTACCCTTGATTTGCGTAAGTGGTTTGATTCCAAAGAACAGAAAATTAAAATGCAGTAACTGCTGGCTGGGCTCCTCGGGTGAAATAGGACAGTGAATCTACTGGTGAGCGGCGCTTATTCAAAGGAAAAAAACAACACGTGTTTTCAAAGAATGAATAGAGGTTATGAACCTCTTGAAATAAATAGCCTTGGATGCATTCTGACTCACAATGAGAGTTGTAATGATCCTATATAAAGCGTAATAATATATAACAATGTTTTTCGCTTGTAAGCACCTACCAGAGTCTTTTAGGCTTTGTCACTCAGAAATAAAAGTGTTCTAATGAAGTTAAAAGATTGCCATGAATCAGGGTTAATGGAGCTCACATTTGCTGCTGGAGACGCATTACGGTGTACGGCAGCGCCTCGCGGTGACAGGTAGCTGCGCTGACCACAGCCATCAGCTCACAGGGATATAATTACAGACAATGGAGGCGCTAATAGAGGGGCCTGCTGTAATGCCTTAAGTGGGCTTGTGCCCGGCACCCTGTATTTACCAGGAGCTGAACACTGTTGTCAGTGAAATAGACAGTAACGCCCTCCTCTGTAAAATGTGACCTCGCTGCTGGTACAACTGGGTTACAACCACTCGATGGATAAAAGTGAGCATTTAACACAGAAGTGGGTTAAAAATGGCGCGTTTCGTTTTGTCTGTACGAGCGGTACATGAAAGAGTGAGGGATAAAAAGAAAGACGTCCTATACTAGGAGCACTCCTTGATAAACTTCAAGTAACATTACTTTTGTCATTATTTCAGGGCTACTTGGTGGTGGACAGGAGGCGTGGATCGCGGGTCCCAAATTGAAGGTGAGGACCTACAGCGTCCATGTTCAAACTGGATGGAATATAATGCATGGAATAAAATACATATAAGTAATGATTTTGTAGGATGAGGAATGGAATGGTGGGAGGAGAAGGTGGGGAAAGTGAGGAAAGAGAATTCCTGGTTAGGATGATGTAGTTAAATTAAACGCTTTAGAGTTTAAGAAATGTCTGCCTTGGATTACCTCTCACTGTTGCTTCAGGACCCTACCCAACCGCTAATCGATACCATGCAGGAAGTACCCTCTGCCTCATTCATTTATTTTGTTGCTTTCTCCACCTCATGAAATGACCAGATAACTTCACAGTAACGTTCATTACTCCAGTCCTGATCATTCCTGTAACAACCATGAAACCCTCGCCCCACCGCTTACTCCCCTATTCTGATTGATAATGTGAATGATGTCTATCCACTCTAGATCTTAGGTTTAATAACAACAGGAAGTGACGCCCAGGAAGTACTTTCTTCTAGCGGTATCTGGGTAACGGCGGCCATGTTCAGAGGTATTTCGTTACTTCGGGTGCGTAAGCGAGTTCTGTCGGTGAAGAGAGTCACTCCTGTGTAAATACTAGACGAAGCACAGTAAGTAATGCAGGGGTGTGGGGAGAGGGCACTCCACATAACATTATGAGAACATAGGAACGATTTGACATGGTTAAGGAACCAAACAGAGTCGTAAACACAACCTCCTTAAAGTGAGTTTTGAACATTAGTTGATTGCATTTGTCTAAACATCAATAACAGTAATATGTTGTGAGATTACGTGCTTCTGAACCCCTTTGTTTATGTGTGTACAGTGCTAAAGCCTAGCGCATGGAGCAGACTAGTGATCCATATAGGCGCTGGAGGTGAGCAGATTTACATAGTCAGACTCAAAGCTGCTGTGCTTTAGGTTATAAACCTGCTCAAGGTCCTTAGCCGTCCTCTTCCTAGAGAACCTGATGTTTAGGACTCACTACACCCCACAGAGGAGGCTAGGTACAGGTGGCCTTGGAAGCGGCTCTCTGCTGAGCGACACCCAGGCGGACTCTATGCGGCCTCGCATGTGGCATTCCCGTTGAGACCCTCCAAACAAAAGTGTCACTCTCTTACCGATTCCATGTCTGCAGAGGCATCATTTTCTTTAGAGGGAGGAATTTCGTCGACGCCCTAAAATAAAAATAAAAAGATGTGATTGTCAACAATGCCCTGTGAAGGGTTAGACGCAGAGCTAAACTACTGGAACCTATTCTACATGTGGAGGGTGGGCAAGACGTGTGCCTATGTTGCACACGCCTTGCTCCTTCCCATGCTACCACAAACCACACTTACAAGTGTGAGTAGGTAACTGGCATGTTGGGCTCTTCACTTAATCAACCCTTTGTTTGCCAGTCTGTCTTTACATCTCCTATCTTTCATTTCATCCCCAAGTAGAACAGTTCCAATAAATTCTATTACAGGACCGGAGGCTTCAGATTATGCTATCTCTCTCTTTACTGCAAAATAAGCAGCAGCCAATAAGAACATTTTTTACATTATAAACTAACATTCCCAGAATGCTTAGCATGTGTTCCACAACAGACTAGCCCTATATATGAGTCTTGCTCGGTGAGCACCTCCTCTTCCTTTTCTGCTCGCAGCTGAGTTAAGTGCCTCATTTGCGTATGCCTTTACTTCTCATTGTACTTATGTATTTTTTCGCTAGATAAATGTGTTTTTTGACAATCGCTGTTATATACGTGCATGTATTTAACTTTGACTTGTGATTAATGTGCCTTTGAGGAGATCTCTACCTCATGGAATCAGCGCTGCAGCGCTCGCGTCTCGGGGAGTCGAATGGTGATGAGCGCTGCCTTTCCGCCGCTCGTCCCCACTTAACTGCCTTTTTTTGTCCCCTGGTCCAAATCCACCTTTATTTGCCGTGGCCGCGCCTTCCCTCATTCGGGCCCGCGTTTCCTTTATCCAGCCGGGCACTCAAAGCCCAATTGGGCTCTCTTTGGGCTCCTTTTGGACTACTTTTGGGCTCAGTGACGCCCAAGCTCCGTTTTTCCTCCTTTCGCGCTCTTTTTAACCCTTTCGCTGCGGCGGCTATTCTGCCGCAGCGCTAACGGGGCGGGGCGGCCGCACGGCGACCGCATGCTGGTGACAGAACCTCTCCGTCACCAGCCGCGGTTGAGCTGTGCTGGTGACGGAGCGGTTCCGTCATGACCCGCCCCGCTCAATACAACGGCCGCGCAGGCGCAAAATCAGCGCCGCGCAGGCGCGGTGGACGGGCCATGACGGAACCGCTCCGTCATCAGCACAGCCCAACCGTAGCTGATGACGGAGTGGTTCCGTCATCAGCAGGGGAGGGGTTAAAGCTATTAGTGAGCGCTGGTTGTCTCCACGGTCCCGTTGCTGACGCCTATCCAGGGCTGGTGAGAACTTGGAGGGCCCAAGCCGTGTGCAGGCTTTTACACATATAATTTTGGCTGGTGACGCCTTTGGTGGTCTGCATAAAAGTAACTACAGCTTTGCTGAGGAGCATATTTGTATTTTTACATACCTTTGCATGCAAGGTGGCTCCCCTAGACAGATCCCTTTGGGATTAAGCATATAACATCTCTTTTGATCTACCTCGCATTTAGTTATTATTGTTATTGCGATGGAAGACTGGGCCTATTTTGAGGAGGATGAAAACTGGTACTATGTGGAGGAGCATGCACCCCTCCCGGAAGACAACCTTGTGGATGCCTTGGATGCATCCATACAACAATCTCTATGTAAAGCATTTGAAGTAGCGGGCCCCAAACCGTCAATAAAGCCCTTGCTGTTGCCCTCAAGCCGATTACTGCACAGCTTGAAAAATTCGCTAAAAAGCACGGAATGCTTTCCCAAGGGCTGCAGCTCCCTCCGGCGCAAAACCCAAATCTTTAACCACGGCACTGAGTTGGCAGCACACCCAGGCTTTAACTAAGTTACCCCAGCCTTTCGCAAGTGACCATCAGTATTTGGAGGCGGCAGAACCTGGTGATTCTTCATCCAGCAGGGTTTATAACACTACGACAGATACAGATACAGACACTGATTCAACAGGGAAGACCACTTCCCCTAAAAAGAAGAAAGCTAAGAGGTGCTCTTGCGAATCCCAGTCGGCTTCCATGTACCAGTCTGTGACCCCCTTGGATTTTAACCCACTGGACATTATCCACCCTAAATCGTCAGACTGGGCCCGTCCTCCGCAGGTCTCTGATTATCTGCAGCAAAACCTAGGACACAGCTTTGATAGAGAGGTTCGAAACAGGATAAGATCTGAATGCCCATGCACAGATGTGCCGGACAAGGTGGCGGAAATGCCAGATATAGACCTCAACATGTCAGCATTTCTAAAGAAATTTGCCAAAGATCCTAAAAAAGGCATTGATAGAGTCTGGTGCGGATGCCAAGACAAGCTCTTGGACACCGCTGTTCCTCTAGCAAAAATCATGGAACTGGCATTGGTAGCCAAGGAAACTGGGGCATCTATCGATTCGGCCATTCTAGAGGGATGGACACAGCGCGTTATCTGTTTCTTAGGGAACACTAACTGTGCCATCTCCGCCAAATGGAGAAAATCATTACTCATGCGAATGGATAACAACCTGACCGAACTTGCGGCAACAAAACCAGGTCCTCTGGCGGAAGGGATGCTATTCGGAGATACAGTTGTAAAAGAAGTCTTTAGGATGTGGGGACCTTCACCTCCCTGGATAAAGCCCAGACCAGCATTAAGAGGGTATTTCAAACTTGCCGTCCTTATTTTCAAGGACCTACCAGAGGAGGATATGGTGGCGGTCGAGGAGACTTCCAAGACTCCACCAGAAGTGACACCTTTTACCCCTCCAGATGCCAAAACTGGGGCAGATTCCATCATGGCAGATAAAGGGGGAACATCCAACCCCAGATTACAGCAGGTAAGTCCAATGTCTCTATTATGATGTCCTTTGGGGGGACAGGTTCGAAATTTTCTGCACAATTGGTCCCAAAAAACTCAGGACTCCTATGTACTACTGACGGTGCAGGGTTTCTGCATAGACTTCTATAAAACACCATTCCAAAGTATTTTTCATCCCCTCAGTATTTTTCCCAACAAGAGATGACTTTTATAGATCAAGAAATAGAAGAATTTCTGCAAAAACACACTGTGGCCTTTGGCGAGGACAAACCGGGGGGTTTCTGCTGCAACGTCTTCTTAGTCCAAAAGAGAGGCGGAGGTTACCGGCTAGTTCTCAATCTGAAAGAATTCCACTGTTTTGTCCTGTACAGGCATTTCAAAATGGAAGGAATACATCTTTTGGCAGACATTTTGAGGTAAGGGGACTGGTTGGTCTGCCTAGACCTCAAAGATGCTTATCTGACGATTCCATTTTTTCCTCCACCTCAGAGATTTTTACAGTTCCTATGGTGAGGCAGACGGCTAGAATACTTGGTCCTGCCGACCAGTCTTTACTCGGCTCCTTGGTGTTTTACGAAGCTGATGAAACCAGTGATTGCGCTCCTTCGGGAGCAGGGTATTCACCTGATAATTTATCTCGACAATATCCTAATCATGGCTCCATCCACGGAATTAGCAAACCAACATCTTCACAAGACGATGACGCTCTTGGAGAACCTGGAGTTTGTAATAAACAAAACCAAATTGGTTCTGATTCCAACCCAGTCTCTGGAATTTCTGGGATTTGTAATCAATTCCCAATCATCCCAACTCCTTTTACCCAAACACAAACTGAAAGGTCTTTAGAGGGACCTGCGGAAGACGCTGGATTCCCAGATTATGTCACTTTGAGCGATTGTACGGTTAGTGGGTCTATTAGCCTCCTCCATACAGGTGATTTTTTTCAGACCCCTTCATTATCGAGCCCTTCAGCGCCTCAAAATACGACATCTCCAGAAGGGTCTCTCTTACTTGGACCAAATTCCCCTCACGGAGGAAGCCAGAGAAGAGATCAGGTGGTGGTTAGCCCATGTAGAAGCCTGGAATGGGTGAGCAAACTTCGGATCTCACCCGGAGATAGTGACAGAATCGGACGCTAGTCGGTCAGGCTGGGGAGCCCGTTGTGGGACCATCACGACAGGGGCAGATGGTCGCCTCAGGAATTGGAGTTACACATCAATTGTCTTGAGCTCCTGGAGGGATCATTTGCGATTCGCACATTCACCTGCAAGGTTTCTTGCTGTATTCTTTTATGGATGGACAACATCTCAGCAGTGAGATACATAAACAGGTTGGGGGTCACCAGATCCCCGATGTTGCCGGAGATTGCCGAAGACTTCTGGCATTATTGCCTAGCTCATCAAAGAAAGGTGATAGCGGAATATCTTCTGGGCCGAGACAATGCAATAGCAGATTGTAACTCTCATCATTTGATGGATTACAGCTACTGGAAACTTCATCCGGCGCTCTTCCAAATGACTCAATCAAATAGGGGTCTGTTCCACATAGATCTGCTTGCATCCAGACTGAATCGTCAGTTGAAGACATTCTTCAGTTGGAGACCGGATCCGTTGGCGACAGCCATGTTAAAATCTAGTTTGCGACATCAACATTATCGGCGCCATCTTGTCCCATTCTAGGCTCATCCGTGCGTGCAAACGGCAGCCATTTTGAATGCCATGGCCTCTCTGCCCACTGCCAATAGCCACCGCGTCTCTCTCTCTCTTCTAACCTCGCAAGCACCCCTCGCACGCTGACAGCCCCCGCTCTCACATGCTTGGGCCATAAACCCCTCTTCAGCGCAACCCTGCCTCGGAACCCCATCCTGTTCCCAGCTCAACACCTCCCTCCATTCCTTTCATTATCCCGTATCCCTTTGGTAAAACCCCCTTTTCCTCTGTGCTCGATTGTCCTGCTCGTTCCCAGGCCGCCACCTGGCCCTGCGGATGCTGTTTATTGCCCCCATACAGTAGGAAGCCCCCCCCATCAAAAAAGCCCCCACCCCATGAGATCCGATCAACCACATGCATTCCGGGAATCGGCGGAATGCCCAGCTGCTTGACAATCATCACCTGTTGTGACCGGGGTGGGGACTTCTACTGTAAATGTGTTTGGGAACGGGCTTGAAGCGGGGCTTCCGAGGATGTCTTTTCCGTACATCAAAGTGTTGACAAAGATGTGTTTCATGCAATAAAGCCATAAACCTGTATATAAGAGGCCAGGCCTCAGAGATGCGGTTAGAGCACCCCGAGAAGATACCCTGTTGTCTGAGTTGACGTGTTCTGCTCCGTCGGAATAAAACTTCTGTTTCCTACCTTCCAGTCTTCAGCGCCTGCCTCTTTGTTTGAAAGATTCGAGTGGTATGAGAGGCGGTTAGCGCCGGGCAATACTTAAAAAGGTTCTCGATCAACATCGGCCCTACCTTTTTCTCCAATTGGCGTCCCAAACGTGGGGCCCATCAGTGACACGTGGATCCAGTGGGAGAGGTCCTGACGACAGAGTGAACAACTGCAACGATCGGGAGAGCTCCTGTCCGATAGACCCTCGTCTGACAGCCGATCATCCGAACTTCACTGGTTCCGAACAGACCTCTCTCGAGTGATCTACGGTCCTGACTGGGAACCATCAGGAGTGCCGCGACAGTCACGGAGAATAGAGGACGATCGGGCGCTGGATTCGGAAGACAAGAAACTGTCCATGCGGTCCGGGTAAGGTCGTGTAACACGACAAATTGCGAAATGATTGTCTGATTGTTTGGAAAATACTAGTATTACTCTTCGAATTGTTGGTTCTTTTTGGAGATTCTCTGTCTGCAAACAGAGAAGAATAGAAATATTCTCTCTTCCTTTGCAGGTAGTGAAGGGTAGGTAACGCAGACTTTTGTCCCCCGCTGTAACCCGTCGTGCCTATTTTTCTCCCCCACTGATTGATTGTTTGCCCGAACATTGTTTGTTCGAGGATTGTTCTTTTGAGATTCTCTCTGTCTACTAACGAGGAAGAATAGAAATATTCTCTCTTCCTTTGCAGATAGTGAGGGGTAGGTAACGCAGACTTTTGTCCCCGTTGTAATCCGTCGTGCCTATTTTTCTCCCCACTGATTGTTTGATTGTCCGAACATTGACTGTTCGATATTGGTTCTTTGAGATATTCTCTGCTTGCAAATAACAAAGAATAGAAATATTCTGTCTAATCTTTGCAAGTAGTGAAAGGATAGGTAGTGCGGACCTTTGTCCCCCGTTGTAATCTGTCATGCCTATCTTCTCCCCACTGATTGGTAGTTGGTTCAGCCCGGACCGCTTATTAGAGATGAAGCATCCAGCTCCACTGGAAGGCACCCCTAATAAGGACATGTTCATGAAGCATGGATTAATCGCCATAGCCTATAGCAAACTATGGCATAAATATACGAAAAAGGATCAGAAAAGTCAGTGGCCACTGATAGGATCCTTCGATGAAGATAAAATAAGCGCGCTAGAAACAGCCTTTGTAAAAATAAGACAACGCCCACTATGCTTGATAGTCTCGGCATGTGGCGTAAAGAAACAGAACAACGTAAAAAGAGAAACGAAGTTAGATTAGTGAAAGAGCTACGAAAAGCAGCTCACCTAGCTGCTAGAAAATTAGAAGAAGAGATAAAGGAGAGAGAGGAAGCCAAACGGAAGCAAGAGTCACAAACATCGAGCCAGTGTCCTGTTAGAACACCCTCTATACTCTACCTTGAATTACCCTCGAAACAGCGAGCCAACGATGATCTTTTATTAGGTCCTCCGATCATCTACATGCCCTCTCCATATGCCCCTTCCCAACCTTTAGCGCAGCACCCGCCGCCCCCAAACACAGGCGAGAGTAGTACCAGGGCCTCGGTCCCAGTGGCCTCCGCGCCGGCCGAACCCCTTGTACTAGATACAGCACAAGCAACAATGTTAGATGACCCTGAGGCCCGAAAGACAGATTCCACAAGAACGAACAGGTTAAGCAAAGATGAGCGAGCAGGGATCGACAAGGTAGTAAGGACACTAGTAGAACGAAAGGGGAGTGAGGAACACATCATGGATATTTTCAACTCATATGCTGGGAGCCACAGACGGCACTTTGTTGTACGATTATGTTATCATGCCCTAAATGCGTATGAGGACCGATACCGAGACAAAGGTCCCGAGAGCCTAACGACTCTGTATAGAAAGGTCGATATCGGGGATGAGGGCGAGTGTGATGTAACGGACCTCCTTGTGCGTCAGTTGAGGTTTTCCGCCACCTCACTGAACAAGGGTTGGAAGCTAAACCTACGACACCTGTAGCGACCGAACCACGAATAGAACAAGCTAGCACCGTGATGCCAATAAGAGAGGCTGCCCCCTACTGGGTTCCACCACGAGGTCAGGGAACACACGATGACGTCAACCACCAAGATGCAAGAGGGAGGGTAGTGTACAACTGGGTCTACCAACCATGGGATCGGCAAGATATTCTGACGTTCCAGAAATCTCTGCCCGATTTAAGTAAAAACCCCACTGCCTTCTACACTGAACTAGGTACAGCCTTAGGTTCAACGATTATGATCCTAGCTGACATAGACTTGTTTTTCGGGTAATGTCTACCAGCTGATGTGTGGAAGCAAATCCGGAAAGTCGACCACCTTTAGCTGTTCGGACATACCTGGTCACAACTCGATGGCATAGATAGACAACGAGAGCCTGGACAGAAACCTTTGAAATCTATTTTAGAACTCCCGGAAAAAATTGTGCAGAAACTGAAAACCCTGATCCCAGAAAAGAAAATAGACTGGTCAATAGTGACGGCCTTTCGCCAGAAACCCCAGGAAGACGTATCAGAATACTTCTCCTGGTTTGAAAATGTGTTCTCCGATTACAGTGGCCAGGACATGACCACTACAACCGGACACCATCTGTTTGTCCAGAATTATGTCAAAGGTCTGTCGCAGGAGGTCTCTCAGAAACTGCATGCCAGCGAGAGTAGTTGGGCAGCCTCCAAACCCGCGGCTATCCTCCAGATGGCCCAATATTATGAACATCAGAAAAACGAAAATGATAGGGCGACTGAGAAAAAGAAAAAGGACTTGAAGGAGAGGGTGATGATTGCACAGTTGCAAGGGGTGACTATAAGACGAGAGCAGTACAAGGGAAATTACCAAACGAATGCCCCTAGGAATCCAACCCCTAAAGACCGTACTCCTGCATCCTATGTTGGACGTAAAGATTTTAGCGAAGACCAGTGTGCATTCTGCAAGGGATTCGGCCATTGGAAATCCCAGTGTCCGGTTCTGTTGGAGATGAATAAGAATAGAGACCCCAAAGACGTAGCGGGTGGACCGAGAAATAGAGGACAGGGACAAGGGTCCACGAATGATGCAAATAACGACAGATCAGGCAGACCGAATACATTTGACCGTCCCCGACAGAACCAGTACCAACAGTCTGACTGTGACAACACCCACAACTTCGCATAGGACTGCCTAGGGCAAGGGAGGGACCAAGTCGAGCTCTATGTTGACCAGCAAGGTCCTTATATCACCGCTAAGGTCCTGGGTACGAAGTCTCCATTTCTGGTAGGCACTGGCGCGACACGTAGTGCGTTATCTAAACGACTGATTCCAAGGGCACCCTTGTCTGGCTCACTTGTAACATCGATAGGTTTCGATGGGACGCCCTCCACCAACCCCTTGTCCTCACCGATCTCCTTTGACTTAGAGAATAACATCACTGACACAACGTTTTTGCTTTCTTCAAATACCCCTGATGCCATTATGGGACTTGACTTGCTAAAGCATTTCCGAGCCACTATTAGGTGTTCGCAAGATGGAGTTCGGGTCTTCCTTTACGACAACCCGGCTCTGCTCAGACTTTGTCCTTCCCGACGCATGTTTTCCATCACTGACGCTGACTCGTCCCTACTGGACACTCTGCCTCCGTACCTGTGGGCCAAAACTGACTCGGACGTAGGACGCATGATGATCGACCCAGTGCACATAACTGTTCGACAGGACGCAATACACCCAAAACTTCCACAATATCGATTATCGCCTGAGGGCTAGAAGGCATTGGTAAAGATTATTCAGTCCCTGATAGACGCAGGAGTGGTAGAGGAAGTAGTTAGCAATGTTTGCAACAGCCCTATCCTACCCATCATAAAGAAGCAAGGAGAGGGAGATGAGAAAGCGAACCGCATCATCATCGACCTACGAGAGGTCAACAAAGTAGTTGTACCTCAGTACCCCGTGGTCTCAGATATTACCACTATTCTGACCCTGATTCCTTCCACTGCCACCACCTTCACTGTCATTGATCTAAAGAACGCTTTCTTCTCTATCCCCATCCACCCAGATAGCCGATACCTCTTTGGCTTCACCCTAAAAGCCCGCTCGTATAGATTCTGTCGAGCACCCCAAGGCTACACTGAAAGCCCTAGCATCTACAGCCAGGCCCCTCAAGAGACAACTGGATGCAGTCCAGTTACCTGATGGAGTGGTGTTGATACAGTACGTCGATGATATCCTTTTGGCGGCCGATACCACTCCACTTGCAGTCACAGCCACCATCCAACTCCTGCACTTCCTTGCGGAAAATGGCCACAAGGTCTCCAAAAAGAAGCTACAATTCTGCCAACCCCAGGTCACTTACTTAGGCCACCTCTTGTCCAAAGACGGAAGGAAACTTACTCCCCACCGAATCCAAACCATTCTAGAGACCCCTGTCCCTAAGACCCAGAAACAAGTTTGCTCCCTACTAGGCCTCACTTCCTTCTGCCGACAGTGGTTACCGAATTTCAGCCTCATTGTGAAACCGCTGCTTTCTCTGCTAGCTAAGGATGTCCCTTTCCCACTCCCTTGGACCCCTGAATGCCAATCCTCCTTCATAGAACTAAGAGATGCCCTCTGCTCAGCCCCTGTCCTAGGAACCCCAGACTACACGAAGCCTTTCTCCCTCTACACTCACGAAAGGGAGGGATGCGTTTGTCTGTCTTGACCCAGTCCATTGGCCCAAAGCAACGCCCATGCGCCTACTTCTCTGCCACTCTTGACCCCGTAGCCAGAGCTTTGCCTGCCTGCCTTCGAGCTGTAGCTGCCGTTGCTATCTCTATCCGACAAAGTGAGGGGATTGTGCTCTCGAACTCCCTCACGGTGTTAGTACCCCATGCGGTTGACACCCTCCTGAACCAGACTAAGACGCAACACCTGACGAGTGCACGACTGACTGGATACGAATTGACTCTGCTTGCACCCCACATTTATTTATTTATTTATTTTCTAAACTTATAAAGCGCAAACAAATGCCACGAATGGTGTCTCGGCGCTAAGCAGACAGAGAGGCACCTCCTGTGCATTATTGAATGAATAGCCAGGTCTTCACTTGCTTTCTAAAAATCATCAGCGAAGAGCTGCTTTTTATATGGTGGGGCAAGGTATTCCAGAGCTTCGAGGCGGCCACCAAGAAGCGTCTGTCTCCCCATGTAACTGTTCTCACCCGTTGAATGCATAGGGATGCGGATGAGGCAGATCGTAACGCTCTCTTAGGGACATAGACCTGCAGTGATTCCCTAAAAAAGTCAGGTCCTTGGCTATTCAGTGCTTTGTATATAATACATAAAGCCTTGAATTTGGTTCTCTTTTTTACTGGGAGCCAGTGTAGTTGGTAAACAATGGAGGAGATGGGTGCGAACTTGGGAGTTTTGGTCAAAATTTGTGCAGCGGCATTCTGCACCATTTGTAGCTTTTTAAAGACCTGCTGCTGAGCATTCAGCAGAAGCCCGTTACAGTAGTCCAACTTTGATAATACCAAGGAGGACATAAGGGTTTTCCCTGCCGACAGGGGAAGGTAAGGTAGCAACTTTTTCACTTTTCGTAGCGTGAAAAAGGAAGAGGAGACTACTGCATTGGCATGATTGGTGAAACTTAGTTTGTTGTCAAACAACACTCCTAGGTTTCTGACCTTTGAAACTGGGGTGGGTGGATTACCCATTTCAGGTGGCCACCAGATTGGGGACCAAGATGGTTTTAGGTCTTCAAACACCATTACCTCGGTCTTATCGGTGTTTAGTTTTAGACAATTACTGTCCATCCAGTGACTGATGGCTCTCATGCCCGTCTGAAAGTTGGCTGCCACTTCGATCCCATTTTTATGCACTGCTAACACCAACTGAGTGTCGTCGGCGTACGAAGTCACTCCCATTCCATGGGTTTTAATGACCCTCGCCAAGTCCGACACATAGATGTTAAAAAGTGTCGGACTTAGCGAGGGTCCCTGGGGGACTCCGCAAGGCAGCACAAATGTGGGTGAATAGAAGTTCCCCATCTTTACCGACTGTTCTCTGTTAGACAGGAAAGAAGCCAGGAGCTCCGCAGCTTTGCCCTGTGTGCCCATAGCTATGACACAGTCGATCAGGATGTTATGATCGACCGTGTCAAAGGCCGCTGAGAGATCCAGCAAGATCAGAACAGCCGTGCCACCCTGGTCCATGATCTGTCTGATCTCTTCAGAAGCCTTGATGAGCGCCGTCTCCGTTCCATGTCCTCTCCTAAACCCAAACTGAGTGTTATCTAACAGGTTGTTATGATCAATGTAGCTAGCCAGCTGTTTGTTTATAACTTTTTCAAGTATTTTAGATGGAAAAGGATCACATCACCCTGAAAAGATGCACCACACTGAACCCAGCGACTTTGTTACCCCTACCAGAGAATGATCCCAATGTGTCCCCTGTACATGACTGCGTGACCCTCACGGACGAACATACTAGGAGTAGGGTCGACCTCAGAGACACAGCTTTCCCTGACCCTGACGGAGAGCTATGGGTGAACGGTTCTTGCATCAAACTCCCCGATGGCACCACCTCAGCTGCTTATGTAGTTACCACAGCCCGAACTGTAGTAGAGACAGCTTGCATCACACAACGATCTGCACAGGCAGCAGAACTGATTGCCCTCACACAAGCATGTATCCTGGCAGCAGGAACCACAGCAAACATTTACACCGACAGCCAGTACGCCTTCGGGGTGGTTCACCATTTTGGGCTCCTTTGGAAGGAGAGGGGATTCCTGACCTCACACGGCACCCCCATCTTACACGGAGATCTAGTCTCCGCCTTAACTGAAGCAGTCCTTCTTCCCAAACAACTTGCCGTAATAAAATGCCAAGCACACAAAAAGGTGACAGACATCATTGGACAGGGGAATGCACTGGCTGACATCACTGCCCGAACCACAGCTGAGAATAGGATAACGACACGCATGTATGTGACCAGGTCACAAGCAGAGAAATGGACAGACGCTAGGGAAACTGAAACAATTAGGGACATCCAAATGGCCAGCTCACAACACAAATTGACTGAATGGGCACGGGTGGGACTTAAAGATGATGAAGGCTGCTGGCGGACAAAAGACACGAACAAATGGTTGCTACCCGATTCATACCTGATCCCCATACTGACCATGGCACACTCTCCTGCACACATAGGATCTGCCCCTATAACTGAGCTTGTCTCCAAATTTTGGCACAACGACAAAATCGCAGACTCTGCTAAACGTCTGGTCCAACAATGTCTGATATGCCTGCAACATAACCCTGGGAAAGGAACTGTAGTACCCCAGGGAGGGTTTGGGGTTCCCAATCATCCGTTTGAAGTCCTGCAGATGGACTACATCCAGCTAGAAAGATGCCAAGGCCTGAAGTATGTACTTGTTGTAGTGTGCGCATTTAGCAAATGGGTGGAAGCCTATCCAACCCGCGACAACACTGCCATGGCCACTGCAAAGGTACTACTAAAGGAATTCTTCCCTCGTTACGGCCTTTGTCGAATTTTGTGGAGCGACAATGGCCCCCACTTCGTAGCCAAAGTTATCCAACTCATCTTGAAGGGGTTGGGTGTAAAACAAAAGTTCCACGCAGTCTTCCACCCCCAATCTGCTGGACTAGTTGAACGACATAATGCCACACTGAAACTTAAGCTGGCTAAGATAGTGGCTACTACAGGACTGAAATGACCAGACGCTCTCCCACTGGCATTGCTATCAATGCGTTCCACCCCCACCAAACACCACTTGACCCTTACGAGGTCGTTTTTGGCCGGCCAATGAATGTCTGGTCTGCATCGAAACCGACTTCCATTCATGACGTCCTAATGTCTGATTACTTGTACCAACTGACTAAGACACTGTCTGTTATCCATCAACAGGTGCTGCATGCCATTCCCGATGCTTCCAGGGGCCCCGGGCATGACATCCAACCCGGCAACTTCGTCCTAATACGGAATTTCCAGCGAGCAAAGAGTCTGGAACCTCGGTGGACGGGCCCCTGGCAAGTCTTAATCACCACCCGAACAGCTCTTCGAGTGAAGGGGAAGCGCAATTGGGTGCATGCACACCACTGCAAGAAGATCTACTCGACTCTGACGACGACCGAAGACGTGGCCACCCAGGAAGAGCTCCTGAACAAAGACCGACCATCCCTGAACTGTTATCCTGATACAGAGGCACTCGAATTGGCAAAATATCCCGATCCCACTGTGCCATCCCGAGAAGGGAATAACCTGTGACGAAAGGAGGGAGCTTCGGCTAAGCAGACCACTGACTAAGTCGCAATTCTCAGAGCGGTGGCCTAACACTACTAAGGCTGTCAGGAGAGAAGCCAGACGAAGTTTGTGGTTCTGCCCGCTACCGAGCCCCCTTGAAGATGATGGAAGCGCCCGATAAGAAGATGATGGAAGCACCCGGCACGAAGATGATGGAAGCAACCGGACATCCGAAGATTCGCTACAGAAACTCAAAGACTGACAAAATCCACAGTTCAAAGACAATTGCACTTTTTATCGCCCTTCTCTTTTGCCTCCTCCTCATGACCACCCTCTGGATTGTGGAAGAGAGCGCACCAGCTCATGAGACATTCCTGACCACTGCACAGCCTACCACAATGAAAGAACATTATCTGATTTCTCTTTCACCCCAACTCCGAGAAAGGCGTAAGGAGTTTTGGAACAACTCCTTCGTGCAACTGCTGCACCAGCACAATCTTGCTACCAATGCCACCAACTGCTGGATCTGTGGGTTGCTACCCCACGCCACTGGACATTCTATACCCTTCATCCCTTCACCCTTCTCAGTTCACGGCTCCTGCCTTGCTTGGCTGATCCTCTTGCAAGAAAGCTATAGGGATAATGCCACCTCCAGCAAAACTATGACACATTTCTTTCTTGGGGTCTGGCAGAACAAAATGAAGAAAACTGCTGCACACTTCTGCCCACAGACATCCAACGATTCTATCCACATGGACATCCCCGTCAAAGAACGGATTGAAATGCAGGTGTTTAACAATCTGACCAGACCCACCTTCTCCTACCTCCGGAAACGGACAGCTGCCACCCTGACTGTGGCCCTATCCGTCATCAACGTCACAAGCCTTATGTGCATCAAAGGGCTTGGGACACAGCTGGTAGGCCGCAGCGCTTGCCGCATCACCAGAACTTTGGACTCCACTGATCCACCCTCTTTTGTCTCCACTCCGAACATGTACTTTGTTTGTGGTACAAAGGCTTACACCTGGCTCCCCAAAGGCTGGGGGGGGGCACCTGTTACATTGCCTTCATCCTTCCTCCGACCTATGTAGCCCCAGCAAATCACCACAGACAAAAATGAGCGAAAGACATTGAACAAGCCGACTCCACCGGAGCACAGTTCCTCGACGCAATGAAGGGACTTGTTCCACTCTGGGGTCCGATGGTGAACAGCCGTGCCATCCGACACTTGACCCAGGCAGTTGAAATGACAATGAACATTACAGCTCGCATCCTCACGAGCAATACAGCCGAGCTTCAGGCGGTCCGCCTGGTGGCTCTTCAGAACCGCCTTGTTCTAGATGTGGTTCTAGCGGATCGTGGAGGAGCATGCCGTATCATTGGGTCCAGCTGCTGCACCTATATACCGGACAATTCACCCTCTGTGTACAAAGCCATTGAACACCTCCACAGACTTTCCTCAGAGGTTCACCAGGAACAAGAAGAATGGTCGCTTGGTGGTTGGTTCTGGAGTACCGTAAAGAAATGGGGGTGGAGGTTATTTACGATCATACTGATACCCGTTGTTGTAATATGTGGATTCTGCCTAGGAATCCAATGCCTGCCGCCTCTGTGTTCACTATGTGCAAATTGTATCTGCCCTAAGACTCTGTACTTCGAAAAAGAACGCATGAGAGCATTGTACGATGTCGAGGTTAGGAATTTGATGAAGATAGATATTGATTAAACAAGCTGGCTAGATATGTTGAAAAGGGAGGACTGTTAAAATCTAGTTTGCGACATCAACATTATCGGCGCCATCTTGTCCCATTCTAGGCTCATCCGTGCGCGCAAACGGCAGCCATTTTGAATGCCATGGCTTCTCTGCCCACTGCCAATAGCCAGTGCGTCTCTCTCTCTCTTCTAACCCCGCAAGCACCCCTCGCACGCTGACAGCCCCCGCTCTCACATGCTTGGGCCATAAACCCCTCTTCAGCGCAACCCTGCCTCGGAACCCCATCCTGTTCCCAGCTCAACACCTCCCTCCATTCCTTTCATGATCCCGTATCCCTTTGGTAAAACCCCCTTTTCCTCTGTGCTCGATTGTCCTGCTCATTCCCAGGCCGCCACCTGGCCCTGCGGATGCTGTTTATTGCCCCCATACAGTAGGAAGCTCCCCCCCATCAAAAGATCCACAACTGATCAAAGCCCCCACCCCATGAGATCCGATCAACCACATGCATTCCGGGAATCGGCGGAATGCCCAGCTGCGTGACAATCATCACCTGTTGTGACCGGGGTGGGGACTTCTACTGTAAATGTGTGTGGGAACGGGCTTGAAGCGGGGCTTCCGAGGATGTCTTTCCGTACATCAAAGTGTTGACAAAGATGTGTTTCATGCAATAAAGCCATAAACCTGTGTATAAGAGGGCAGGCCTCAGAGATGCGGTTAGAGCACCTCGAGAAGATACCCTGTTGTCTGAGTTGACGTGTTCTGCTCCGTCGGAATAAAACTTCTGTTTCCTGCCTTCCAGTCTCCAGCGCCTGCCTCCTTGTTTGAAAGATTCGAGTGGTATGAGAGGCGGTTAGCGCAGGGCAATACTTAAAAAGGTTCTCGATCAACATCGGCCCTACCTTTTTCTACAGCCACGGATGCTTTCACACAGGATTGGTCAATGTCCCTCAGTTATGCGTTTCCTCCTTTTGTCCTGATCCCCATGGTGGCCAATCAGATTGCTCTGTAATCAGAGGAGGTTGTGTTGATAACTCCTATTTGGAAGTCGCAACCTTGGTTCCCAGTACTTCTGGAACTAACTCACGACTTCCCTCTCCTTCTACCGTGTTTTCCGACGATGTTCCAAGGCCCTCGGGGGGAGATGCATCCTCTAGTTCTCAAGGAAGCAACTACACCTGATGGCCTAGAGGCTTTCAGGCAACAGTGGTCATTGCCAGGACTTTCGAAGGAAGCTTCAGAGTTCATCCATCAGGCCTGGGCTCCTTCCGCCAGAAAACGTTATTCTTCCACATGGAGCGCATGGTATGGTTGGTGCCTGGAGAGGCAATTGGATCCCGTGGAGGCAGAACTCTACCAAATTGTACATTTTCTTTCCAAAAAGGCGGCAGATGGTTTATCATACAGCTCGGTCAATAAGTTCCGGTCAACCATCTCGGCAGGACATATGCAAATAGACGGAAGACCAGTAGGTATGCATCCGGTGATTTGTAAACTCCTGAAGGGAATACATGTAGCGAATCCACCTAAGGCTAAGTATTCTTCTTTATGGGATATTTCTAAAGTATTAAATCTGTTTGATACATGACCTGATAATGTAAGTTTATCAAGAAAACAATTGTCCGCTAAGCTGGCTTTGCTCCTCTGTTATCAGCTTGTAGACGTGTTTCTGATATTAGAGTTTTGGATTTAGAGGGTAGAATTTTTTCTCCTGAATGAGTGTCTTTTGTGATCACGTCACGTACTAAAACCTTTTCTAAATCGATTGATTACAATGCTTTCCCCTTGAATGCTAAATTGTGTGTTTCGGAATTGCCTCAAAGCATATGAGGAATGTACTCGGTCCATCAGGCCGGTAGGTTGTTCAAGACTGTTAATAGCTTTGCAGAAGCCATCCAAGCCTGTTACCTTTGCTATGAATGCCAGGTGGCTTAGATATGTTATATCAGAGCCGAGCATTGACACAGAGTTGTTTGGGGCGCACTCGGTCAAAGGCACCATGGCTTCAAAGTCTTTTATGCTTGGTACCAGTATTCATGATATCATGAAAGCGGCTGATTGGTCGTCTAGATCTACATTTAAACAGTTATACTACAAACCTGTGGGCGATGTTGCTGCTGTAGTTTTAGATAAGCGTTAAACTAGCATAATCCGAAGCCTCCGGTCCTGTAATAGAATAAAAAAACTGCTAGCATTCGCGCCAAGAATTTTCAATTCTATTAAGGACACGGCGGCGAAGATTATCCCGCCCACTTTGTGCAATTAATATTGTTAATGCCATGTTTCACCCTCCCTATGACAAAGGTTTATGGCAGTTATTACGAGTCTCACTTCTATTTCAGGTGCTGACCAGAAAGGCGAATGATCTATCATTTGGAGCTTAAAGGATGAATTGTTCTACTGTTTCCAGGCTCACTAAGGACTTACTTATTTCAAGGTTCCATTTGATGTTCTGTTTTCAAAATCTTTTGTGGATGATAAACACTTTAAGTTTGGACACTGCTCGTTGGGCAAAGAAAGAGGAAGTGCTCCGGGGGCAAGACTCATATATAGGGCTAGTCTCTATGGTTGTTGTGGAACACATGCTGAGCATTCTGGGAATGTTAGTTTATAATGTAACATTTTCTTATTGGCTGCTGTTTATTTTGCCTCCGTGTCCGTAATAGAATTGAAAATTCTTGGCGTGAATGTAACACATTTTTTATTCTCAGATAGACTGATGCAGCTCTTGCTGCATTCATAGACACAGGTGTGCCTCCTCACCTGGCCCTCAAGAGGGATCTGTAGGTCTCGTTGTCCCCCAGCGCCGCGTGTATACTCCCACGCGCAACACGCATTCTAACTATACACAGCCAGGGCCCATGTGCTTACAGAGTTTGGACACCCCCAAAGGATGAGTCAGCTGTTAGACCAGCTAGCTCTACAGTGCTCCTACAACCCCCCTGTACTATACAGTGTGGTAGGTAGTTTCTGGCAACCACTGAACATGACAACCCTGATTCCTCAGGTATAGTGGAAACAATACTGTATCTTTCGCTCAGTCACTCGTGCTTACTTTTCTCAGAAAACACATAAAATGACGATTGGAGTGGTTTCAATGTTTATCTATTGGTCAAGCGTCCGTCTAGTATGAAACCTATTTGCTGTGACAATAAAAAGACAGGAGCAGATATGCGATTATGAGCACCAATATCGTAAATAGCAGCTACATTTCTACCATAGTGTGGATAAGATGAATAAAGGCAGATTATATAAATCAATAGCATTGGCGTACTCCTAAGATGTGTAGCCTACCTAAATGTACCTAGCCTATGTATGTGGGTGAAGCCTGTGTATGTAAATGTCATGATATATCATAATTGAGCCCAGAATCCCCCTGGGAAGTGCTAGGCCCTTCCTGATGGTTGTGAATGATGGACCTAGTCTCTGCGTCGAGGATGGCACTCCACAAGGGATGTCAGGTATCTGCCTGTCGAAGTGTCAGCCTGCAGAGTCTCGGTCCAGCCTGAAAGGAATTCTTCCTCTGTCTGTAAGGGGGACTGAGGGTCTTTTATACTAAAGTGGTCACTCAAGGGTTTTTTCTGAATCGATATGTTTTGAAAACATTCAATAATCCCTCGCTAATCCTTTTCTAAACAAACATGATCAGGCACAGCTGGCTGTTGGCCATGGATGAAAAAAGTGGGGACCCTTGTACAGAATAAATCTACTGTGCCTGGGGACATGTTTATGTACGTCGGGTACAGGGATTAAGATAGGATACCAAGAACCTGGATGTCAAAGAGACAGAAGTAACCTACTAGGTTAAAGGTCACCTGTGCAAGACTGTTATGTCGTGAGGATGGGACAAAATGTATGTAATCGGTATATACATGATGGGACTATCCTAAAGGACATGACACTGCTCCAATAATCTTAAATGATTCTTTTGGATGACACAACTCATGGTCGTCCAATACCTCTGCAACAGGATGCTGTGCTATCTTGACCACCACTTCCACTTCTCTGCATGTTCCAAAGGTCCTACATTGAAGGTTGCTTCCAAGATGTTATTCATGTGCTTCTGAGAACACACTTCTGGGATGAAGTTGATTCATTCCTAACTGTGTAAACTGTACTTGCGAATCGACTGTATCATCCAAAGCCATAATCTGCTTAAATCCTCAGAGGCCGTAACACGTCAAAGCCGACTCGCTTCATGTCTTTGGTGATCAGGTTCAGTCGCGTCTCCTCCAGGCTTGGATCCATTTATTAATTGGACTGGACTTGGTTTGCACCTACACCCAGCTGAATGCTTAAACATTTCATCTATCTATTTATGTATTATATTTATCATAGCACTAGCATTCAAAGTGCTAAACTAGAAGAAAGTAGAACAAATTACAAAAGACAGCACAGAAAGGGCTTGACTTTGATTGCATGGTAACAAGATAGAAGTTTCTTAAATGAAGACATGGTAGATGTACTCTCACAGCAACCGAAGGCTCTTCCACAATTTGGAATCCAGAGGAAAATGAGTAAACCAGGACACAGCACAGCACAGAGAAGGAGTGGGACAGTCAACAGAAACATAGAAACAGAGCGTAAAGAGCCAGACGGAGCATGTAGGAACTAGGGATACTGATTGAGGGGGAAGGGAACTCTACTTAAGAAGCAACCACAAGTCCTATCAGGGTGAACCCACGAAAACCCCAAATTAACCTGTGCTTAACCATCTGGGGCTGTATTACAGAAGGCAGAAGGTGCCCCTGGGACACAACAGGGGTTTGCACCCACTTTGTTCGCTCCCAGGGCACTTTGGTATTACAGAAGGGGCCGCAGAAACGTGTGTGACCCATTCTGTAATACGATAGCGCTGCTGCAGTTTAAGCACCAGGGCTACTTGCAGATGGCGTTCCCTCATTTGCATGGGGCGTTCTCCGTGCAAATGAGGTCATCCCTTTGCCTCTGCGCACGTGTCCTATTACAGACATGGGCGCAGAGGCAAAGATGTTCCTCAGAAAGCGCACTCAAGTTTATAACACACCCAAATTAATATGATCACCTTTTATTTTCTGACTTTTCTTCTAAATCATTTTTTTTCAAATTACAACATTTTTCAATCTACGCATCAAATTCTCATAAGCCTAAAATCATACACAGCACTTACATAACACAATTTACGTAGAACTCTCACATCATGTATCAAAAACTCCTGTTGTCAAACATGAAATATAATGAATATCGAAAAACAGTTTTGTGCATCATACAAAATAACACATCACATTTTTATAACAAGCTATTGAGCCCACGTTCTGACTTTTCAAGCCTATCAGGAGCCTGATTATTATTTCATACATTTAGTGCTCCTCTCTTTGGGCTATGAAACCACAGGTGCTACAGGACAGGCTCAATAGGCAAAAATAAATTGCAGTCTTTTGTTCAATAACAACCCTGAACCTCACAGTCTCTGATTTAAAATGTACTTGATGGGTATAAAAACTGTCAACGCGTTTCAAACCCCTACGGTATTCTACGGTTCTGCTCAGGACTCAGAATGAATGAGTACTTATTCAAAATATTTTTCGCACCTTTGAATTTCCCTGACCAAATGTTTCTTATTTTCTAAATAAACTAGAGTCAGTTCTTCTTGCTTCAAAAACCTGGCAATGAAGCCCGTCAAGGCTGCCCTCTTCCTTCTCTCAAGCAATGGCCCACTGTCCAATCGAATTGTTTAGAAGCCAACAAACAGTGATGTGTCTATTTAACCTAACCTCTGATATTGTTTCATGAACTTTTCTTCACTCGGGTTTATGGATACATAATGTGGCCCCTGGTAGCTGGCACAAAAGCAGTCTGGCTTAACTTAGAGGCAATGTGCAATATATGTATTCAGTACTTCAAACAGTAATAAAGTGAAAACATAATACAAGAAAACCCCCACACCAATTTAGAAAAAATAAAGTAAAATGTAATACATTATTTGAAACCAAAACAACACAAATCCAATTAGTAGGCCTGGTGATGTGCAATTGTACAGATTTAAGTGAAAATAATACCTAGAAATACAAACCAGCAACTCTGGTAATCTGCTCGTGCTAGACCGGGACAAAGTCAAAAGTTCAGGCTGACCACGATGGAAGTAGGGCGGATAAAGGCAACAAGTTAGGCCCGATGAAAAAGTAAGAACCCTGAATCCTAGCTGATGTGTGGCGTGAGATCCTGTGTTGAAGAGGCATTGTGCAAAAGCGGCTTCATAGAAGCTGCAGAGCTGCGATGCAGAGTCCTGCGACATAGTTGAAGATGCTGTCAAGGAGGTACTTGTGATGAGAAAGTCCTGTGTCGAGGATGTGTCACACAGTGGCGGTTCAGAGAAAGCTGCATGGGTGAGTGGTAAAGTCTTTATCTTTATTGCAGGATGCCGCACACGATGGACTTGCATGCGTAGGCCTGCTTCGAGTATTTATTGCTCAGCAGCTGTTTTAAGGAGGCTGCAATGTGAGTTTCTACATCGAGGATGCATCGCACAGTGGCAGTTCGGAAGTGGTGCAGTGAGGAGATGCCTTATGCTGCATTGGTTTTGAAGCAGAGCTGCGAGTAGATGCATCACGCCTAGTCGTTCTGCCCACAGGATCTCAGCTGGTCTGGCAAAGCATCTTCAGGCCTGACAGTGCCTGGGGTTGCACCACTTGGGGGGTTAGACTCACCGCAGATAGAGTCCAGGTGCTGGGTTCAAGGAGGTTGAAGACTTCTCTGTTCCTGAAGATCTGATCAGGAGGCCAGACAACAAGCCCTTGGAGTCACCCTGGTGATCCTGAGTTCAAGATTCAGGTTCAGTCCTTGTCACTCAGTTGGTAGTTTGGTCTGCCCTGCTCCCATGATGCACTGGGCCAGGGACAGACTAATTTGCATGTAGACAGGTTCTGAGCTGGGATGGTGCAGTTAGCTAAAAAACGGTGATGGATCAAGCCCTGATCTGTTGACTGGGTACGAGTATTCTGCTTAATTCAGATGCTCTGTCCATCACCACCCCCTTTTTCTGAATCGTCTTGTCACTCAGGCAGCAGGGCAGCAGAGTGGCAGTCCTTCTTGAAGAGCAACACAGCATGCCTTCTGAATATATCACAGGTCCAGAGGTGTACTAAAGACTTGGGACTGAAGAGTAAAAATGAATATCTGGTGCCAGCTTTCAAGTAGGAGAGGTTCTGGAGCCCCTGGAAGTGTTTGGAATTTCCTTCCTCCCTGCCCTGGTTCCACCCTGTCTGGGGTCACAAAAGACTAGTGTCAAACCCTTTGTGAGTGTGCTAAAGCAGCGGCTTTGTGATGTGCAAGTGTACTAGGTAACAACTCCTCTCCCCATGAAGTCGGAGATGGTCCAATCTGCTTACATCTATTTGCCTTTTGTCTCACTGTCTGGGAGCAAATGCACAAAGACCACAGGTCCAGAGGTGTACTAAAGACTTGGGACTGAAGAGTAAAAATGAATATCTGGTGCCAGCTTTCAAGTAGGAGAAGTTCTGTTGCCCCTGGAAGTGTTTGGAATTTCCTTCCTCCCTGCCCTGGTTCCACCTTTTCTGGGGTCACAAAAGACTAGTGTCAAACCCTTCGTGAGTGTGCTAAAGCAGCGGCTTTGTGATGTACGAGTGTACTAGGTAACAACTCCTCTCCCCATGGAGTCGGAGATGGTCCATTCTGCTTACATCTATTTGCCTTTTGTCTCACTGTCTGGGAGCAAATGCACAAAGACCAACTGCAAGCTACATCTAGTCATGTGACCCAGGATATGGGCTGCAGTCACCAAAGCGTTAGGGAAAGAAAACGTCAACTTTCTAAATGTGGCATTTCCGGAATCATGACTTAAAATACGCCTTTGCCATTTAAGACGATTTTAGATCTCAAATATTTAGACACCAAACTTGATATTCCCACCTGCTCCTAATTGAAAGTTATCCTTTACTAAATTTAATAAGTTAACCCAAGGTTATGCTATTGGAGAGGCAGGCCTTCCAATAGTGAAAAACGAATGAAAGAGTGTTTCACTTCCAGGGCAAGTAAAAGTTAAAAGTATGTGTTCAACTTTTTATATACACTGCACTCTACCCCATAGGCTGTTTAGGGCCTTCCCTAGCGGTGACTTATATGAATTATAAAGGAAGGTTTAGGCTCAGAAAAAAAGGCATTTTGTTTGCCCAGGCAAAAATGGCTGTTTCAAACTGCACACAGAGGCTGCAATGGCAGGCCTGAGACATGTTTAAAAGGCTTTTTAAGTGGGTAGCACGGAAAGTGTACATGCAGTACAACATTATTGGGCATTTAAAAGTAAATGAAATGTGTCAATTGGTGTAAGTCAGTTTCACCATGTTTGAAGTAGAGAGCACAAACACTTTAGCACTGGTTAACAGTGGTAACATGCTCAGCGGCTCAAAAACCAAAATAGGAAGATGTATTCAAAAAGTTTTGGGATGACCCTGCAAAAAGGGCCAAGCCCAGCAGAGTACTCTCAAAAAACATAAGTGAACACAGGCATGGTGGAGCTGAATAGTGAAAGCACAAACACTAATACACAAAAGGTGGAACCTAAACTGAAATGATAAAGGTAACCAGTAAAGTTAGGAAAGATATGGAGAAGTATGAATTTGAGGGCGGTAGTTTACGGAAGGCAAACACCGGAATTTTGAATAGTCTTAGGTGAGCCCTAGAAGTATATATGAGGAACAGTATTTAAAGTGTGAAAAAACTGAAGTTTGAAAAGTGGCATCAAAGAGGAACTGGGCACCGCAGTGCCCCATGTATCACGTATTTCCATACAGGCGATGGCCTGCATTATGGCAGCCTGAGCCCTGCCCATGAATCCTTCATAACGTTTTGCCTTTTGGTACAATTGTGCACAGGCAGAGTGGATATTTAGCATTCAGGGTGACTCCAACACGTACCAGACTAATGGGTCTGCTTCATGATGGGTCCATTTTGTCTCCTTTTTATGTGGTTTCCTTAAATAATATTTTCTTTACAGCTTTCTGGAGCTCTTCCCATATCTACAGTCTAATGGAGCCCTTGCACCAGAGTCAGAGGTCACCCGTGTACATTGGTGGTTACAGAAGATGTCCTTGACTTCATTAGGATTCTGTGCAGCTGCCTGCTGCGCTGCTGCATGCAGGCGCTGTCTGACGCGGCCTCCACAGCTCAAGAAACTCTTGGCAGGAGCTCAAACTGACGAAGAAAAACATGATGACAAGAACTTTGGGATGGAGAAGGTCACCTTCATAAAGTTTCAGAAGAAGGCAAACTTCAAGACAAAATCTTTTGGGTGGAGAAGGTCACCTTAACAAGTTTCAGAAGGCTTCAGGGCAGCATGTATGGAAATTGCTGCAGGTATGCACAGCTTCCTGTCAGTGACCGCTGCCTATAAATACTGGTTCTAGACATCTTACTAGACTGGCTTCAAGATGAAGGTGAACGGCACACATCTCAATGTTTTAAGGGTCCTTGCAGATTCTGTCTTCAGGCAACATGGCACCGAGCCCACCAAAAAGCAGATGAGCAGAGGTCAGTGCCACTTAGCTCCCAGCGTGTCCAGAATTCAGTCAAGGAACTGACCGGTCCAGTCCTGGTAAAAATATGATTTGGTCCTGGTGGGCATCATGTTAGGCATCTGTTTTCATTTCCTTCACAGAACAGTTTGGATTTTCTCATTTTTCTAAGTCTTGCACAAAGGTTAACGGTCCCGTCTTGGCAGTCAAAGGGGAAAGGTCTGAAAGTATTGGCGCAAGTCTTAAGTCTGAACCTAACTGATCACAGGCTTTCCCTAAATTGATCCCTGTACACATTTCTAGTTTTATGATAACACAAATGTCTTAAGTGCTTCTTTAGCGCAGGCCAGACCAGGTAGGCTGCTACATGCTATTTCCGAACTGGTTGAATTCTCTGCTTAGGAGTAAAGGTTCATCTTGTCATTGTTCTCCCATTCCCTCTGCTTCACGGGAGCCATTGGTCCATCACAAAAGCCAGTAGTCCATTAGAGAAGCCACCGGCCCATCACAGGAGCAACTGGTTCATCACAGGAGCAACTGGTTCATCACAGGAGCCACTGGTCCATCGCATGAGCCATTGGTCCATCACAAGAGCCATTGGTCCATCACAGGAGCCATTGGTCCATCACAGGAGCCATTGGTCCATCACAGGAACCATTAGTCCATCAGAGGAGCCACAGGTCCTTCACAGGAGCAGCTGGTTCATCACAGGAGCAACTGGTTCTTCACAGGAGCCACTGGTCCATCACAGGAGCCATTGGTCCATCACAGGAGCCATTGGTCCATCACAGGGGCCATTGGTCCATCACAGGAGCCATTTGTCTATCACAGGAGTTATTGGTCCAGCATAAGAACCATTGGTCTATCAGATGAGCCAGTGGCCCAATAGAGGAGCCATTGTTATATCACAGGAGCCATTGTTCCATCACAGGAGTCATTGGTCCATCAGAGGAACAACTTGTTCATCACAGGAGCCATTGGTCCATCACAGGAGTCATTGGTCCATCAAAGGAACAACTTGTTCATCACAGAAGCCATTGGTCCATCACAGGAGCCATTGGCCCAACACAAGAGACATTGGTCTATTAGTGGAGCCATTGGTCCAACAGAGGAGCCATTGTTATATCACAGGATCCATTGGTCCATCACAGGATCCATTGGTCCATCGCAGGAGCCATTGGTCCATCACAGGAGCCATTGGTCCATCACAGAGCCATTGGTCCATCACAGAAGCCATTGGTCCATCACAGAAGCCATTAGTCCATCAGAGAAGCCACGGGTCCATCACAGGAACCACTGGTTCATCACAGGAGCAACTGGTTCATCACAGGAGCCACTGGTCCATCACAGGAGCCATTGGTCCATCACAGAATCCATTGGTCCATCACAGAAGCCATAGGTCCATCACAGAAGCTATTAGTCCATCAGAGAAGCCACGGGTCATCACAGGAGCCTCAGGTTTATCACAGGAGCAACTGGTTCATCACAGGAGCCATTGGTCCATCACAGGAGCCATTGGTCCATCACAGGAGCCATTGATCCATCACAGGAGCCATTGTTATATCACAGGAGCCATTGGTCCATCAGAGGAACAACGTGTTCATCACAGGCACCGTTGGTCCATCACAGGCGCCATTGGTCCATCACAGGAGCTATTGCTCCAACATAAGAACCCTTGGTCTATCAGATGAGCCAGTGGCCCAACAGAGGAGTCATTGATATATCACAGGAGCCATTGGTCCATAACAGGAGTCATTGGTCCTTCAGAGGAGCGACTTGTTCATCACAGAAGCCATTGGTCCATCACAGGAGCCATTGGTCCAACACAAGAGCCATTGGTCTATTAGAGGAGCCATTGGTCCAACAGAGGAGCCATTGTTATATCACAGGATCCATTGGTCATTCACAGGATCCATTGGTCCATCGCATGAGCCATAGGTCCATCACAGGAGCCATTGGTCCATCACAGGAGCCATTGGTCCATCACAGAAGCCATTGGTCCATCACAGAAGCCATTGGTCTATCACAGGAGCCATTGATCCATCAGAAAGGACATCGGGCTCCTACCTAGGTATGGAGTCAGGAGAGGCACTGTGGTCTCAGTAAGGACAAACAATTACCCTCTTGGGTAGTTAACAGAGTAATTGTCCAGCAAAGGGCTGGTGAAATATTCCACGAAGGTTCGCCCAGCCAGGAAGGGACGAGTAGATATGGATGCCCAGGTATGTCCTTGTTCTACAAGTATGCAATATTTTTATCCTCCAGTAAAAATATAGTTATGAACATTTCAGATTATACATATACCTTATTGTTTATTGTACTAAGACTTGATCACTACAGTTTTTTCAACAACTGTATACCTCTGCAGCCTGCCACACCCCTCTCTCTGCCTGGTGTTTTTGGACCTATGTGCCTGGAAGACTCAGGTCGGTCTACTTTTGAGGGTGTCTCAATCTCTGCGCAGAGTCTCGGTACCTCCCTCTTCATCAAGGGAGCATTCTCTGCTGCTCAAAGCACTTTTAGCTACAACACTGCCTTCTGGAAGTGAGTGTGGTGATGCACTGAAGCCAAACCCTTCTTATAGGTTTATGCAGATTTTACTTCACATGTATCGCCGATTTTGTTCCCAAAAATGGCTGTATCTAAGTAGTTTAAGTAAAAACAAAGGGGCCTTTTTAGCCCAACTGCTTTTCACTGTGTCCGGCAGGACAGAAGACAACTCTCTTTTGAGTCGCTGGCCAGTTGGTGATCTCTGTGCATTCACACGCGCCGTCGCCATGGCGACTCCTGCGCAGAGACTGGTGTTCGGTGCATTGCCATCATCTTTCAGGTAGCTATCCACAAAATGTTTTTAATTTTCGGAAATTAATTCCAAAAATTAGAATTTATTTGAGAAAAGCAAAAATACATTGTGTCCCATAGCCTGAGAGTGTTCCGCCATTGTGTGGGAGTCATTTTTTGTGTGTTTGCGAAGTACAGGAAACAAGACATCAGAGCGTCCGCTCTAAATAGGGCGGGAGGTCTGATGCCGTTACTCCTATAACCTCTACCCCACCGGGCCGCCGGAGTAAGTTTCCAGTTGGCAGAGCCAGTGGGGACATCACTGTCAGAAAACTCCAGATAGAGTGAGAGAAGCGATGATTGTGAAGGCATGGTCCTCCATCATTTTGTGGCAGAGTGCCCTTAGTGCTTTAAATGGGCAGATGCTGTCCGGCACTGAGTAGAGGAGGAAAACAGAATTTGTTTCTGATAAAATACTGAAATCTTATGATACAAACTGAAGGATCACTGTTGATTCCAGTGCCTACTGCCCTGGAAAGAATAAATACAAGGAGTTTACAGGAGGGTTATTACAGCCAGAACATCACATCCAGAGCTCCAGTAAGCAGTTCTGAAGTTGCAGTGTAAATTCCACATATTTTTTCGATTTAATATTCTTAGGTCTCACCTGGCGAAAGCAGCGCATGCGCTGCCCTCGCCATGGAGAGCACCTTTTGGAATCAATTCTCCCCAACGCTTGCATGCATGCGTCTGCATGGACAAAGATGTCTGCTCTCGCCATCTTTCCATAGCAGACAGCATGCACGTGTCCGTGGGACAGTGGACAGTCCCACGAGATTTTGTTGTCATAGCTCGCACGTGCGCTTGGCGGCGTGCTTTTAAATAGCGTGGTTGCGCTTGTTGTGCCCAAGGGCATCTCCTTGCCTTACAATAAACATAAAAGGAACATTGCAATTAGAGAGACTATTGCCAGGCGACACCCCCTTGCAGCCTGACAGAGGTGGAGTAAGGTGGGTTCAAAGGTCATGGGAGTAGAGCTCTGTTTGAACTAATTCAAACAAGCCTAGGGGTAGCTGGAAGGCTGACTAAAACTATTTTAGATGACACTATGACACGCTGGAAAAATTGGGAGTCATTCCCCTTTTATGGAAGTCAAGGAACTTCAATGAAGTTAAGCATCCTCTGTGGGCTTTGTAAACGTCTCCTTCTGGACACCAGCAGGTCTGGGATACCCCAGTGACACACAGAGAGACAAGCTGGCTGCCTACATGCTAAGGTGCTCTCAATCATCTGCCCAGCTTATAGTTAGAAGGGTGTGTTTTTGCCTTTTCATGTAAATGACAATACCCAAAGAGAGCCCTGCTAAATCAGTGATGACATCTCAAAACCTCCAGCCTATGGGAGCTATTTTTTTTAATCCACAACATAGAAACAACGATTCTGTATTTTACAATACACACCAAGACCACTTAAAGAACAACCAAGGCTGCAGCTCAATGAAAACTCACTGAAGACATGAAGGTACTGGAAAAGATCATAAAAAATCAACTCATGACACACTTGGAGCAGAACCAGCTATAATCAAAGCACCGGAACTGCCCTCATCGCAGCCACTGTCGATATCCGAACCCTCCTCGACCGAGGAAACACAGCAGCTCTGATCCTCCTTGACCTCTCAGCGGCTTTTGACACAGTATCCCATCACACACTGATCGAAAGACTCCACCACATTGACATTCAAAGGAGACGCCCTCAGATGGATCACCTCCTTTCTCACCAGAGGAACTCAGAAGATCCACATCTCAGCTTTCACCTCTGAACCCAAAGAGATCACCTGCGGTGTCCCCCAGGGCTCATCCATCAGCCCCACGCTCTTCAATACATATATAACCCCCCTGACTAGCATAGTCAGATACCACGGTCTCAACATAATTTCATATGTAGACGACTCCCAACTCATTCTCTCCCTCACTGACGACCCCACCACTACCAGAACCAACTCCCACAGATGCATGACAAACACCACTGACTAGATAAAGAACAATTGCCTGCAGCTGAACACAGGCAAGGCGGAAGTACAGATCTTTGGCAACAGCAGCAACACATGGAACGACTCTTAGTGGCCATCAGACCTAGGACCCGCACCCACTCCCTCCGACCACGCCAGAAACCTCGGAATCATCATTGACAACAAGCTCACCATGAAACCACAGATCAACGCCGTCTCCTCCGCCTGCTTTCTCACTCTACACAGGCTACGTAGGATCTTCAAGGGGCTACCCCTACACACAAGACCTATCAGGACGCAAGCCCTCATCACCAGCCGACTGGACTATGGCAAAGCCCACTACATAGGAATCGTAGCACACCTTCTACAGAGACTTCAGACCATACAGAAGGAGCAGCCAGACCCAACCTCAGACTTCCCAGATAAACTCACATCACACCCCACCTCAGGCAACTCCACTGGCTCCCCGTACAGAAGAGATGCCAATTCAAGCTGCTGACGCATTCACACAGGGTTCTACACAACCAAGGACCCACCTACATTAACCACTGCCTGAACTTCCACCAACCATCGAGAAGACTACTCTCCACGTCCCTCTCACTTGCCCATACTCCCGGCATCTGTCGAAGCAGAAGTGGAGGACGCTCCTTCGTCCACATCACAACAAACACCTGGAACAGCCCATACTCCCGGGATCAGTCGAAGCAGAAGTGGAGGACGCTCCTTCATCTACATCACAACAAACACCTGGAACAGCCCATACTCCCCGCATCTGTCGAAGCAGAAGTGGAGGACGCTCCTTCGTCTACATCACAGCAAAGACCTGGAACATCCTTCTTTGCTGGGATGGGTTATGATTTGGTCTACGGTCGAAGGAGGAGCGTGGTTTGAATCGGTTAATTACGAGGGACCACGTGTCACTCGACCAGCCCCTAAAAGTTTCATGACTTGGGTATGTAAGGGACTCTCTCCCCAAACTTGGGAGGAGGGAGAAGTTTCTTAACCCCGAGGACATTTGTAGAGGGGTTTATGAATGGGTAAGGGACCTCTTTATGGAAAGGGCAACATTACTTCAAGAAGAGATGATCGAAACCATAATTTAGGAAACATGTCTCAGCAACTGCTACGCTGGATATGGAGCCATATCTAACCTTACAAAACAACAAGAGGGATATATCTGCTTGCAAGACTCAGATTGAAGCTGCTTCACCAGAAGGCTGTTAAAATCCCTGGGCCCCAGGAAGTGACAAACAATCCCCGCGGGATACCAGGCACTTTATGATGATTCAAACTTTTTATTGGGAACCCATGAGAGCCTTTATTGCACCAATACTAAAAGGAAGAGGTTTTTTACAAGTTCGCCCGGCTTTTTATTTTATACATACAGACGCTACCGGATGAGTTTGTGGTTGCAAATGTTGTGTGTTTTTTAAGAGCTGTAGTCTCTATACAGACATTCGGGATGAGTAATTATACATTTTTAGAAGCTGTATAGCCACTTTCTTTCGGTGTACTATTTGTATGTACTGTTTTTTATGAATGTTGCTTTATATACTGTTTTTTCATATATTGCTGTTGTCTTTTTATGTTTTTCTAACACAAACTAAATAAAGAATTTGATTGTGATTGATCGTCACTCGACAGGGGGTCTGTTCGCCGCTTGTCAAAGGATCCTACCACGACTAGCTCTGTTTGTACAACCACAAAAGGGCGTCATGCGCACTCTTCCAGACGTGCGCACTGAGTGGGTCACACAACAGACATGTGTTCATTGTAGCGCCTTGAGCGGTGGGTGATGATGCTAAGGCGCACTGAGCATTCATGCAGACTTGCTCACAGTGTAGGTTGTGTATCGAGGAGCGCATTTCTGATCACGGCACACTCGTGATTTATTTGCCGAGATAACTGTGGCCCGGGGTCTTTGGGGAACGTGTGCTGTGTGTGTGTGTTTTTTATTGTTGAACAAAACCCTTCCTTTTGTTAGCCTTGGGTCTCGCGAGCCCTGCATACTGAGCGGCAGCGGCAGCCGCTTGCATTATGCACCATCCTCGCCGAGCCTGCTAAAGAGAAGCATTAAAGTGAAATTTCATTAGAAACTCAATTTTTACTTCCCCGAATCCATGCGGAGGAGAGAATGTTTTTATCAGGGTATAAATCAGCCGGGCTCGCCTTCTGTGCGGTGTCTGAGCCGCAGCTCGGAAGAGGGGGGAGATTTATCAAAAGGAGGTGGCGAGGACCCCCGAAGACTCTGAAACATCTGCACGAGAGGACACGCATCTGTATGCAGGGAGATCAGAGAGAATGGAGGGGGGGGGGGGCAGATAGCCAGGAGTGCACAGCCACAGACCCAAGGGGCCAATAATGAGAAAAGAACAAGAAAGTGACAAGTTATTATGAAAGTGCTTCACATCCAGGGGGGCCGGGAGTGCTTGTGTGAGGAGGCCTGCCCCTTACTCCTGGGACCCCAGGTCTAGGTACCTGCCCTGAGAGGCCAAGGAACCCCCAGCAGGACTGTGAATCCCAGGGCACAGAGAGGCCAAGCAGCCAAGGCTTAGTGTCAGCAGCCTTAACAACCCAGAGACAGGTGACACGTGACCTTCTTGCTGCACCTTTACAAAGACTTGCCAAGCTGTGGTGAGGGTTTCCAGAAGCCAGGACCTTCCACATAACATGTCTGATCCCAGCATCCCTAGCAGGACACAGACTAGAGGGAATCCTGGGGTGGACAGACCGGAGGAGATTCAACACCCGGGCACGAGTCCTGAAAAAAGAAGTGGGGGGACGCTGTCACCAAAGGTGACTGCAAAAACAACAAGTGATGGACCGAATGTGGATCAATGTCACACATTCAACCCAGTCCAAAGATCTGGGCCCAAATCCATCGTTTTTTTGCACTCCACACCACCCTGGGTTAGACAATGGCGATATGCAAATCAGCTCTGACCCTGTGCCACATGGGAACAGTCCAGTCCGAACTACAAAAGCCATGTCCTTCCCAGAACGGAATCAAGCATCCGAGGACCGGACCGGTTTCGAGGTAACACCTCTCATCAGCCCGGCTAGCTTGACTCCAAGTGGTGTGGAGTGCCTGGGACCCACGTCTGGGCATCCCCAGCGCACTTATGGCAGCAATTGCAAAAAACAACAAGTGATGGACCGAATGTGGATCAATGTCACACATTCAACCCAGTCCAAAGATCTGGGCCCAAATCCATCGTTTTTTTGCACTCCACACCACCCTGGGTTAGACAATGGCGATATGCAAATCAGCTCTGACCCTGTGCCCCATGGGAACAGTCCAGTCCGAACTACAAAAAAGCCATGTCCTTCCCAGAACGGAATCAAGCATCCGAGGACCGGACCGGTTTCGAGGTAACACCTCTCATCAGCCCGGCTAGCTTGACTCCAAGTGGTGTGGAGTGCCTGGGACCCACGTCTGGGCATCCCCAGCGCACTTATGGCGGCAATTGCAAAAACAACAAGTGATGGACCGATTGTGGATCAATGTCACACATTCAACCCAGTCCAAAGATCTGGGCCCAAATCCATCGTTTTTTTGCACTCCACACCACCCTGGGTTAGACAATGGCGATATGCTAATCAGCTCTGACCCTGTGCCCCATGGGAACAGTCCAGTCCGAACTACAAAAGCCATGTCCTTCCCAGAACGGAATCAAGCATCCGAGGACCGGACCGGTTTCGAGGTAACACCTCTCATCAGCCCGGCTAGCTTGACTCCAAGTGGTGTGGAGTGCCTGGGACCCACGTCTGGGCATCCCCAGCGCACTTATGGCGGCAATTGCAAAAAACAACAAGTGATGGACCGAATGTGGATCAATGTCACACATTCAACCCAGTCCAAAGATCTGGGCCCAAATCCATCGTTTTTTTGCACTCCACACCACCCTGGGTTAGACAATGGCGATATGCAAATCAGCTCTGACCCTGTGCCCCATGGGAACAGTCCAGTCCGAACTACAAAAGCCATGTCCTTCCCAGAACGGAATCAAGCATCCGAGGACCGGACCGGTTTCGAGGTAACACCTCTCATCAGCCCGGCTAGCTTGACTCCAAGTGGTGTGGAGTGCCTGGGACCCACGTCTGGGCATCCCCAGCGCACTTATGGCGGCAATTGCAAAAACAACAAGTGATGGACCGAATGTGGATCAATGTCACACATTCAACCCAGTCCAAAGATCTGGGCCCAAATCCATCGTTTTTTTGCACTCCACACCACCCTGGGTTAGACAATGGCGATATGCAAATCAGCTCTGACCCTGTGCCCCATGGGAACAGTCCAGTCCGAACTACAAAAGCCATGTCCTTCCCAGAACGGAATCAAGCATCCGAGGACCGGACCGGTTTCGAGGTAACACCTCTCATCAGCCCGGCTAGCTTGAATCCAAGTGGTGTGGAGTGCCTGGGACTGTTCTGGGAAGGACATGGCTTTTGTAGTTCGGACTGGACTGTTCCCATGGGGCACAGGGTCAGAGCTGATTTGCATATTGCCATTGTCTAACCCAGGGTGGTGTGGAGTGCAAAAAAACGATGGATTTGGGCCCAGATCTTTGGACTGGGGTGAGTGTGTGACATTGATCCACATTCGGTCCATCACCTGTTTTGTTTGCATATTCCGCCCTAAGTGCGCTGGGGATGCCCAGACGTGGGTCCCAGGCACTCCACACCACTGGAGTCAAGCTAGCCGGGCTGATGAGAGGTGTTACCTCGAAACCGGTCCGGTCCTCGGATGCTTGATTCCGTTCTGGGAAGGACATGGCTTTTGTAGTTCGGACTGGACTGTTCCCATGGGGCACAGGGTCAGAGCTGATTTGCATATTGCCATTGTCTAACCCAGGGTGGTGTGGAGTGCAAAAAAACGATGGATTTGGGCCCAGATCTTTGGACTGGGGTGAGTGTGTGACATTGATCCACATTCGGTCCATCACCTGTTTTGTTTTTGTTGTCACCAAAGGTGACGTCACAACCGAAAGTGATGTCACAAAAGGTGCCTTGCACCATCGGGGTCATTGCCTCCCCTCGCTCACCCCTTAGATGCGATCACATCTGAGAAGCCAGCACGTGTGCAGCGTGCTGTGAGTTCCGATCTCGTCTCAGAGGGGCCAAAGAGTGAAGTCCAGCTGTTTGGCAGGGGGGACAGCGTCCACCCGGTAAAATAAGTGGGGGACGCCGTCCATCCGCGTGGTACCCAGACTCGAGCCCTGTTTAACACCCCCGCCCCCCACACAGAGTAAATCTGGAGGTCCACACAGCCGAGGTGCAGCAAAACAGGTTCAGGAAATGGGCGGAATTTGTGTAATCACGCTACGCAAAGCTCCACAAAATGTAAAAAATCTCAGCGAGCACGCAAAATGTCTGCAAACACACTAAATTGCTTGCTCCGTCCGTTCGTGATGCTTCTTTCCTGTACGCAAATGTTGATTGCGTGCTCGGGGGGAATATCTTGCAAACACGCACTTTGAAACCATGAACAAGCAAAAAATTCTGCAAAGCCACGGATCGTGGTATTTTTGTCAATTCTGCGTTCTCCGTGGAACACAAAATTACTCAAATTCCGCGAGCAGAACGGAATTTGCCACCCAGGCCTAGTCTTCAGCACTCCCTCTAATAAAAGAGAGAGGGACCCCTAAACCAAAGGGATAGGGTACCACAATAGACACAAGTCAAAAAGTAAATTCCCTTTGGGCAAGTGAACATCAATACAAAGGTACTTACAAACAATAGACTCACTAATACATTAGCGTAACAAGGAAGCAATGAAAAAACGGAAAATTCAAACACGTGAAAACACTGTAGTAGAATCAAAACATTAGTACAATTTATTGACATACATTATATTGATTAAAAATTGGGAAACAAACACAGGAAGGAACAATAATAAATAAAAACATTCCAATAAAAAAGGAGCTACAGGAAAAAGGACTAAATTCAAATAACACAATTATTTCGAATTTTCCTTAATTTCTTAATCCACATTCACTCCTTGAGCATCGACGCGTTTCGGCGGTATGGACAAAGTATGACCGCCTTCATCAGGGTATATGTATACCTGTTTCCCAATATTTCTCGGGCATAAAACACATATATCAGTGCATCATAAGGGGTATATATCCTCCTTATCCTTTGCTTGAGATATTCGGCCAGCGAAATATCCTTTAATCCTCTAATTTAAAAATAGATGCTGAGATAAAATCCAACTTTCGTAGCATGTCCAGCACTATCGCTGAAGGACAAAACTTTGATAATATAAACCCGGTACGCGGTACGATACTAATACATATACATTTTCATTCTGTTAGGTACACGACGTGACTCCTTGTATACTTCAATCTCACGAGTCAAAACCAGTCTCTGTCCTCCAAGGCTAGATAAACAAACGTCCCGCGTCCTCACACACGTTTAAGCGGAATCCACTTAAAGGTGGCAACTATTTTTAAATTAGAGGATTAAAGGATATTTCGCTGGCCGAATATCTCAAGCAAAGGATAAGGAGGATATATACCCCTTATGATGCACTGATATATGTGTTTTATGCCCGAGAAATATTGGGAAACAGGTATACATATACCCTGATGAAGGCGGTCATACTTTGTCCATACCGCCGAAACGCGTCGATGCTCAAGGAGTGAATGTGGATTAAGAAATTAAGGAAAATTCGAAATAATTGTGTTATTTGAATTTAGTCCTTCTTCCTGTAGCTCCTTTTTTATTGGAATGTTTTTATTTATTATTGTTCCTTCCTGTGTTTGTTTCCCAATTTTTAATCAATATAATGTATGTCAATAAATTGTACTAATGTTTTGGTTCTACTACAGTGTTTTCACGTGTTTGAATTTTCCGTTTTTTCATTGCTTCCTTGTTACGCTTATGTATTAGTGAGTCTATTGTTTGTAAGTACCTTTGTATTGATGTTCACTTGCCCAAAGGGAATTTACTTTTTGACTTGTGTCTAGTCTTCAGCACACCTTGGACCAGTAAACTACTAGCCACAGGTCGGAGACAGCAGAGCCAAACTCCGCAGGAGCCTAAGGCCTGTTTTCTACAACTCAATGACGAAGAAACTTTGCTGGTATGTCCTTGTATAGATTCAGGCTGCACAGATGGGTTTTCCACATATTGGATACACTTAAACACCCTAAAAAAAATACTTAATAACTACTGTTAATAAGCTACGAACAAACAAACAACCTGGGTTAAAAACGACACTATCAGCTAGGCCAATAGAAACACACATTGTTAAAAGGTACGTTTATGATTGGTCGGTTTGAATGAAAGGCGGTACCTTCTCAGCCTTGTAGAGGACCTCCAGGATGTGGCTGAGCAGCTCGACGCAGGCCTCCTCCTCCTCGCCCTTCTCCATCAGCTCCTTCATAATGTCCAACATGAGATGGAGGAGGACGTCGCGACACTCTGTGGAGAGAAGAGACCGTGAGCGCCTTCCTTCTTCAGCCGCATTTACGACATTTGCAGCGTGGTTAACGTAGAACAACAGGGCACTCGGTGGGATACGGGCGAGCAACAATGGGCGCTACATTAGGCCCTCATTTACGGGGTATCGGCATAAGGCAGCACAGCGAGTCACCCTGCTGCGGTGTCCTACACTAAAGTGAAAGGGCAGGAACGCACTGTATTTATGGAATGCAGCGCATTCCTGTCCTTTCATCCTGCGCTGGCGCTGTTTCGGCAGCCTAGCGCCAACGCACGTCCCTTTCACCATGGTGCAAGGGTGCCTGTGTTGTCGGCAGAATTGTTTTTGTGCAGGAAGGGGCACCTTCCTGCACACAAAAAATCCTGAAAGGCATTTTCCCTTTCCTCTGTGTGCTGCAGAATGCATATAGAAAGATGAAAAAATGAGGGGAAAAAAAGATATTTCTCTTCATTATGCCTCACTTCGGGAGGTGTAAGGATTTGGCTCTTCCTCAAGTTTTTTTTTAAACAATTTTATTTATTGGCATTTAGTGCAACATTACATTCAACTACATCATTCCAAAAATTACCAGTAGGCGGGGGAAGGGGAAGAGGGATAAGGCAAATTCAGCGCATACGGATAGCATAAATATATCACACTGAACTGAGTAATTGAAGTTGTACATTAGCAGCATATCTACGATCTTCAAGCGGGAATGTCAGATATAGCAGCAGGTGTGAAAAGCACACGACAAAAGGAATCTGTTACTAGAAACGCCTCTAGCAGTGGAGGAGTGGCGAGCCCGCCGTGCACTACCTGAGCTTCTCACACCCAATGGGATTTACGTATCATTCATTATAAATATTTCCACCAAACTTACCACACGCCATTCCACTTACACACACATGGGCTGCGTATAGATGAATATTTAAATGATGTAGGACAGACCAAGCTGATTTTGGACATCTAGCGAGGTATTGTAGTAAAGTGAAACTCTACTGGGAGCAGGTGGTCCAGCTGCTAAATGTAGTCCTGAATTGTAAGCTAGATTGCACGCCACAATTATGTTTGCTGGGTCTTTTGGCGCATTTAAAATCTACCAAGAAAAAATTGGCCGCCATAGTGTTACTCTTGGCAAAACGAAGAGTGGCCGTGCCTTGGGACAGGAGGAAGGCACATACTCCAGCTCGTTGGATACTGGGCTCTATCTATTGTAAAGACAACTTTTTGTTATATGCAGAAGAGCTGCCCACAACTGCCAAACCTTCTCATTTCTGGGAGCCTCTTACCACTACTCACGTGACCCTCCTGACCTACTTAAACCTGTTGCCTAATAGTTACATGTGTTGATCTTCTGTGTCATTGCTGAGAAGTATAATTTCTATGCTAAATACCACTAAGTGCTGTGCTGGATGCAGTTATTATCTGAATCATGTATAATGTAAGATAGGCTTGATATTATATACGCACATGGTTTGTTCCCTTTGCTGAAAAACGTATAAATAAAAAAAAATGGTTCTCAAATGTTGAGCCGGTTTAGGCATCGGTTCCCTGTAATTGGCCAATTGTTCTTGGCTGTATGTTGCATCTTGCAGCCATAGTGCGACCTTGGCAGCAGTTTTCTGTGAGAAGTTGGCCTGATATATGATGCTCACTAGTTCTAGTGATCACCTTGTATCAGTCCAAACAACCCTTATGGTGATTGGTTGTAGATCAACCTTATAGACCAGCTATCCTAATGGTAGCATGGACAAAGCAGTCTTAGGCTAAACTCTTTTGGCATGTGAAGCCAGCTGTTTTACCACATATAACCCCTTGAATACCAAATGAAAGGACACCACACAGGTTGTTATGAAAATAAACAATATATTTATTACTAACAAAACACCTCTGAACTCTTTAAGAGATCAGAGGGCTAAGCACATAACAAAACTCTTAAGAAAAATACAGTAAGTCGCACAAATTACAATGGTGCCCTAGGGGCACGGCAAACCATATACTAAGTAAATGGTATAAGTAGAACGATAGAAGAAATGAGGATGCCCAGAGGCTGTAGACTCCGTGGGGCTACACTACCCTAACCTTAGGTAAGGAGCAGGAGGCCCACGGGACGCGTGTGCAGTGTTAAAACACACATGCGGGTTCCAATGCGGGTTCCAATGCAAAGTCAATGGGCACAAACAAATTACGAAATAGGTAAGTAAAGACAGTTCCGACTGGTTGAGACTGAAACTACAGGATTCCTGGACACTAGGAGAGTCAATCTACCTATGAGCACTGAAATGCTCTTGTTACCTCACCCATGGGCTGCTGGTGCATAGGTGTGAAAGTGTGTCGGGTTTCCGCGTCGAAGTTGGAGAAAGATGCTGCAGGTGAACATCCGTCTTTAAGACATTGATCACCTAACGGCCATTTGGCTGGTTCCCACTCCCCGTATTTTAGACCTGTCGTTTCTCCCTTTTTACCTCTCCTTAAGGGGAGTCTTATATAGCGCTAATCATGCTTTGTACATAATATGTGCTCTAGAATGCCGTACCTCACATACAAACCAACTTAAAATTTGATTGTTGGTTTCTTCTTCCTTTTTGTTGAATACAGCTTGGAAATTCCATTTCATCAAATATTCGAACCACACAACAAGTGTGTGTGCTTTCATGTATGTTTGTTATTTGTCCTTGTCCTGACGAAAGCTCCCCTGACCCTGTAGGGCCCCGAGAGCTGAAACATGTCGACACCTTTTTTGAAAACGATATGGTAGTTCAATAACTCGACTACCGATATATCACAACGGTTTTAAGTATAGTGATTAGTCTTCTGTTTTTGTAAATAAAGTCTATTTTTGATCTAGTCATTATTTTTTAATTTTCCTACCCACTTTTCATTTCTGGACACTTCTGTAAATACCAGAAGTAGCCTCTGGTGAGGCAGGCATCCTGCACGTTAATCGTTGACCCTATGACTATGCCATGACTCCTGACGGGGCGGAAAAAAGATATACCGCTACGATACAATTCCAGGAAGTCTATGAGGGTTCTCGATAAAAAACTATTTGTTTTTTTGCAGAAACTAGTGTCCATTCTCTTTTTGATTGCCAGATGTCCGGAGTGATCCAAGGGTGGATCAAGGAAGATGGAGACCTGAAAACGGAGGGGACAATGTTCACAGTCACTAGCCGGTGACCGGCGTAGAACCAGGAAGGAACCAGATGCTGTTGTCGCGATCAGGTGAAGCGTGGAAGCTTGACTCTGCAGCCACGTGGACCAGGAGGTGTCTTCGACAACCAGGATGGAGGCACGAGCTGTCCCACGCAGCTCTCGCTGTCGGCAGTGTCTGTTCCGGAATCAGAGTCAACCGGCCTTGGCAAAGGCAACCCACGCGGTGAGTGAAGATGGCGTCTGGTGCGGACCAGGAGGGTCCGGGGTGCTTCTCCTTTGGAGGGAAGCAAGGGCCAGTCTGGAGCAACCAGACCAGCAGTGTAGATTTCAAGGATCGTCGTCTAGGAGGCCACTAGCCAGCCGGCAAGTGACCAGACAACGCGTCGAGCAGCAATCAAGCAAAAGGGCCCCACGCAGATCTCGTGGATGCTGGATGGCTGATCTTCTGTGCAGGAGCTGCTCGGGGCTGGGGCTTCTCAATCCCCAAAGCACTTACTCGAGGATGCCTCCGAAGTCGTGCTGGAAGCGAAGTGCAGTTTCTCCAAGATGGCCGGTCCCACGTGTCTCGTCGCACCCACGGATCTCAGCTGTGCTGCAGATGTGGGTTGAGGTCGGAGAAGTCTGGAAGTCCAGGTCTTGTTGGGCTCTGGAGTCTGGGTCCACCAGGAAGGACGACAAAGTGAACCACTAGGACGCTTGATGGTGCCTGCAGATGAAGGGTGGTCACTCCTTGACCACAAGGGAGATTTTCTTCAGTCTTCTGTGGAGCAGAACGTCGAAGTCCAGAGTTTCTTCTTTGAAGTTTCAATTCAGGATAATATAATTTGGTATGGGACCATCTCCTACCTTTATTCTGATAAAGGGGCTGTACTGTGACTAGGTCCCTCTCATGGGTGGGACCAGGAAGGGGGATGGTTACACCCCCTATCCTTTGTCCGGTTTCGCGCCAGAGCTGGGGTTGGAGAGCCCCAGCAACTGGTTTGAACCGGGGTATGCACAGGGACACCTTGTGTGCCCCAGGCATGTCTCATTCCTTTCAGCCCTGCCTATCTGGATACACAAAGTCCTGTCTGGGGTGGTGCTAGTACCTCCCCAGGCAGGAAATCCTTTGTCCTGGCCTCTGATGCTGGAACTGGCGAGGGGGTAGTTTTCCAATTCGTATGACACCTTACTCGACATGTTTTGATAATGCTATGCCAAAGTTAGCAATACCGCGAGGATTATAATGAACTTAAGAGTATATGGTACAGCGTTATCATGGAACAGCTATAAGGACATGGTTCCGAAAGCTGCAGACAGGCTCAGCTCATGCTAGAGCACCATCTCACATAATTCCAAGCACTCTGCCTTCAGGATTGATAAGGCCTTCCATAGGAGTGACTTATAGGAGTATATGTGTCCATTTTGGATTAGGTATAGGTATACTATATCTACAGCAAAGGGTGATTACACCACCTTTCCCCAGGTGTGTTACCAGCCAGTTGTGTTAGTTTTGATGGCCAGCCAGGCGTGGCATAATACATGCTGCAGCCCCTGGTAGGCCCTGGGTGCACCTATGCCATGGGTACCTAAGGTACACTGTACATGGGCTGATAAGGTGATCCAATATCCAATTAGATATGTACCCAAGGTACATGGAGTCCATTTTAACAGAGAGAGCAGGAAGCCTGGGGTCCTGGATAGCAGGATCCCAGGCCAACTATGTCGAAAACCAGCAAAACACTAGGCAAAACGTTGGGGGCAACCATAGTCAGATATCCACCCTCCTACACTTTCTTCTCCCAATATTCAGCCAGTTGGCGCTTATCCAAGATTAGGGGCATAGCAGTTAGGCGGCAGGTCTTTAACATAGCCAAGGAGGCTAACTATCGGTGCTTGAGGAACATGGTGACCAGTGATCGGTTGAAGTGTGGAATGTAGATCACGTCAATAGTCCGCAATTCTTGGACATTCCCAGGATAAATGTGAAAATGAGGCCCAATTTGATGAACATCTTTCACAGCGAGCCTCTTCCCTTAACCCCATACGGTGATGTTGGATGGGCGTACGGTATAATCTAAAGTGTATGAGGCGCAGTCTAAAGTTGGGTGAAAGGGCGCAGTTAGTTCCAAGCATTATGTCCATTTCTCAGAGGATATAGGTGGATCCTTATCCAGCATCCATTTGGCGTGCGCTTTAGGGGTGCACATGGGTGCCTTATTATGCAAAGTAGTATAGAGTCTAGTGACAAGCTTGCGATGTGAAGTGTTTTTCAGTATGTGTTTTCGGGTATGTAGGATTGGTAGGGGGACGGGCAAGATGTCATGACGCGCTCGACAGGTGGCACAGAGTTGATGATATACAAGTATATCCATCATAGTGGGACACAGAGTGTCTTTCGGTGCTGGTGGTGGAATGAATTAATTGGCCATCTGGGTATAAATCAGCAAAGGTGAACTGGTGTCTATTATGCGCACATGATTGCATGCCATCATGCTGTAGTGCTGGCACCATAGGTTTGCGTGCTAAGGAGATGGATGGAGCATATATCCAATTTAGATTTGCACATCTTCGCAAACTGCCCCGCTTCCATCTGACAGTCAATAGTGTTGGTTCTAGTACGTGTGAATTTGTATGTTTGATACAGCGCAGTGGGGAGCGGGATCAGAAAGGTCAAGTCAGCTTCTACCACTACGTGTGGCTGAAATTTAACAGAATATAGCTAACAATGTCAGTATACGGCCTGGGCACAACATGCGTATAATGCCAGGAAAAGATATAGGAATTTAGGCAACACAACCATGTTGGCAATCTCTAACCATCCAGATAGCAAATGGGGGAGCCGATTCCATGCTGGGAACCTTTCTTCCACCCAGGACATCGCCCTACCATAATTGGCCTGCCATTGTTTGCCCATATAGCGGCTGAGCCATATGCCTAGATATCGCACCTGTTCCGTTGCCCATTCCAGTGAGAACTCAGAGTTGAATCACGTTGTGCTGTCTGTGAGGGGGGAGATAACAGATTTTGCCCAATTTAATGTTATATCAGTCATACCCCGAAACAAAAAGACCCCCCGAATGATGGGATTGAGATTGTCTTGAGGATTTCTAAAGTATATCGCAATATCGCCCACGTCCATAGACATTAATATTGCCCTTGCTCGTAATTTGAGCCCCCTGTAAGCATGATGCTGATGCAGACCAGCCGCCAGGGGTTCCATGGTTACAGTGAACAAAATCAGGGATCAAGGGCACCCCTGTCGGGTGCCATGTGTGGGCGGGGACGGATTAGATAACATTCCATTCACACGTAATCTACCAGTTGGGGAGGTGTACAGTAGCAGAATGAGGTTCACAAAATGTGGGCTGAGGCCACGATGTTGAAGAAGAGTGAACAAGAAAGGCCATTCCAAAGAATCAATTGCCTTAATGGCACCTTGAGGGTGGCGATCTCTGCTCGTTTCGGATCCACACCATGCATGACCGCAAACAATGTAGGAGGTTGTGTGTGGTAAACCGGTTGGGCACAAAGCCGGAGTGATGTTTTGTTATGTTATATGACTTTTCTATAGTGCAAATCACCTACAGGTCTCTAAGCGCTTCATGAGAAGAGTGAGCAAGTCACTGGGCAGAGATCCAATAGCAGCCACTGGTAACGGAAATTATACGGAGGTTAGCGCCTCTCTAAACAAGAACGTTTTTAAAAGTTTTCTGAAGGTGAGCAGAGCCGGTTCCCTAGGTAAGTACTCCGGCAGATCATTCCAGATCTGCGGGATGGACACAGAGACCATGTTTGGAAGAAGTGGCGCAAGGCAGTTATCGATAAGCTAGGCCAGTATTTTGTTGTCCACATTTTGATAATGGCCTTTACGAATTACATTGATTTGTGGGTTTACCTGACTTAAGTATGGCAATGATAAATGCCACGCAACGTGTCAGAGGCAGTTCATTTGCCTCCACAGAGCCCTGATACATGAATAAAAAATGGGGCGCGGGGACGCTTCCCCAAGTTTACATGATTTTGTAATTATGGGACATCATCAAAATCCATGGGTGTTGCGTGGAAACACCCACCCCCACATCCATGGAATGCCTGCTGAGCGCAGAGAAATGCGATTTGTGCTGCGTCGCCTTCCTCAAGATTTATGAGACCACCCAAGCCACTCAGGGTGGCTTTGCGTGGCCTCATAAATCGGAGTCAGAGTCCTGCGTCACGCATGTGCCACTTTTCATGGTGTAAAAGGGATGCAGGGCTCTCATAAAAAAAATCTTTAGTCTGGATGTAAAGTGCCTCATGAGGCTTCCTGCAGAACTACACACTTCAAAATACTTTGATACATGCAGTCTGACTCCAGCATCCTTTACTTACGCAGACAAAGACGCACATACGAGGATTCAACAACACTGGCACCGCCTCCTGGTCTTGAGAGAAATACACACAATAGTAGCACACAACACAGAGGCGTAGAAATGACTTCAGCTGCTGTGCAAGGAGCCCAACTCTTCCTTCTGCCCCCCTTCATCCAACAGGGTTCCACCAATGTCACTCAAGGAGGAGGCGTGTCCCTCCCCTGCGCTCCCACACTCACCAGTCTTCCACTGTCAAGCCCGCACTCAAGATAAATTACAGATGGTCGCGTTGACAATGCACAATTCCTTCAGATTACACCATAAGGGTTTCTTGAAAGGAGCGTTGATTAAGGTTGCCACCGTGTGAACTGTTAAATGGTCGACCGAGGTGATTGGGCCATAGGTATGTAAGCTCACCCAGGTGACGCTAAAGCAGGGACATGATGGCCCGATTCACAAAGGTAAATTTACACTTTTGTGTAGGTTTACTACTTTTCGGTATTCACAAAGGTAAACTTAAACCAAAAGTCTTGCTTTCCTACTTTTCGGCATTCATAAAGGTAAACTTGGACTAAAAGTTTAACTTTACAAGTTTTCGGAATTCGGAAAGGTAAGTTACTGTTAGTAAAGTTCGACTTTTGGTCTAAGTTTAACTTTGGGAATACTGAATAGTAGTAAACTTACACAAAAGTGTACATTTACCTTTGTGAATTGTACCTGATATTTCCTCCAGGGCCACTATGAGACGTACTCTTCAAGCAGGGTAGGATATAAGGAAGGGAGAGCTGTGCTGGGCTTAAGAACCTTGAAAACCAATCTTTAAAGTATAAGTTGTTGTCAGTATTGAACTTCCTCTTACAAAGAGTAGAACTTGAGTGAACATAGAAAGAGTAGGTAGCCAGCTGGGTAACTGCACCAGAGGCAGTGATAGAAGGCTGGGAGAGCTGTGGTTGTGCTCAATAGTCTCAAAAATAAAATTTTAAAGTAAAAGTTGGTGTCTATATTCCACTTCCTCTAAAAAAGAGAAGAACTTGAGTGATCATAGAAAGAGTAGTTAGCCAGGTGGGATAACTGTACCAGAGGCAGGCTCAGCCGAGCATACACCCAGTCCCTGATGGCTGCTTCAGGCCACAGCCATCTTACAGGTGGCTGGTAAAATATTCATAAAATTGGTGACTATTCCTTCTAGGAAAGATACATGGGCAGTTGGCTAGAGCTCCTGCAAAGGAGGAGGAATGAGGGGTACTGATCACCCCAAGATCTGTCAAGGAATAAAGGAAGCCCAGGCAGGAAAGCTTCCATGGAGGCGAACATGTCCCTGGGAAGTGGTTTGGGGGACCTGGTGGGTTTTGCTGGGGAGAAGTAGAAAGCGTCTTGGCATGTTACATGAAAAGGGCTTGCAGGGCACAGTTCATGTTCAAAATCCACATGAGATAGTCACAGGAGACTGGTTCGAGTAAGATATATGCACTACTGCCCCATGTCATAAGTCCAAAAAGTGGCCTTGTGTGGTTGCGGGATACTTTTCCTTCTTTAACTGTGACTTTAAGAGGCTTACATTTCCATAAATCCAGTCCTCTGGCTTCTATTAGCCTTTATGTGGGTGTATCCTCAACCTCACCGATGCGTTTCGACTTTCTGTGGGCCTAGCAATTATTTATGAAGGTCTCCCTCTAGGCTTTCAAGTTGACAAAGTGAAAATTACGTGTAAATTCTGAATGGAGGCCTCAAACAGCTACTGACAGGCAGCTAATATTTCATAGAAGTTCTGTTGTGGTAAATAGTGTCCAAAGAAGAATTTTCTGGAGCTCGAAAGCACTGGACAGAATATCGACACTGATTGAACAGAATGATCTCTTATTAAAAACAATCTCGGATGACCCAATAGAAAATTTTGAACACATCACTAATGAGCTAAAAAATCTTCTATTGGACAAACTGCAACATGCCTCTAAAGGTGCGAATTATGGAAACAATAATAGCCGTAATAAAAATAACACACAAAATACCCAAAATTCTATAACTAAGAAAAAATTGAACAGACTGGTACGTGCACAATATCTGAATCATTCTATGTCAATTAAGAAAGAAGTAAATAAACTAAAAAACAAACTCAGTAGAGAAAAGCAAAGAATTAAAAAAGAAATTCAAGACCGCAATTGGGTGGACATTCAAGAAGCTGCAAAAGACATAAATTCTCGTAAATACTGGTCCCTTGTAGCTAAACTAACTGGCACGAAAAAGAAGCTACAAGCGATACCTGTTACACCAAAGGACTGGGAAACTTATCTAACAGATTTATACAAAGCAAACCCGATTAATTTTGAGGGGAAAAGCTCAGAACAAGACAAAGGAGACGCTGACTTACAAATACATAGAGTTACAGCTACCTCAGTGGAATGGAACATTAGAAAAGCGAGGAAAACAGGTGATTCTGGCCCAGACCAGATTCCTATAAAGATCTACCAGGCAAACCCAAGGGAATGGAGTAAGTTGTTATCAAACCTATTTAATTATATTCTTAAAACTGGACAAATGCCTAAATCTTGGCAGGGGAGTACCATCATCCCAATACACAAAAAGGGAAGTAAGACAATCGCAGGAAATTATCGGCAAATCGCGCAAATGGATGCTGCTGGAAAAATCTTCGCAGCAGAGGTTTTACAAAGATTAAAAGACTGGGCTTTTTCACTGGACAAAATTCCAATGTTTCAAGCTGGTTTTAGGCCAAAACATTCAGTTATGGATAATATTGCTATTATCCAAACAATAATAGACAAATACGTAACAGGTAAATCTCAGGCGGTATACGCAGTGTTCATAGATTACTCAACTGCGTTCGATCGAGTAGATCGACCTACTCTATGGCACAAACTCAAGGAACTTGGCATTCCAGACCTACTGCTCCAAACTATAGTGAACCTTCACACCGACACTTGGTGCCAGGTCCAAATGGGAGGTGAAAAGGGCTTAACAGAAAGGATAAAAACAGCTAACGGCCTAAAGCAAGGGTGTCTCTTGGCCCCACTACTATTCTCCCTATACCTCAGCGATTTACCTAAGCAATTACATCAAGGCTCAAATTTGTCCCCAAAAATCGCTAAACAAAGCATACAAGTGCTACTCTACGCCGATGATATCGTGATGCTTGATCTCACTCCCTATGGTCTGCAAAAATCCCTGGACATTCTTCATGATTATTCAAAAACAAACTTCCTAATCCCGAATTTAAAAAAAACAAAAATTGTGGTTTTCTCAAGGAAGAAATTTAGTGTTAAATATAGATGGAGTCTAGGCGGAGAAAAAATAGAAACAGTAAGCGAATACCCATATCTAGGCAGGATACTCTCGAAGAATATTACAAATGTAAAACATTTAGAAAACTTAATGAGGAAGTCAGAAGTGCATACTGAGGCCCTCTTAAGACTATATCGGACAACTGGGAATCGGCATTTCTCCTCTTTAATAAAAATATATAAGGCAAAAATTCCTCCTGTATTGTCATACGCAACAGAATGCATTCCAATGAAACAATGGACCTATATGGACCGCAAGGAGGGGAAAATCTTAAAAAAGATAATGAAAGTTTCTGACTCCACACCAGTTCAAGCGTTACGTTTGGAATTTTCGATCACAAGCTCCTACGCCACGGCGGTATCCAACGTAATCAGGTGGAGTTACAATCTTCTCCATGCAAAGGAGGGCACATTAAGACATTTGTTGAGACAAGAAATCTTCGAGGGAGAATTTAAAAATCAGACGTTTTTAAAAAATATGACAATTATCTTTCAAATGGCAGAGATTACCCCGGAAATGCTAAAAGGCTGGACATCCGCCCAAATGAAACTCTTCCTAAAATGCTTCACTCCGAAGTTAAGTTACGAACTAGACTACCAACACTGTAAAAAACTGTCAACATACAAATCTTTCGTAGATTCTTTGGAGTATAAGCATAATCAACCATATATTGGGTTTTCACTGACTCATGGCGCAAGGAGGACAATCACCTTGTTAAGACTGGGCACCTTACCCATACTAACTTACACAGTAAGATGGCTGCCAGAAGGATCTTTGTTATGCCCCCTGTGTGAAGGGGGAGACCAAACCTTAGAGCACCTGTTGTTCGTGTGTCCCAACTTAAAAGTATCTACTGCACGGACAAGATTCCTTGCCCCTATCTATCGATCTTGCAGAATCACCCGAGTGAGCGAATTAATAGAACTATGTAAACAGCCACCAAATTAATTTTTCTGTTATAACTTTTATACATTTCTTAAATCTTTTTTAACATTGTATTGATTAAAATGTGTAACTACTTTCTTAATTTTCTGTAAAATATAAATTTGTGGTCCTCTGTTGAGTACCTATACAAATAAAAAAAATTTGACTTTGACTTGACGTGTAAATAAAGAATACATTATGGGGCCGATTCCGATCTCGGTCGGAAGGGCACCGAATCGGGTTCGGCATCAGCAGATCCGATTCGGAGGCTTAATTTCTGTCCAGTTCATACACGGGTCCGAACTACGAAGTACGATGCGAAGAAGCGCAGAATATCTGTCCGAATCGTTTCCGGGTCCGAACCGCTCCGTACGTCTCGGCCGTAAGCTAACCGTGACACACAATGGAGACGTTTCACGACCGAGCCAGTACGATACTTGATTCGGACAGCCGGATCGAGTCAGAGCGTCTGGCTCTCAAATTCTCCCAGAGGAGAACTTTGGGGGTCCGCGCCGGACCCCCAGTTACACGTAGCCTTACGACTCGGACACAGGGGGAGACCCATGGGTCTCCCCAACACAGGCATGTACGGTGCAGATGGCACCGACGCGTACACACTGTAGGGGGCGCACTTGTCCGCGACGTACCCATTCAGTCAATGGGAGCCCATGTACGCGTTGTACGACCGGCTCCCATTGACTTCTATGGAAGTCCGACCGAACCGAGTCTGACAGCATACGACCGCATCGTACTCGCTCGGTCGGACTGCAAGAGTCCGGATTGGTCGGAAAACACCCTGGATCCGGCTCAATCGGAGTGCTTTCCAACCCAAATTGGAATCGGCCTCTATATGTCACATTTCTGAGGACCTCGTAATTTAAAACGCTTAATGGAGTCAGGAGAAGCCCTAAAAACCTTGGATTTACATATCAGTCTTGCTGTGGTGTAGATTGTGTGAGCAATGTGGTAATTATTGTAATGTGGTACTGCTTGGTCTGTCCCCAGGATGTTGTGTTCAACCTGAAGTGATAATCATGGGTTAACTCAACACCATCTATACACATTAAGTAGCCTCCTTTTGTATTAGCTCATATATGCGCTCCTTTATTGATTCTGTTTGTGGCTTTGAAATATCTCCACTGCTGTGTGTTGGCAGTCTCTAATGTAGGGTAATGAAATACACTGATAAAATGACCATAAGGGAATGTTGCACAGATTAACATCTTGAAAGAGCTCACTGGCTCTCGTGCCTTCCTGGTATCAGCAGCCTTTTGACTCGCTCGAACGGCGGTCTTAGGTGCGAGGGAACCAGTTTCAAGGTCGGAGTAAAATTATTTTCATCACTTTTTCAGACACCTCATCCTACTCTGACAGTTCGAGTGACTGAAAACCATCTACGAGTGCTGCCTCAAACCAACTGGGTACTTTCTTAGTCCAAGGCTGAGGAACGGGGCATGGGAGAAACCAAGTAAGGCAATGGTTGAACCCGAACAAAAACACATGGGAAATCCCTACATGAAGACATACCTTCAGATGGGGGGTACCAGAATTAACCCGCAAATATAATCTATGAATAAAGATCACTGGGCCATGAAGAAACCAGCCATTTGAGCAAGATTGTCTTTCATTCCAACTACACAATCAGAGAGAACCTTTTCTGGGCTGAAGAGACCATCCAGTTTCTATCCACTGACCCTAAATATGCCCATAGAATTACAAAACCTTGAGAAAACTGCACTTAGGGACATAGATTTCATCTAACAAACGGGCAAACAAATCAAAAATTATATATCCAAAGAAGAACACAATGCTCAACTCAGATTAAAAATCAAGCCAGGTAATAATCATCAAGCCAGCCGATAAAGGCGGTGCAATTGTTATGGATGATAGACTAACATACAAGAAGGAAATATTGCGGCAACTCCACAATGAGTACCATTATAAAAAAATGTTGGATGACCCCCCATCTGTATGATTGTGATGTGAGGCCAGAGGAACTCTGGTCCCATCCCTAATATGGCACTCACTTGTATTGCGTTCCCTTATTTGAAGAAAACAGCTTCCAATCAAAGTTCATTGATCATTTTTATTTTTATTTCATTGATTTTCTTGATGTTATTTTTTAACCATTTGATTCACTTTTCATCATGATTATATTCCTACGTAGTCAAGCATTATCATAAACGTGTCCAATGCATTTCGGGCATTAGTAGCATGCCCTTCATCAGGGAATAGACACTAGTGTGTCCAAGTGGGACAACCTTTCGTTTTCTGCTCTTGGCGAATAAAGTGACGAATCTGATTGGAAAAGCCGACGCGTTTCCAAACCCGGTCCAATTGTTCGGGTTTTTCCTCAGGGCAAACCTGGGTACCTTAATGTTCCAGGGCCGCTTTGGCGTGTGCACTCTTGATGTCGAGACGTTTTGCTTCTTGTGATACTTGTTTGTAGAGAGCTCTGCCCAGAGTTTTAACTAATGTCCGTAGGTAAACACGCACGCTCTTAACACAGTGTTTTTTAAACTCCTTTCAGCAAAAATCAGTGAAGGCGGCAGAGTAATTTATTTATGAAGATGCGCCGATACACAGTAATATGAACTAACAACGGCACATACAAAAGGGTGGTTCCCTCAGACCGTCTGGTAACATAGGATCGGTCTGTACCACGAGCTCTCTACAAACAAGTATCACAAGAAGCAAAACGTCTCGACATCAAGAGTGCACACGCCAAAGCGGCCCTGGAACATTAAGGTACCCAGGATTGCCCTGAGGAAAAACCCGAACAATTGGACCGGGTTTGGAAACGCGTCGGCTTTTCCAATCAGATTCGTCACTTTATTCGCCAAGAGCAGAAAACGAAAGGTTGTCCCACTTGGACACACTAGTGTCTATTCCCTGATGAAGTAAACAAAACGGAGTTTGGTCCTGGGACAGAGGGGCAGCTGGACCTAATATAAAGTAGAAAATTGAAGATGCTAGCCCTCCACCACTTGTCTCACAATTTTTGTGAATACAAACAGACACTTGTTTTGTTTGTATGGGCGAATTTATTTAACCCTTTTCATAAATTTTTTTGTTGTCTTATTTATAGAAACATTTTAGGTGAGAAAAGGCACAAAAATACAAACATTTACATTATTTACAGCTCACACGCATACATCTTTCATACCACTATTACAACTTAACATATATACAAGTAATCGACATATTTTTTACACACTATATATACAAGCTTCTTTGTGAGGAAGAATTTCAATTTTTAAACCACAAATAATGATTCTCTGTGGAGAGTCAAATTGTTACGACGCCCAACAAGGGTCAAACAACAAAAAGGCAACAAGAAAATGAATTGCGAATTCAGTGGTTGAAAATAGTAAATCAATTATAACACAAATGTTAACTCAAAGATGCCTAATTTGCTGTTATTTGCCAACGCGTTTCGAATCTGAGTCTGATCCCAGATTCTCCTCAGGGCTCTTTAAATGAAGAGTCTGTAAGAAAGAGAGGAAGCTTGCTTTAGCCACTACACATCTAGCTATTTTGTTCCCCTAAGCGGAGAGATTGTTAAGATTTTTACCTCAAAAATGGAAGGCGCGGTCCCGCGATGCCATTTTCAGGTGAGGGCTTTAGTTTTACGAAGAGGTTCTGTTAAAGAAATTATGGTGGTTAAACAACCATCCAGAGACACACAGGATTTTGCGGCTTCAAACCTTCAAAGCAAAAAGGTCCTACCTTTGATTGTGGGGTCGCTAATATTTCTTATTGGCGCTGTGTTTATTTCGCTGTTCAGGCAGAGCTGCTGCAGCCTATTACAAGTCATAGAAAAACCATCTACTATAGTCAATTTATCACCTAGGGCATTATCAAAGGACGAAGAGTCAGTTTTGAATCTGGGACTAAAATTCGTCCCAACAAGACGGACAGATTTCACCAAAATAAAGTTGGAAGCGATAGAATTCTGTCGGAAAATTCGACTTAAAGCGTTTTTCGCTAATCAACCACCAAGTAACAATATGGAAACTACGGGCTTGAGGAACAAATCTACTTTCGTACCCACTCAAAACATCCCAAAACAAGTTCAAGCATTTGAACAAATTCTCCTATCATCCATTAATAAATTGGAAAACCAACAGAAATTTGTCAAACCTAATATCACCAAGGGGCAAAGGACCGCCATACAAAATCTTAAGGCAGATTCTTCTGTGGTGATAAAGCAAGCTGACAAGGGCGGGGCGGTCGTTATTTGGCCAAGGGACAAGTACCTAGCTGAAGGTAGTTCCCAAGTCAACAATCAGGAATGGTACCGCAAATTGACAGAAGACCCTCTACAACAAATACAGTCTTTGATTTTAGAGGTAGTACAAAGTGGGAAGGAGAGTGGATTCCTGGGCCCAAAAGAAAGTGATTTCTTAATTAAAAAATCTCCTAGGACCCCGGTGGCATACTTCTTGCCCAAGATCCATAAAAATCTGTCTGAACCCCCGGGACGTCCAATTGTCTCGGGGTGTGATTCATGCTTAGAGCCATTGTCCAAATTTGTGGATTTCTTCCTTAAGCCTTTTGTAGTCAAAGTGAAAGCTTACCTCCGTGATACTACGGATTTCCTAAAAAAAGTTGAGGACACTGTTTTTGATGACACCTCACAATTAATGGTCACCATGGACGTTACGTCTTTGTATACACAGATTCCTCAAGAGGAGGCTCTTGAGGTGATTGAACTCTATCTAGACTCCAGAGAGAGACCCCACAGAGTCCCAACGCCGTTCATACTTAGACTGGCTGAAATAACTCTGAAAAAGAACTATTTCCGTTTTGACAATGAATTTTTCATGCAGATTAAGGGCACCGCGATGGGGTGCCCTTATGCTCCGGAAATGGCGGTTCTGTTCATGGCGGAATACGAGAAAAAGTTTGTTGACACCAATAACCCTTTCATGCAACACATAAAGCAGTGGTATCGTTACATCGACGACGTGTGGCTCCTGTGGCAGGGGAGTCACGCAGACTTGGTTGACTTTCACCACTGGCTTAACTCACGACACCAGGATATTCATTTTTCGCTTGATTCAAGCAACGTCAAAATGACGTTTCTGGACGTGGTTATGAAAAATGTGGGAGGAATGCTGAAATCTTCACTGCATAAGAAGGCAACGGACAAAAACACCATTCTTCATTATGGCAGCTCGCACCCTCGAAATTTAAGGGCCAATTTGCCCTACGGGCAACTACTCCGCATTCGGAGAAATTGCTCAGATGTTGAACAATTCGAACAACATGGCCAACATTTTTGTGATGAGTTACAACAAAGGGGATACCCCAAAAAATTACTAAAACATTCTTTTAAGAGGGCAAGATATACACCCAGAGAATGCCTTTTTGAAACAAAAATCAAACGTGAATTGGAGAGTTTGGTCTGTGTCACCACTTTTTGTGCAGAAACGCACAAAATAAGACAATTGGTCCTAAAACACTGGCACTTGCTGGAAGAATTAGAAACCCCCTTCCCCCGTCCGATATTTGCCTTCCGGAAAAACCAAAATATTGGCCAACAACTGATCCGTGCAGACATTAGAGTAATAAAACCGAAGAACGATTTACTATCTAAATGGGGCCTTAAACCAGTTGAGGGACACCACAGATGTGGGAATTGTGTCGCATGTGACACAACCCTAGAAGGGAAAATCTTCCAACATATGACTACAACGTGGACCCACTCCAATTTTACTAACTGTAAAACCAAAAATGTGGTCTATGCCATTGTTTGTTCCTGCCCAAAAATCTATATCGGAAAGACCAATCAGCAAGTAAATACACGCATGACACAACATAGGTCACGCATTAAGAACAAAATCCTCACAGCACCACTTGTCCAACATTTCGTTGACAAAAGCCATGGGGAAAATGAGTTCAAGTGGACTGTACTGTTTAATATAAATCAACTGAATTCAGGCACCAACAGTGAACAACTGCTTCTACAAAAAGAAGCATATTTAATACTAAAATTCAACAGCACACAAACAGGACTTAACTCATTATCAGAAGTTTCGCGCCTGTAAATACTCTTGGAGTCACTACAATGACCATAATGCTTAGCGGGAGGTAGGTATTAAATAGGGAGCTCACATGGCTCGAGTATACCAATGGGTTCGCATTTCCTGCTGCTGGAGTTGGAGAAGAAGGTCAGTACCTAAGCTCTAATACGTGGTATCTAGATGAGCCAGTTTGTGCGCCCCAGCGCTAAATGTTTATCCCGATCCCCCCAGAAACCAGCGTGAATCACACCAACTGTTGGGAACATTTTACTTTGGTCCCGGCTCGCCGCCTGCGCGAAAACGAAGGACCCACGGGCTGGCGAAGTAGCGAGTCTCCTGCTCGAAAAACAGTCACCAGGTATGATTCAACCCCCACCCGCTGCATACTTTGTAAATTTTAAAACCCCACATATACTTAGTGCCGCTCTTGTTTACATGTTCTAGGCTGCAGCAGCTCTGCCTGAACAGCGAAATAAACACAGCGCCAATAAGAAATATTAGCGACCCCACAATCAAAGGTAGGACCTTTTTGCTTTGAAGGTTTGAAGCCGCAAAATCCTGTGTGTCTCTGGATGGTTGTTTAACCACCATAATTTCTTTAACAGAACCTCTTCGTAAAACTAAAGCCCTCACCTGAAAATGGCATCGCGGGACTGCGCCTTCCATTTTTGAGGTAAAAATCTTAACAATCTCTCCGCTTAGGGGAACAAAATAGCTAGATGTGTAGTGGCTAAAGCAAGCTTCCTCTCTTTCTTACAGACTCTTCATTTAAAGAGCCCTGAGGAGAATCTGGGATCAGACTCAGATTCGAAACGCGTTGGCAAATAACAGCAAATTAGGCATCTTTGAGTTAACATTTGTGTTATAATTGATTTACTATTTTCAACCACTGAATTCGCAATTCATTTTCTTGTTGCCTTTTTGTTGTTTGACCCTTGTTGGGCGTCGTAACAATTTGACTCTCCACAGAGAATCATTATTTGTGGTTTAAAAATTGAAATTCTTCCTCACAAAGAAGCTTGTATATATAGTGTGTAAAAAATATGTCGATTACTTGTATATATGTTAAGTTGTAATAGTGGTATGAAAGATGTATGCGTGTGAGCTGTAAATAATGTAAATGTTTGTATTTTTGTGCCTTTTCTCACCTAAAATGTTTCTATAAATAAGACAACAAAAAAATTTATGAAAAGGGTTAAATAAATTCGCCCATACAAACAAAACAAGTGTCTGTTTGTATTCACAAAAATTGTGAGACAAGTGGTGGAGGGCTAGCATCTTCAATTTTCTACTTTATTCCCTGATGAAGGGCATGCTACTAATGCCCGAAATGCATTGGACACGTTTATGATAATGCTTGACTACGTAGGAATATAATCATGATGAAAAGTGAATCAAATGGTTAAAAAATAACATCAAGAAAATCAATGAAATAAAAATAAAAATGATCAATGAACTTTGTTTGGAAGCTGTTTTCTTCAAATAAGGGAACGCAATACAAGTGAGTGCCATATTAGGGATGGGACCAGAGTTCCTCTGGCCTCACATCACAATCATTTAAATCGACGTCGTTGGACCCTCGACTCCTCCTTATTTGAGCACCACAAAATTGACAAACTAACCAAACAACAATTAAACCAAATCAAATCCGAACTAGCGGTGCATCAACCCAAACATTATCATATTTACCCCCCATCTGTATGATCATAAGGAAGATCATTGAACTAATCAACTAACGCAGGAACAAAGGGTGGCTTTTAAAAAAGAAGGATATTCACTCAACATAAAATGGCCGCACACATATACATCCTGCCAAAAATCCTCAAAGTTCCCATGAACCCCTCTCCCCCCCCCCCAGGTCACCCGGTTAATCAGGGGGGAATTAAAAACTTTAACCCCTGCCAAATATGTGGATGTATTTCTGAAACTTTCTTTGTTGACATCCCCAGCTACCCGATGGATACCATTAATACCGAAGAGGGGATGGAATTTGATTAAATCCACAATGCCTTTGTCACTTTAGACACTGTTAGTTTATATACTAACATACAACAAGATTGAGCGTTAGCGGCTCTGGACTATATTCAAAGCAAACGGCATAGGCCCCATGAGGTTCCCATGAATTACATACTGGAATTTGCCAAGATATGCCTGAAATACATTTTCTTCCATTTTAACAAGTTATATTACCAATAAACCAGAGGGACATCTCTGGGCTGTCTCTTCGGGCATGAAATGACCATTACGTTCATGGCTACATATGAAGAGACATGGATTCTGAACAACAACCCATTCAGACAGCACATCACCGTCTGGAAGCGATATATCAACAATGTATTAATAATACGGGAGGGTCCAGAAGAACAGATCATGGTTCACTGACAAAATATCGCCTCTGGAAATATCGCCATCCCAAAATATCATCACATAAATATCGTTGTCAAAAATATCATCATCCTGTATTTATAATTTATATGACAAAAAAATCGAATTAAAATATCATTGTTATTAATACCATTGTACAAAATAGAGTTTAAAAAAATATATATAAATCTAAATATTAAACATTAAATATAATAAAAGTAACACTAATATAATACAAATGAAAAATATTATATTAAACAACACACTTATATATTAATCTATATATTTAGTTAGATATATATAATTGAAAATATTATTAAACTAATATTTTCAATATATATTTAAATTTACAAAATATTTTACATTTAATAATTTAATAAATAAACAATTCTTTTTGCATATACCCAATGATATAATAACATTAAACAAATACCAATGTAATTATGATTAAACAAAGTAAACATAAAAACTATCAAATTACTTAAAAGTAACTATTATTATTATTAGTAATAGTAATAATAAATATAAAACATATGAATTGTAAATATTATATTTTTACATACACAAAACATAATAATTTAATTTTAAATAAAGTAAACTAAACAATAACATTCTATAAATAATACACAGACTATCCCCACTACAATTTATACAACAGTTGGAAAAAGACTTGACTCAGTAAGGGTAGCATTTCCTGTTCCCACAACAGTCTAAGCAACAGTGGGGAAAGTGTTGGTTTACGTAGGGGTAAAATTTACTGTTCCCACTCCAGTCAATATAACATTAGGGAAAGTGTTGAAAAGCCGAGGGTAAAATGTAGTTTCCCACTCTAATAAGTGCAACCGTAGGGAAAGTGTTGGATTGCTCAGCGGAAAACTTTACTATTCCCACTCCAGCAGGTGCAATAGTAGGGAAAGTGATAGATTGTGGAGGGGTGAAATGTACTATTCCCACTCCAGTCAATACAACAGTAAGGAAAGTATGGATTTGCAAGAGGTAACGCTTACTATTCATACTCCAGTCAGTGCAACAGTAGGGAAAGTGTTGGATAGCGTAGGGGTAACAATTACTATTCCCACTCCAGAGAGTGCAACAGTAAGGAAAGTGTTGGATAGCAGAGGGGTAACCTTTACTATTGCCACTCCAGTCAGTGAAACAGTAGGGATAGTGTTGGATTGGCGACGGATAAAATGTACTGTTCCCACTCCAGTCAGTGCAACAATAGGGAAAGTGTTAGATAGCGGAGGGGAATAATTTACTATTCCCACTCCACGGAATCCCTATGCCCCTACAAAACATACAACCTGCACCTAAAATTTAACATTTATAAAAATGTATAACACAATTAGCATTATTAATAATCAATTACTTACTTAAAATTAATTTAGAATTAAATATTACTTACATTTAAATTAATGTAATTTTCACCCTACACCCCTACAGAACCCACAACCTGCACCTGAAATTTAAGTCTGATTTTTTTATTACTCTATTAACATTAATATTAAAAGATGCAGAATTTAATATTAAACATGAACAATTAATTAATTATAATTAAGATACTTCCTACTCTATACCCTTACACAACCCACAACCCACACCTAAAATGTAACATAGAATTTTCTTAATACACAAAGAACATAATTATCAATTAAATAATTATTTAACAAAAATGAATTAATAATTATAATTATAATTCCTTTACTTCCCACCCTATAACCCTACAAAATACAAAACCCACACACACAATTTAATGTAAAAAAAGAATGACACAATTGACATAATCAATTAAGAATTCTATAATTAATATCAATTAAAAATTAATTATAAATACATGACTTCCCACCCTGTACCCCATAACCCGCTGCAGTACTAAAAATCCGAACAATTTATGAAACTAAATTTAATAACTACCAAAAATGTAACACTATATTAAAAAACATACAATAATTATACAAAACATTCATTACATATACATTTCAAATATAAACTAAAATTACACAACAATAATTGAAAAACAATATTATACACAACAGCATTTTTGTAAAAAATGTTAATGATTTTGATAGTTTCAAAATCGATATTACTGAATTTAATATCGATATTCTTGACAGCGATATTCTTGCAGACGATATTTCTATATCAAGATATTTTAGAAATGATATTTGGTATGACGATATTTTGGTTTAGATATTTTGTCTGAATACTGAGATCACAAACTTTGTGAATGGGCTCAACTCAAGAAGTCCAGATGCACATTTCTCAATTGCTCCTGATAAGAAGGAGAACCAAACCCTGGATATCACAATACACCATGAAAATAACAGAGTGTAACCTTGTTCTATACCAATGATTGGGAAAAACTTTTTTACACAACTCCAGCTTCCACCAGAGGAGCCTGAGGGATAATATAACATATAGTCAGTTGCTCCGCATAAGAAGAAATTGCAGGAAGAAGTAAAACTATTTCAGGAATTCTGAGAACCTCTTTGTGAAACTTCAGCAATTGGACTACCTGAAAAACTGATTTATATGTCGTGCTTGGAAGTACCATGTTGAATTGTCCTATGATTATCCCTTCAGGCTGAACACACCATCATGGGAAGAGACCAATCAGTTGCCACACTTCAACAATTACCTTGCGACGCACACCCTTTACACCAGGGAGAAACTGCAATGTAAAATCCAAGGATTGTAGGGCTCCTCCTGACTTCATTGAATGTTTTAATCAATGAGGCTTGTCCTCAGGAAAAATTACATATAGTTTTATTTTTGTTTACACGCAGAGTCCCCTATGCAATGTTGAGAGCCCTGACAAGCACCTTCATAAATAATTGCTGGGCCCACAGAAGGTCGAAACACATAGGTGCATTTCAGTGAGGTCGAGGGCAAAACCACATAAAGGCTAATAGAATCCAGAGGACTGGATTTATGACAATTTAAGCCTCTTAAAGTTGTGGCTAAAGGTGGAACATTGTGCCCCAGGGACAACTTTCTGGACTTGTGACAAAGGTAAGGAGGCCAAGCTTGTATCTCCGATGCTGATGCAATTCATGTTGGACACTTATTTTTGTTACCTCGGTATCTGTTTATAATATACATGTAAGTTTTTCAGATTCATGTTGAATGTTCTTTTTACATGACTATGTTAAGTATTTTATGTGAAAGCATTATAACGATTCTGTGATCAAAAAAAGTCCTTTAGTGATAATATGCCAGGATTAAGTATTGTGTGCATTTGCTGTAGGCCTCAAAACAAGGCTAAGTAATGCATTTTACCTATAATTGTTCATAATGTTTTTGTTTCTAATTTGTCAATTTGTTTGGTCCACAAATGAATATCTTCAGTACATTTCTGTTCCTTGTACAGGTGTTTAATAAAATCGAAATAAATCTTTAAAGAATACAAAATGAGTTTTTGAAAGTGTAGGCTCTGAGTAATTATGTGGCCTTTGAAACTATTGAAGAATTTATGGTGGAGGTGGTTTCTCACTGTATTGTTAATTTGTATGGATCCCACCCTCTATTTCCCTAACAGGATCACTACTCAGTTTCATTTAAAACCTTCTAAAAGTTGTGACTTAAAATCCAACGTTACCATTAAAGAAGGTTTCAAATTATAATTATTTAGACACCAAACTTAACATTCCTTACTGCTCCCAATTGTAAGTTATCATTTATTAAATGTAATAAGGTAATACAATGTTATCCTATGGGTGAGGTAGGCCTTGCTGAAGTGAAAAGTAACTTAAGAGGTTTTTCACTGCCAGGACTTGTAAAACTTGGAAGCAGTTGCCCAATATTTTAACTACATTGCACCCTTCCCTATGGGCTGTGTATGACCTATCCTAGGGTGGACTTATACATAATAAAAAAAAGTGTTTAGGCCTGGCAACAGCCTATTTTGCAAGTTGAAATGGCAATTTAAAACTGCACACTCAGGATGCAGTGGCAGGTCTGAGACATGTTTAAAGGGTTACTTAAGTGGGTGGCAGAATCAGTCCTGCAGGCCCACTAGTAGCATTTAATTTACGGGCTCTGGGTGCAGGTAGTACCACTTTACTAGGGACTTATAAGCAAATTAAATGTGCAATTGGGTTTAAGCCAACTATACCACGTTTTAGGGTGTGAGCACATGCACTTTAGAACTGGTCAGCAGTGCTAAAGTGCACAGGGTCCTATGGCTAACAAAAACAATAACTGCAAAAAACTGGAGGAGTAAGGCAAAACATATATGGGAAAACTACTCTAAGGCTGCCATATCTAACAGCGTCCATAGAATGAAGGTCGATGGAAGGGATTCTGAAGATTTGCCGTAATAGGTCAAAAGATCTGTTCCTTTCTAAATATATGTATAAAATACCCTATTGGCCTTTAGGGAGAATCTAAAAATTACAGTTCAAGAACTAGTTTTGCTTTATATTTTTACACAATTAATACTTTTAGGGATCTGTTTTTGCAGTTCTGTGTTTGCAGTATTTCATCTGAGCTGACTACTAGAGATAACATTGTGGTGGGCACCTTTCAGATAAATAAATAATAAGTAGGTCAGACCATTGTGGTTTCTGGTAATAAGCATGACTCAGCAAGACTCCTCTGCAGGCTAGACCATCATGGCACTGGGCAAAAAGTTGACTCAGCTAAACTCATCTGCAGGGTAGACCATCATGGCTCTGGTGAAAAACATCACTCAGCTAGACTCCTCTGCAAGCCAAACGATTATGGCTCAGGTGAAAAGATGACTCAGCTAGATTTCTCTGCGGGCCAAACTGTCACGGCTCTGGTGAAAAGATGACTCAGCTAGACTCTTGTGTGGTTCAATCCATCATGGCTCTGGTGAAAAGATGACTCAGCGAGACTCCTCTGCGGGTCAAACTGTCATGGCTCTCATGAAAAGATCACTCAGCTAGACTCCTCTGCAGGTCAAACGATCATGGTTCTGGTGAAAAACAAGACTCAGCTAGACTTCTCTGTGGGTCAAACCATCATGGCTGAAATGATCATGGCTTGGGTGAAAAAGATGACTCAGCTAAACTCCTCTGCACGTTAACCGTTCATGGCTCTGGTGAAAAAGACGACTCAGCTAGACTGCTCTGCTGGTCAGACCAGCGTGCAAACAGTGGACTCAAAGACCAGGGTACAAGATAGGCGTTTGGGTCTGGGTGTGAAAAGTACAGTGTTGCTTCCTCTCCTCTGATCTTCAAGAGGTAGCCAGCCCATCCTTTGCCTGGGGTGCCCATCACAGCAGATACAATACAGAAAGGCTGAAGAAAACAGCAGGTCTGGGAGCACACCGCTGACCTATCAAGCAAGGGTCGCCCCTGGCATTCTGGGTAATGCAGTCTCTGGTAGTTTGCCTCGTAGTAGTGTTATCGAGTGTTTCGCCAAGGTTGGCGCAAATGTGCTGATCTCTAGACACCGGTGTTTCAGGTTCATTAACCTTCGTCAGTAGAGATTACAGATTAGTTTTAGGGGTTTGCTGGATAGGTTGCCGAAATCATCTCGGGTCTGGTACCGCTCACTGGCGCGCAGGGCATCAACCATGAGCTCGTCAGCTCCATGACTCACGGGAGTCCATTTGAAGAAAACAGCAGGTCTGGGAGCACACCGGTGACCTATCAAGCAAGGGTCGCCCCTGGCATTCTGGGTAATGCAGTCTCTGGTAGTTTGCCTCGTAGTAGTGTTATCGAGTGTTTCGCCAAGGTTGGCGCAAATGTGCTGATCTCTAGACTAGACACCGGTGTTTCAGGTTCATTAACCTTCGTCAGTAGAGATTACAGACTAGTTTTAGGGGTTTGCTGGATAGGTTGCCGAAATCATCTCAGGTCTGGTACCGCTCACTGGCGCGCAGGGCATCAACCACGAGCTCGTCAGCTCCATGACTCACGGGATTTCGGCAACCTATCCAGCAAACCCCTAAAACTAGTCTGTAATCTCTACTGACGAAGGTTAATGAACCTGAAACACCGGTGTCTAGAGATCAGCACATTTGCGCGAACCTTGGCGAAACACTCGATAACACTACTACGAGGCAAACTACCAGAGACTGCATTACCCAGAATGCCAGGGGCGACCCTTGCTTGATAGGTCAGCGGTGTGCTCCCAGACCTGCTGTTTTCTTCAAATGGACTCCCGTGAGTCATGGAGCTGACGAGCTCGTGGTTGATGCCCTGCGCGCCAGTGAGCAGTACCAGACCTGAGATGATTTCGGCAACCTATCCAGCAAACCCCTAAAACTAGTCTGTAATCTCTACTGACGAAGGTTAATGAACCTGAAACACCGGTGTCTAGAGATCAGCACATTTGCGCCAACCTTGGCGAAACACTCGATAACACTACTACGAGGCAAACTACCAGAGACTGCATTACCCAGAATGCCAGGGGCGACCCTTGCTTGATAGGTCAGCGGTGTGCTCCCAGACCTGCTGTTTTCTTCAAATGGACTCCCGTGAGTCATGGAGCTGATGAGCTCGTGGTTGATGCCCTGCGCGCCAGTGAGCGGTACCAGACCTGAGATGATTTCGGCAACCTATCCAGCAAACCCCTAAAACTAGTCTGTAATCTCTACTGACGAAGGTTAATGAACCTGAAACACCGGTGTCTAGAGATCAGCACATTTGCGCCAACCTTGGCGAAACACTCGATAACACTACTACGAGGCAAACTACCAGAGACTGCATTACCCAGAATGCCAGGGGCGACCCTTGCTTGATAGGTCAGCGGTGTGCTCCCAGACCTGCTGTTTTCTTCAAATGGACTCCCGTGAGTCATGGAGCTGACGAGCTCGTGGTTGATGCCCTGCGCGCCAGTGAGCGGTACCAGACCTGAGATGATTTCGGCAACCTATCCAGCAAACCCCTAAAACTAGTCTGTAATCTCTACTGACGAAGGTTAATGAACCTGAAACACCGGTGTCTAGAGATCAGCACATTTGCGCCAACCTTGGCGAAACACTCGATAACACTACTACGAGGCAAACTACCAGAGACTGCATTACCCAGAATGCCAGGGGCGACCCTTGCTTGATAGGTCAGCGGTGTGCTCCCAGACCTGCTGTTTTCTTCAATACAGAAAGGCTGCCTGTGCTCCAGGTTGAGGAGAGCAAGGCTGATTGCTTGGGACCTGTTCCAGACAGACCGTTTAGTATTTCGTGCAATAACATTCCGTGAACTGGAAACCAAGGAGGCAAAGGGTTGGTTACTTCTGTCTGCTGCCAGACCATGAGCCGAGAAACAGATGCTGTGGCAATGCATTTAATGAGTACACTCCCAGGCAATCTCCTGGGCGGGCATAGCGGCTGCTGCTCTCACCTACCTTCCAAAGGCGGGTGTGCGTAGAACCGTCCTGACGGATGCTAGGAGGATGCTATCAGCTAGGGGCAACCACAGGCCAGAATCAACACAGTAACTCCTAGATATGGAGGAAAGGTCAGTAACTGCTGGACACGGACCACTGCGTATTTCCTTTTGGTTTTAAAGCAACTTCATAAATAATTGCTGGGGCCACAGAAGGTAGAATCACATTGGTGTAATTCAGTGAGGTCGAGGGCAAAAGCACATAAAGGCTAATAGATGCCAGGGGACTGGATTTATGACAATTGAAGCCTCTTAAAATTGCGGCTAAAGGTGGAACATTGTGCTCCAGGGAGCACTTTCTGGACTTGTGACAAACGTAAGGAGGCCAAGCGTGTATCTCCGATGCTGATACAATTTGTGTTGGACACTTATTTTTGTTACCTCGGTATATGCTTATAACATACATGTAAGTTTTGCAGATTCATGTTAAAAGTTCTTTTTTCCTGACTATGTTAAGTATTTTATGTGAAAGCATTATAACCATTCTGTGATCAAAAAAGTCCTTTTGTGATAATATGCCAGGAATAATTATTGTGTGCATTTGCTGTAGGCCTCAAAAAAGTCTAAGTAATGCATTTTACCTATAATTTATATTTATTTATTTATAATTACATTTGTTAAGCGCACAGCTACCCGGAGGTTTCCCGGCGCTAAGGCAGACTAAACGGTAAAGAAAAGGTGGGAGAAGTAATAAACCATAAAGTTAAGTGTTGAAAAGCCAGGTTTTAATTCCCTTACGGAAAGTGAGGAAGCATAATTCAGAGCGCAACAGTTGAGGTAAGGCGTTCCATAAGGAAGGGGCCAGCAGGGAAAACGAGCGTCCTCCCATTTTGGCTCTGTTGATGCGTGGAATCATGAACTTGTTCTGCGTGGAAGACCTGAGTGTCCGGGAGGGGATATATTGCTGCACTAGGGCAGACAGATAGTGAGGGGCCCTACCAGTCATGATTTTATGCATATAGCAGAGTGCTTTAAACTTAACTCTGTTCTCAATGCGCAACCAGTGCAATTTCCGCATATGGGGAGTAACCGAGGATCTAGCAGGAAGGTGACAGATAAGGCGAACTGCCATATTCTGCACCACCTGGTACTTCCTGGTAACCTCCTTGGCGGCGCCCAAGAGAAGGATGTTCCCATAGTCCAGGCGGGAGATGACAAGAGCCTGGACTACGGTCCTCAAGGTGTCCGCTGGCAGCATCCATGTGATTTTTCTCAGTCACCTGATGATGGTGGTACAGGTGGCGGAGACTTTCACAGCGTGTTGCTTGAAGGTTAGCTGGTTATCGAAAAGAACCCCAAGATTGCGAGCAGACTCTGATGGAATGGGTGGAGGACCCATCTCCGATGGCCAATGGTGTGGGCCCCAGAGTGACGTGTCTGGGCCAAACAGGAGAAGTTCTGTCTTGTCCCCATTTAATTTTAGTTTGTGCTTCAGCATCCAATCCGATATTTGTTTCAGCCCGGATTGAAGAGAGGACGAGGGGAGATTTTTATTGGTGGAGAGGGAGTAGATGACTTGAGTGTCATCAGCGTACGAATAAATTGTGAGGCCCGCCTGTTCCGCTAAAAAAGCAAGCGGTCTCACGTACAGGTTAAAGAAAAGGGGACTAAGGATGGACCCTTGGGGAACACCGTGAGTGGAGGGGAGAATCGAAGAAACAGAAGTAGGGGAAAAGACTTGAAACGTGCGGTCAGAAAGAAAATTGGCAATCCAGGCCAAGGCGGGGCCACCGACACCAACCGCCTCCAACGTGGATAATAAGATGGAATGGGAGACGGTGTCGAAAGCGGCACTCAAGTCAAGCAGAATGAGTGCCACAGTCTCCCCATTATCCACTTGGCGTCTGATGGTCTCTGATACGCCAAGGAGGGTGGTTTCCGTGGAAAAACCAGCCCTGAACCCGGATTGTGAGCCATGAAGAAAATTGGAAGATTCAACAAAGGAATTGAGCAAAGAATTAACATGTTTCTCTAAAATCTTGGAGAAGCATGAGAGCAAAGAAATAGGGCGAAAATTGGAGGGGTTGTTAGGGTCTGTGTTCGCCTTTTTAAATAGTGGGACCACCATTGCGTGTTTCCATTCGCTTGGAACAATCGCTTCTGTCAGAGATGCGTTCAAGACATCTAGAATAATGTGGAGGGGTGCTGGGTCCAGAGAGCGCAGAACTTGCGAGGGCATGGGGTCCAGGGGGGAGCCAGATTTGATGTCTTGAAGATACTTATTTAGAAGCGCGGGGGAAATAGGATCCCAAGCAAGAAGTGGGGAAGAAGTGGGCAAAGGGCCGGGAATGATATCAGGCGGAGAATTACGTAGGTCTTGAACAGACTGAGTGGGGGAAGCAGGAGTAGAATTAAAAATGGCATAAATCTTATCAATTTTTGCAAGAAAAAAATTGGCTAAGGCATTACACTGAGCAGTGTCTAGACAAGGATCCTCAGGTACCGAGGAAGCACCCGAGAGCTCCTTGACTATTTTGAACAGGGCTTTAGGTCTATTTTGAGCTGTGAGAATGGTGCTGTTCGCAAAATCAGCTCTGGCGGTATCACAGGCGGCATGATAAGTTTTGAGGGCGGACTTGTATTCAACTTTATGGGCAGGGTCATAGTTAGAACGCCATATGCGCTCCAATTTTTTACAGTTGGATTTTTCAGCCCGGAGGGAGTCGTTAAACCAGGGAGCAGGGGGGTGATGAATTTGAGATTTGTTATTTTGGGTCGGAAGACAGGAATCCAGGGCGGTAGTTAACCAGGATGTAACAGCAGGGAGCTCTTTGATAGTAATCTTGGGAACCGTGGGTTTGGAGTTGACGAGAAGAGAGTTTAATTTATTTAGATCAAGACGTTTCCAGTTTCTACTGGCTTTATGAGGAAGATCGGGCCCAGAGGAGTCAGCCCCAGACGTTTTAATAGCAAAATTAACAATAAAACGATCAGACCAGAGGACAGGAGTAGAAGAGAGATAGGAAATGCCAGTTAGGTTAGAAAAGATGGGATCTAAAAGATTGCCGGCCTTATGAGTAGGGTCGGAGTTGTGAAGATGTAAGTCTAGTGCTTCAAGATCCTGTAAGAGGCGTTTAGCAATAGCAGAAGAGGACGAGTTGAAGTGAATGTTTAGATCACCAAGAATCGTGAAGTTGGTAGAGTGTACTAAGAACGGGGCAACAAGATCAGGGAATGCTGCAGCCCAGCTGCTAGCAGAGCCTGGCGGGCGGTAAATCAGGGTGCCCGTTAATGTGAATTGAGGAGAGAGAGTGAGTTTGAACAGACCAGCTTCGCAATTAGGAAAGTCAAGGTCTTCCCACTTGCAGGAGAATTCTCTCTTGAAGATGATAGCAATTCCCCCACCATCTTTGAGTACTCGGTTTCGCCCAACATAGGTGTAATTATTGGGGAGAGCCATGGCTATATCAGGGCCAGAGCTATCATTTAACCAAGTTTCGGTGATAAACATGGCAGCAGGGCTAGCAGTCTCCAAGAGGTCAAAGATGTCTCTCTTATGTTTTGAGAGAGACCGGCAGTTGATACTGATGAAGCTCAAGGCAGGGGAGGAATTGTGGAGGAGGGGAGGGGGGGTACACTTAGGGACGGAAAGATTCCAGAACGTGGATGACCTGCTATCTATGCATGATTTGAGGGAGTCCAGAGTGAGAGAACAGTGAGGGCAGGAAATGGGCATATTTTGGCAGTTCAGGACAGAGTGCGAGGGGCAAAAAGACCCCCGCAGCTGCAGTAAAGCAGTACGTGAATAGGAAGTAAGAGTGTGGACAGGGGGGTTGGGCCCTGGGCCCGTGCTGGCGCGGACGGGCGCAGACGGGCAGGACTTTGGCACGACTTCGGCGCGAAGTCGGCGCTCCCGCTGCGCTCGTCCGCTGCGCTTCCGCCATTGTGACATTAAATACACTGGGGGATAAATCCACTAGACCGCTGACCTGCCAATTGGACAGCAGGGCGGAAGTGGGGATGGAGGGCGGAAATGGGTGCGCTCTTGAGGCCACCGCCGCTGCAAACGGCACAAGCCGTGGCGGATCGTGCCGGAAGCGAGGAGCAAAATATACAACAAGAACAGTAAAAGCGTTGCGCCAAAGGTGGCGATTAAAACACAGACGTTGCGCCAAGGTGGCGATCAATTGAACACGTTGCGCCGAGAGCGGCGATCAAACAAGGTAAATGTGCATATAAAATATCACCAAGATACAATGAGGGCAAAGCGCTGAAAAGCGCTACTACAATGTAGAAATTATGTTTTTAAAATAGAAGGTCTAGAATCTCCAGTCGCACACGAGACTATTACAGCCTCTTCTTACCAGCAGTAATTCATAATGTTTTTGTTTCTAATTTGTCAATTTGTTTAGTCCACAAATGAATATCTTCAGTACATTTCTGTTCCTTGTACAGATGTTTAAATAAATCCAAATAAATCGTTAAAGAATACCAAATGAGTTTTTGAAAGTGTAGGCTCGGAGTAATTATGTGGCCTTTGAAACTATTGAAGAATTTTTGGTGTAGGGGGTTTCGCACTGTATTGTTAATTTGTATGGATCCCACCTTCTATTTCCCTAACAGGATCACTACCCACAGTTTCATTTAAAACCTTCTAAAAGTTTTGTCTTAAAATCCAACTTTACCATTAAAGAGGGTTTTAAATTATAATTATTTGGACACCAAACTGGACATTCCTACCTGCTCCCAATTGTAAGTTATCACTTATTAAATGTAATAAGGTAATACAATGTTATCCTATGGGTGAGGTAGGCCTTGATGAAGTGAAAAGTAATTTAAGAGTTTTTCACTGCCAGGACATGTAAAACTTGAAAGCAGTTGCCCAATATTTTTACTACATTGCACCTTTCCCTATCGGCTGTGTATGACCTATCCTAGGGTGGACTTATACATAATGAAAAGAAAGTTTAGGCCTGGCAAAATCCTATTTTGCAAGTTGAAATGGCAATTTAAAACTACCCACTCAGGGTGCAGTGGCAGGTCTGAGACATGTTTAAAGGGTTACCTAAGTGGGTGGCAGTATCAGTCCTGCAGGCCCACTAGTAGCATTTAATTTACGGGCTCTGGGTGCAGGTAGTACCACTTTACTAGGGACTTATAAGCAAATTAAATGTGCAATTGGGTTTAAGCCAACTATACCACGTTTTAGGGTGTGAGCACATGCACTTTAGAACTGGTCAGCAGTGCTAAAGTGCACCGGGTCCTATGGCTAACAAAAACAATAACTGCAAAAAACTGGAGGAGTAAGGCAAAACGTATATGGGAAAACTACTCTAAGGCTGACATATCTAACAGCGTCCATAGAATGAAGATCGATGGAAGGGATTCTGAAGATTTGCCGTAATAGGTCAAAAGATCTGTTCTTTTCTAAATATATGTATAAAAATACCCTATTGGCCTTTAGGGAGAATCTAAAAATTACAGTTCAAGAACTAGTTTTGCTTTATATTTTTACACAATTAATACTTTTAGGGATCTGTTTTTGCAGTTCTGTGTTTGCAGTATTTCATCTGAGCTGACTAGTAGAGATAACATTGTGGTGGGCACCTTTCAGATAAATAAATAATAAGTAGGTCAGACCATTGTGGTTTCTGGTAATAAGCATGACTTAGCAAGACTCCTCTGCAGGCTAGACCATCATGGCACTGGGCAAAAAGTTGACTCAGCTAAACTCATCTGCAGGGTAGACCATCATGGCTCTGGTGAAAAACATCACTCAGCTAGACTCCTCTGCAAGCCAAACCATTATGGCTCAGGTGAAAAGATGACTCAGCTAGATTTCTCTGCGGGCCAAACTGTCACGGCTCTGGTGAAAAGATGACTCAGCTAGACTCTTGTGTGGTTCAATCCATCATGGCTCTGGTGAAAAGATGACTCAGCGAGACTCCTCTGCGGGTCAAACTGTCATGGCTCTCATGAAAAGATCACTCAGCTAGACTCCTCTGCAGGTCAAACGCTCATGGTTCTGGTGAAAAACAAGACTCAGCTAGACTTCTCTGTGGGTCAAACCATCATGGCTGAAATGATCATGGCTTGGGTGAAAAAGATGACTCAGCTAAACTCCTCTGCACGTTAACCGTTCATGGCTCTGGTGAAAAAGACGACACAGCTAGACTGCTCTGCTGGTCAGACCAGCGTGCAAACAGTGGACTCAAAGACCAGGGTACAAGATAGGCGTTTGGGTCTGGGTGTGAAAAGTACAGTGTTGCTTCCTCTCCTCTGATCTTCAAGAGGTAGCCAGCCCATTCTTTGCCTGGGGTGCCCATCACAGCAGATACAATACAGAAAGGCTGAAGAAAACAGCAGGTCTGGGAGCACACCGCTGACCTATCAAGCAAGGGTCGCCCCTGGCATTCTGGGTAATGCAGTCTCTGGTAGTTTGCCTCGTAGTAGTGTTATCGAGTGTTTCGCCAAGGTTGGCGCAAATGTGCTGATCTCTAGACACCGGTGTTTCAGGTTCATTAACCTTCGTCAGTAGAGATTACAGACTAGTTTTAGGGGTTTGCTGGATAGGTTGCCGAAATCATCTCGGGTCTGGTACCGCTCACTGGCGCGCAGGGCATCAACCACGAGCTCGTCAGCTCCATGACTCACGGGAGTCCATTTGAAGAAAACAGCAGGTCTGGGAGCACACCGCTGACCTATCAAGCAAGGGTCGCCCCTGGCATTCTGGGTAATGCAATCTCTGGTAGTTTGCCTCGTAGTAGTGTTATCGAGTGTTTCGCCAAGGTTGGCGCAAATGTGCTGATCTCTAGACACCGGTGTTTCAGGTTCATTAACCTTCGTCAGTAGAGATTACAGACTAGTTTTAGGGGTTTGCTGGATAGGTTGCCGAAATCATCTCAGGTCTGGTACCGCTCACTGGCGCGCAGGGCATCAACCACGAGCTCGTCAGCTCCATGACTCACGGGAGTCCATTTGAAGAAAACAGCAAGTCTGGGAGCACACCGCTGACCTATCAAGCAAGGGTCGCCCCTGGCATTCTGGGTAATGCAGTCTCTGGTAGTTTGCCTCGTAGTAGTGTTATCGAGTGTTTCGCCAAGGTTGGCGCAAATGTGCTGATCTCTAGACACCGGTGTTTCAGGTTCATTAACCTTCGTCAGTAGAGATTACAGACTAGTTTTAGGGGTTTGCTGGATAGGTTGCCGAAATCATCTCGGGTCTGGTACCGCTCACTGGCGCGCAGGGCATCAACCACGAGCTCGTCAGCTCCATGACTCACGGGAGTCCATTTGAAGAAAACAGCAGGTCTGGGAGCACACCGGTGACCTATCAAGCAAGGGTCGCCCCTGGCATTCTGGGTAATGCAGTCTCTGGTAGTTTGCCTCGTAGTAGTGTTATCGAGTGTTTCACCAAGGTTGGCGCAAATGTGCTGATCTCTAGACACCGGTGTTTCAGGTTCATTAACCTTCGTCAGTAGAGATTACAGACTAGTTTTAGGGGTTTGCTGTTTTCTTCAATACAGAAAGGCTGCCTGTGCTCCAGGTTGAGGAGAGCAAGGCTGATTGCTTGGGACCTGTTCCAGACAGACCGTTTAGTGTTTCGTGCAATAACATTCTGAGAACTGGAAACCAAGGAGGCAAAGGGTCTGCTCCTACTGTCTGCTGCCAGACCGTGAGCCGAGAAACAGATGCTGTGGCAATGCATTTAATGAGTACACTCCCAGGCAATCTCCTGGGCGGGCATAGCGGCTGCTGCTCTCACCTACCTTCCAAAGGCGGGTGTGCGTAGAACCGTCCTGACGGATGCTGGGAGGATGCTATCAGCTAGGGGCAACCACAGGCCAGAATCAACACAGTAACTCCTAGATATGGAGGAAAGGTCAGTAACTGCTGGACACGGACCACTGCGTATTTCCTTTTGGTTTTAAAGCAACTTCATAAATAATTGCTGGGGCCACAGAAGGTAGAATCACATTGGTGTAATTCAGTGAGGTCGAGGGCAAAAGCACATAAAGGCTAATAGATGCCAGGGGACTGGATTTATGACAATTGAAGCCTCTTAAAATTGCGGCTAAAGGTGGAACATTGTGCTCCAGGGAGCACTTTCTGGACTTGTGACAAACGTAAGGAGGCCAAGCGTGTATCTCCGATGCTGATACAATTTGTGTTGGACACTTATTTTTGTTACCTCGGTATATGCTTATAACATACATGTAAGTTTTGCAGATTCATGTTAAAAGTTCTTTTTTCCTGACTATGTTAAGTATTTTATGTGAAAGCATTATAACCATTCTGTGATCAAAAAAGTCCTTTTGTGATAATATGCCAGGATTAATTACTGTGTGCATTTGCTGTAGGCCTCAAAAAAGTCTAAGTAATGCATTTTACCTATAATTGTTCATAATGTTTTTGTTTCTAATTTGTCAATTTGTTTGGTCCACAAATGAATATCTTCAGTACATTTCTGTTCCTTGTACAGATGTTTAAATAAATCCAAATAAATCTTTAAAGAATACCAAATGAGTTTTTGAAAGTGTAGGCTCGGAGTAATTATGTGGCCTTTGAAACTATTGAAGAATTTTTGGTGTAGGGGGTTTCTCACTGTATTGTTAATTTGTATGGATCCCACCTTCTATTTCCCTAACAGGATCACTACCCACAGTTTCATTTAAAACCTTCTAAAAGTTTTGTCTTAAAATCCAACTTTACCATTAAAGAGGGTTTTAAATTATAATTATTTGGACACCAAACTGGACATTCCTACCTGCTCCCAATTGTAAGTTATCACTTATTAAATGTAATAAGGTAATACAATGTTATCCTATGGGTGAGGTAGGCCTTGATGAAGTGAAAAGTAATTTAAGAGTTTTTCACTGCCAGGACATGTAAAACTTGAAAGCAGTTGCCCAATATTTTTACTACATTGCACCCTTCCCTATCGGCTGTGTATAACCTATCCTAGGGTGGACTTATACGTAATGAAAAGAAAGTTTAGGCCTGGCAAAATCCTATTTTGCAAGTTGAAATGGCAATTTAAAACTGCACACTCAAGGTGCAGTGGCAAGTCTGAGACATGTTTAAAGGGCTACTTAAGTGGGTGGTAGTATCAGTCCTCCAGGCCCACTAGTAGCATTTAATTTTCAGGCTCTGGGAGCAGGTAGTACCACTTTACTAGGGACTTACAAGCAAATTAAATGTGTAATTGCGTTTAAGCCAACTATACCATGTTTCAGGGTGTGAGCACATGCACTTTAGAACTTGTCAGCAGTGGTAAAGTGAACAGAGTCCTATGGCTAACAAAAACAATACCTGCAAAAAACTGGAGGATTAAGGCAAAACATATATGGGAAACCACTCTAAGGCTGACATGCCTAACAGCGTCCATAGAATGAAGGTCGATGGAAGGGATTCTGACGATTTGCCGTAATAGGTCGAAAGATCTGTTCCTTTCTAAATATATGTATAAAAATATCCTATTGGCCTTTAGGGAGGATCTAAACATTACAGTTCAAGAACTAGTTTTGGTCTTTATTTCTACAGAATTAATACTTTTAGGGATCTGTTTTTGCAGTTCTGTATTTGCAGTATTTGATCTGAGCTGCCCCCTCCCTGATCCTACTACTAGAGATAAGATTTTGGTGGGCACCTTTTAGATCAATAAATAATAATAATTAAAGATAAGTCGGTCAGACCATTGTAGTTTCTAGTAATAAGCATGGCTCAGCAAGACTCATCTGCAGGCTAGACCATCATGACACTGATGGAAAAGTTGACTCAGCCAGACTCATCTCCATGTTACACCATCATGGCTCTGGTAAAAACCATCACTCAGCTAGACTCCTCTGCAGGTCAAACCTTCATGGCTCTGGTGAAAAGATGACTCAGCTAGACTCTTGTGTGGTTCAAACCATCATGGTTCTTGTGAAAAGACGACTCAGCGAGACTCCTCTGCGGGTCAAACAGGTCATTGCTCTCGTGAAAAGATGACTCAGCTAGACTCCTTTGCAGGTCAAACAATCATAGCTCTGGTGAAAAAGAAGACTCAGCCAGACTCCACTGTGAGTCAAATCATCATGGCTTAAACGATCATGGCTTTGGTGAAAAAGATGATTCAGCTAGACTCCTCTGCACATCAACCGATCATGGCTCTGGTGAAAAAGATGACTCAGCTAGACTGCTCTGCTGGTCAGACCAGCATGCAAACAGTGGACTCAAAGACCAGGGAATAGATAGGTGTATGGATCTGGGGGTGAAAAGTACAGTTGCGCTTTCACTTCTCTGATCTTCAAGAGGTAGCCAGCCCACCCCTTACCCGAGACTGCATTACCCAGAATGCCAGGGGCGACCCTTGCTTGATAGGTCAGCGGTGTGCTCCCAGACCTGCTGTTTTCTTCAATACAGAAATGCTGCCTGTGCTCCAGGTTGCGGAGAGCAAGGCTGATTGCTTGGGACCTGTTCCAGGCAGACCGTTTAGTATTCCGCGCAATAACATTCCGTGAACTGGAAACCAAGGAGGCAAAGGGTTGGTTACTTCTGTCTGCTGCCAGACCGTGAGCCGGGAAACAGATGCTGTGGCAATGCATTTAATGAGTACACTCCCAGGCAATCTCCTGGGCAGGCGTAGCGGCTGCTGCTCTCACCTACCTTCCAAAGGCGGGTGCGCGCAGAGCCGTCCTGAAGGATGCTGGGAGGATGATGTCAGCTAGGGGCAACCACAGACCAGAATCAACACAGTAACTCCTAGATACGGACGAAAGGTCAGTAACTGCTGGACACTGACCACTGCTTATTTCCATTTTGTTTTAAATTATAAATGATGTTTCTATGGAAAGGCGATAGGAAGGCTACATGTGGAATCAGTTATCTTACTCAGTACTATGGGGCTCATTACAATGGCGGACAAACTTCAGTCCATCCACCCTTGTGTTGGGGATGGGGACCGCCCACCTATGAGGCAGCAGTCCCACACATAGAATTAAGATGTGTCCGCCACCACGGCGATCACATCTGCAATATTTAACATTATGGCGGGCAGCACCCACCGCAATGTGAAAAATGCACCTTGTACATTTCCCTGCACTACGTGGCAGACACCATGCAGTGCCTGTCACATGGTACAGGAAAATGTAGGGGGAAGTGGAAATTCAATGTGCCCGGGGGCAAGGGGAGCCCACTATGGGCCCCCATGTCCATCCCCGTCAGACTTTCCATGGTGGTTGAACTGCCGTGGAAAGGCTGGTGGGGATACTGCATCCCAATCAGGCGGGCGCTGCCTGCTAGGTGGGGCATTTTTCCAGGCAATCGGAATGATTTCCACCCACCAGCACACCGCCCGCAATCACAATCTGCTGGGAGGAAAATGGACGCACGATGGCGGTTTCACCACCATCGTAATCAGCCTCTAAGTACTTAGGGCCCGATTCACAGAACTAACTTAAGACAAAATCCTAAACTTACTACCATTTTGGTATTCACAGAAGGCACTTACTCATTTCAGTATTCACAGAAGTTAGGAGTCCTAACTTTAGGACTCCTAAATGCCTTCTTTGAATACCAAAATGAGTAAGTGCCTTCTGTAAATACCAAAATGGTAGTAAGTTTAGGATTTTGTCTTAAGTTAGTTCTGTGAATCGGGCCCTTAGTAGTGACAGACTGCTATTGAAGGAAGAAATATCGATCATCAGCAAAATCTATTCTGGGTTACCACTGAGAGTAAATCAATGCACTACTGTCAGCAGTGGCTGTGTTAAAGGTCAGTGTTACCTATTGTGCGCTCACTGTGGCAGTTAGATTACAACATCACCACAAGAGGGCGCAAGAGCGCAACAAGGTCTTAATACAAGCACTGACTCTAGCACAGCCCGCGGCACCAATGGAATATTTCACTTTGTCAACACTCTGGAGCTGATTACATCTCTACCAGCATCTCCTATGCAGAAAAAAAGTGCCACTTAGTGCATACAACGCAACGTATCACTGAAGTGACGGAGGAGAGAGGGGAGTGCACGTTTAGTGCATACAATGCAACGTATCACTGAAGTGACAGAGGAGAGAGGGCAGTGGTCCTTTAGAGTGTACAATACAAAGTATCACTGAAGTGATGGAGGAGACAAGCGAGTGCATGTTTAGTGCCTAGAATACAATGTTTCACTGAAGTGACAGAGTAGTATGTATTAGAAGTCGCACTGTTGACTTATTGCTTGCTCTAGGCAGGATTTTAATTTCACATTGATCCTTATGATCCTTATGATGGAGCAAGCTTGTGCACGTAAAGTGACTTGCTTGTACTCAACCCTCTCAAATAATAGTTAACGTATTAACTAACATGTTTTGTTTTACTAATAAGGAATCACACGACATTTAGAACATCTAGGGGAAGCTTGACTATGTGCTTTTACTAACCGTAATCCGCTTGCATTAAAATGGCTGCTGCAACGCTGGATTTTCTACTGCGCATGCGTCTGTCACACTTACGTGACATGACGTACCTTTCGCTTGGAGGGAAAACTTTTGCTTCTGCGCACTAGAACTAAGATGGCTGTTCTGTGTCCTAACGTGCAAGAAGCTTGCATCACTGCTTTTGCTAAGCTGTTCGTTCTGCCTAATCTCTAATGCAATAGTTAAAATAAAGAAATGGGAATAGAGTAGAGATAAGTGGTATACAGTGCATTCATTTATTCTTTGTTCTAAAACTGTTTCTCCTCTACTTAGCTATTAGCTCATGTTTGGGCCTGAGATGTATCTGTAACTCCATTTTGAAACCCACACCGCACATGCGCACAAAAGTTCAAGAACTCTCGTCTCATGACATTGAATGGAAGCCAAGTCTTGACTTACTAGAAGATGCACCTGGGAAACCCACCCTTCGACCTCTCGAGAGGAAGACCACCTGTACAAATGTTATACATTGTATTTGGTATTAAAACATCCATTGTTGGGTGGAATAAAGATGCATGGGAAAATAAAATTGATGGGCAGGAACGCTAATTTCAATGTTCAAGAGAAAAGTTTCATTTTGATATGGTGTGATGACCTCTCCCCATCTTTTTGTCCAATCAAAATTGGGGATTCTTACACTTGCAACATTGGGGGGTGGTGGGGTGGTACACTGCCCCGGAAAATGGTATAACTAGAGTAGGCTTAGCTAGTTAATTTGTCCGACTTGTCCGAATAGCTGACCTGTCACTGACCCAACACACTCAATGGATGATCGAGAACAGAGGTGCTGGCGGAGCCCTCTGTCAGAAGATTTGAAAACCCAAGTGGGTTTCGGGAGCAAGGGTGCTGGCGGAGCACTCTGTCGGAATATTCGATAACCCAATCGGGGTTTGGCTGTTAGCTGCAGAGAGGGTTGTAGCGCTGGCTTTTTTCTGGTCTGCACCTGTTGTCTTGCTGGCACCTGCACTATTCTAGGTAATTATAATTCTGTGTGGGTATGTCATTGTATTGTTTCCCTGTTTCTACCCTTCCTATTGTCAAATGCTTTAAGACAGACTTATAACATTTTTGCATATTCTCATTTTAATCGTTAGAGTGTCCTGGACTTTCTGCCTTGGGGGAAAGGCACAAACCCGAACCATGCCCAGAATGACTCTGATGAAGGGGAGCATCTGAGATATGGGGGTTTCTACCTCTCACTGGGTGGCTGTTCTCTTAAAGAGTGCACTAAAGAGGTTTGCCAGAGCTGTAGGGTGGGGGGCAGTGGACTGGGCTGCATGCTGACCTCGGCCACTCGGGCAGTGGGTACCTCAGCTTCTCTTGCCAAACTACTGGGTTCTTGTCGGGGCTGGATAGGCTTACAGTAAGGGATGCATCTGCCTACATCACATGAGGAGCGATGGAAACATTGCAGTTGGTAGGATGTAAAGGTCCAAAGAGCGAGTGGTGGCCCTACTCTCTTTGAAATAATTGAGGACCGAGTCAGTCTTGTTCCGATAAACAGGTCAGTCCCAACAAAGGATTTGTCTGTTTGGAAAGACTGGTCATTGACAAAGAACCCAGCTGAGCGCAACCACACATGATGGTGAATGCTAATGCTGGCTACTGTGGCCCGCCCGAAGGAGTCAATGGTGGCCAAGCCATAACGAATAATAAACTTGACCTCATCACGACTATCTTGAATCAACTGAGAGAGTAAAGAGCAAAGGACCTCGAGCACACCAGGGAGGACTTGTGCCACCGAATCCCAAAGGGCGTGAATGTAAGGGGCCAACTAACAGTTGCTAACAGAGCGCAGAGCCAAGCTTGTGGATGAAAAGGTATTTTACAAATGTTCCCTCTCTCTTCGACTCGCGATCAGGGGGAGTCGTAGGAAAAGTGTTCAGACTGGAATGACTTGTAGAGGCTTACAACACAAGAATTTCTGTTGAAGGGTGTGTGACAGGGAAGCCGTCCTGATAGGAGGGTGAAGGCACTTAGTGATCTGTCGATTGACTGTTGGACTAGAGCAAGACTTGGTCCAGCTACCCAAAAGGGGGCCTCATTGAACGGCAGGAGGGGCTTGAAGGAAGTCTGGCCCAGCTGCAGGACCTCAGCAAGAACATTAGTTTTCACCTCGAGGGTGGGAAGCTGGAGGCCAAGGACTTTGGCCACTGTTAGAACTGGCACCTTGGCGTGGGTCTCTCTTCCACTTTTTGTTGCTGTGCCTCACATGTTTTCACTGCTGTTAGCTGCTCAGAGCACTGTGCCACTGCCAATCAGTGCCACAGTGCAAGTGTTCCCTGTAGAAAATGTATATATTGATTGAATTCCATGATTGGCTTATTTGTTTTACTGTCAGACCCTAGTACAGTGCACCAGGAGTGCCCAGGGCTTGCAACTCCAAATGCTGCTTGTGGGCTTGCAGCACTGGTTGTGCCACCCACAGAAGCAGCCTTGTAAAATATGCCTAAGGTGTGCCATTGCAGAGCCTGCGTGCAGCCTGGTACTGTCATGCTGACTGGGCAAGTGCACCCACTTGCCAGTCCCTAAACCTTCCCTTAACTTCATATTAGTCACCCCTATGGTAGGCCCAAGGACAGGGTGCATTGTCAGTATAAGGTAGGACAAGCCCTGATGTGTGTGGCATGTCCTAATAGTGAATTACAGCCATTTTCGTTTTTCACTGTTGCAAGGCTACCTGTTGTCATAGGCCAGAATGGACTGTTAGAATTGTTACATTCTATAATCCTAACAGACTCAGGGAACATGGTAAAAATTCGAGTTTAGTATGCCTGAACTCAGAATAATAAAATACATCTTTTAGTAAAGGTTATTTTAATATGCTGTATTTGCAAATACCGCTTTTAGAAAGTAGGTATTTGCTTGCCTAACCATTTCAGCCTGCCTCTGCTGGGATGTGTTTCTGCTGTCTGGTTTCTGTGAGTGACAGGGATGGGGAATTCCATAGGGCAGGGCTAGGTAGCCTGGTGGTGAATAGAGATTTACATCCAGATGGGTGGGAGGAGTGCACCTGAGCTCTGAATAGGACTGTGCCTCTCCACCACAATACTGGCTCCACCTCCTGTGGAGTGTCTGATGTCTCTAGCCTGCTCCCTGAAGTCAGAGTCATATCAAGAAAGTGCTCAATAACTGGTTTTGGCTGGGCACAGGCCCCTCTACCCCAGAGGAACAAAGGATTTAGGGTTATAAGTATTGGGACCCTGCTCCCAAGAAATTAGATCCTGTTCTGACAAGAAGAAACCTCTGCCCGACGAGAAGGAACCGGCAAAGCTGAAGGAGGAATACTGTCCCTGACCTGGGGGGATTGGCCTGCAGTGGTTGCCTTGCTGCTAAAGGAGAGGAGAGAGACTAAAAAGACTTTATTTTCAACTTGTACCAAAAGATCTCCAAGGGCTTGTGAGTGAGCTTGCCCCCTGAACGAAGTCCAGGGACCAGTGGACTTCACCCGCCTTGAGGAGAGCTGCTGGAAATGCTGTTTTTCCCGTAGCGCCGAGGCAGGGAGCTGTGTGCGCCTTGTAGGATCAACTCGTACTCTGTTAAGCCCCGTGCCAAGCTGTCCACTCAAACAATGGAGTTACGTTTGGAGCCTTCAGAGTCCATTTTCAGGAAAAAATGTAAAACTCACTTATACGGGAGGTAGGCGACCTTGAGGGCGGCTCGGACTGTTTACTCCACTTATCATAGCGCGGGGACACGCCGGTGCGCGTAACCAGGCGCTCTATAAATTTCCCTAATAATAATAATAATGCGACTCTGTGCCCAATGACTCGTAGCACGAAGTCAACGAGCCGAAGCTCGCACCACGACAGGGGGACCATGCACTGTACATCGCTTCACCCCCTTCAAGCCGCACTGATCAACGCGCACCCTGCCGCCAGTGTCAAGTCTACAATCGCGCCTAGAGGTCGGGTACACTTCGCACATCCACGTCATACTGCCCGCCTCGCACCACGCTTAAAGACTGAAAGGCGCCAGCTCCCAAGGTACGGCTCGTACGCCGCAACGTAAATAGATTGCACCGCACCAAGCACCGTCCCTATACTCTGGGAAGCCCCGTGCCAAGCCGTCCGCCTCAAACAACGCGACTCTGCGCCCAACGACCCGTAGCAACGAAGTCAACCAGCCGTAGCTCGCACCGTGACTGGACGACATCGCCACGTACAACGCTTTCTTTTTCATCACCCCATCCGTGCCGGACACATCAAGCTACGGTACTGTGTACGACTCGCACTGCATTTTTGTACGCATCAGACCGGAGCATCCGCTGCGCTTGTTACACTCTTTTGGGTATTGTCATCACCGATAGAGCAGAACTAAGGAATACGAATCCCACAGAACTTTAAGGATACGCTTTTAACAAGAACTCTTTATTGCTAACAGTATTGTGGATTATTTTTGTCGTTATTTGGTCTTGTGCTAAGCCTTTATATAAAAACTAACTATTTGTGATAAAACCTCGTATGGTGTCCATTTGTAGTGTTGTCACGGGGTTACTGGATGTGGTCACAAATGCTTAACTTACATCGCCTCTGAATTAGCCTTACCTGCTCACGCCGTGCCGCCTAGAGGGTGAGCTGGGGTTATTTTAAGAGGGTAATTCCCTTGCCCTGACTAGACGAGAGGGTCCCTGCCTGTCACAAGTGCCTACCTGTGCCAACCAGAGACCCCCAATTCTAACAGCCACCCAATGCTTGACCATGACATAGGAGGCAGATTTATCTATAGCCTGGCTGGGAGGAGATAAAAGAGCTGTCTCATGGGAGGTGTTTAGCTTACAGGCCTCCTGCTAGCCCCATACCAGTAGTCTTCCTGAAAAGGCTGAGAAAATTGATCACCGGGGCCAGTACCAAAAAGGGAGTATAAAGAATATTGCCTGCACTGTAGTAAGTCGAGCATAGGAATGGGCTCATCGGATGGATTCCGGCATGATGTTGGTTGTAGTCGGACGGGCATGGAATCTGCATCAGAGAAGACAATCAGCCACATCTTCGGCTGGAGAGGTCGTCATCGCCAGTGATGTACCCAAGTCTGGTGTGGTTTTAGGCACTGGGGGAGACAGACCAAGATTTGCTCAGAAGGAGCAACTGTCGCCGAGGGCGAACCCGCTGGCAGTCTCCCAGCTCGAAGGGCTCTCCGATCTTTGGGGCCCGAAGGCACCCAGAGGGAGTCAGTAAGGATCCGAACTGCTGAAGCATAGCTGTACAGATCTCCTAAAGCTGGTGTGGCATGCTGAAGGCCCCAGAAACCAGGGTTGTGCCAGAACCAGCTGCAAAATCGTCTCCAAATTCAGCCAAAGTCGATAGCATGATCGAGGCAGCCGGTCCCGGCCACGCGCTTGAGGTACTACGAAAAAAGCTTCCAGATCTAGTCTGATGCCTGGAGAATATTCAAAGGGTGAGGAATCTGCAGCTAGAAGTCTCTATCAGAAAGGGGAGGAGGTTAGGACCCTTATGATGTGCTCTAGGGTTTGAAGTCGGGACCTCCCTTCATCTGTATCACTCATCCCTGATAACTCTTGTGAGAAGTTGGCCTGATATATAATGTTCACTATTCTAGTGAACACTTTGTATCAGTCCAAACAACCCTTATTGATGATTGGTTGTAAGTCAACCTTATAGACCAGCTATCCTAGTAGCATGGATACGAGCAGTCTAAGGCTAAAAACTCGAGAGGGTGTGTTAAGCCAGCTGTTATACCACACATGTACCCCTTGAACACCCAGTGAAAGGACACCACACAAGTGTTATGAAAATAAACAGTGTATTTATTAAAATCACAACAGCCCTGTACTCTTTATGAGGACAGGGTACTAAGCACAAAACAAAACTCTTACGAAAATACTTAAGTTAGCACAGTATATACAAATGCCCGAGGGGCACGGAAAACCATATACTCTGAAAGTGGAATGCGAAATTACTAGCAGGTAAGTACAGTACTAATAGGCTTTGGAATCGCTAGGACTTGACTATAGTATCGTTAGATTACTTCTAGGAGACCCAGGGGACTCGGGTGCAGAGTGTGCACTCTCACGCGTGATGCGGGACAAAGTCTATGGTAGCTAGATTTCAGAAAGTTAGTGTTCTCGGGCGAACCCGACCTGGTAGGAGGAAAACGAAAGTGGATCCTGACCCTTGGATAGTGAAGCTATGCTGGGGCACCAAAATGCCGAAGTTACCTAGCCCAGGGGCTGCAGCTGCATAGGTCTCAAAAGACGTCGGGAATCCTCCTTGACGGACCAGGAGCCTGGAAGAAAGATGCTGGCAGGCGACCAGTGAAGAGAGTTCGAAGTGATCCAAGCCTGGATCTTGAAGATGGATGACACCTAAAAGCAGAGGGGACCAAGTTCGTGACTACTAGCCAGTAGTCAGGTGGCACCAGGAGGGCACCGGATGGTAGTCACCTCGACTAGGTGAGTGGGTGACGCTGTGCTCTGCAGATCTCACGGACCAGGAGGCGTTGTCGGCGACCAGGATGGAGGAGCGAGCGGTCCCACGATGGATGAAGCTGTCGGCGTCGCTGGACCCAGGATTGGGCAACAAAGCCTTGGCAAATTCAAGCCCACGCGGTGGACTCAAAATGTCGTCTGGAGTGGACCAGGAGGGTCCGGGGTGCTTCTCTCGTGGAAGGAAGCAAGGGCCAGTCTGGAGCAACCAGACCAGCAGCAGTGATGTCATCGGGCGTCGTTAAGAAGGCCACAAGCCAGCCGGCTAGTAGCCAAACACCGCGGTGAGCAGCAAAAAGCAGAAGGGCCCCACGCAGATCGTGGAGATGCTGGAGGGCTGATCTTCGGTGCTGGAGCTGCTCAGGGTTGGGGCTTCTCGGACCCCAAAGCACTCACCAGTGGAAGACTCGGTGGGCTTGTTGCAAAGAAGTCGTGCAGTCTTGGCGATCGTCGGTCCCTCGAGGTCTCGTCGCACTCACGGTTCTCAGCTTGGCTGTAGAGGTGAGTAGAGGTCAGAGGTGCCAGGGAAGCCGGGTCTCGTCGAGCTGTGTCGTCGGATTCCTGAGGAAGGACTTGCAGCAGACCGCAGTGTTCTTAGGATGGTGCCTGCGGATGCAGGGTGACTACTCCTTAGCCACAAGGGAGAATCTTGAAGAAGAAATCTTGATGTCCTTTCGCAGAAAGTTGTGTCTTGATTCCAAAGATGATCTAATTTGAACAGGGGGCCCGCTCCTATCTTTATACTAAGAAAAGGGGCTGACCCGGTGACTAGGTCCTGCCTATGGGTGGGACTAGGAGGGGGGTGGTTACACCCCTCTCCCTTGCCGGACTTTCCCCAGGCCAGGGGCTGGTGTGCCCCTGGAACTGGTTCTGACTGGCCTATGCGTAGTGAGCACCGGGGTGCCACTCAGCAGTCACCTTCCTGTAAAGCCCTGCCTACCCAGGATACACAAAACCCTGTCTGGGATGGTGCTAGCACCGCCCCTGACAGGAAACCCTTTGTCCAGGCTCCCCTCGCTGGAAGGACTCCCAGCTGCAGGGGGTCAGACTCGTGTCTGTGGTGGCAGCATCCATGTTGTGGAGCTGAGGCTTCGTTTAACTTTAACCGGGGTTCACAGTTACATACATATCGTGTCCCTCTAGAAGGGTGGAATGCTAACCCCGTCGCCAGAATTGAAATGAAATGAAATGAAATGAAATGAATGAAATGAATGAAGCTTATATAGCGCATGACTTACCCTGGGGCATCTCCGCGCTTGCTTAGGGAACCCGTCCTGGTATTCCCCTGCGAGATAACCCTGGCAGGGTATCCACAAGGTGAAAGCCAGGCATCCCACCGCGAGGGGCCGATGTGGAGATTAAGCAAGCTATTGCCCAGAGTCGCAGAGTGTGAGCCCGTGAGTCGAGAAGGCACCGGAGCGAGAATTAACGAGTCCGTGGAATTTTGAGCCCAAGACCCGCCGAGGCAGGGAATTGAACCCTGGTCCAGGGCCGAACTCAAGCTCCAGGTCTGCCGCCTCTAACCCCTGAGCCACACTTCTCCACAGAATTGGCGAGGGGTTAGTATTCCAATTCGTATGACACCTTACTCGACATGTTTTGATAAAGCAATACCAAAGATAGCATTTAACCGCGAGGATTATAATGCACTTAAGAGTATATGGTATGCGATATCATGGAACAGCTATTTGGACATGGTTCCGCAAGCTGCAGACAGGCTCAGCTCATGCCAGAGCACCATCTCACACGATTCCAAGCACTCTGCCTTCAGGATTGTTAAGGCCTGCCATAGGAGTGACTGATAGGAATCTGTGTGTCCATTTTTAGGGTTAGATATAGGTATACTATATCTACAGCAAAGGGTGATTACACGACTTTGCCCCAGCTGTCATGCAACCAGTTGTGTCAAATTTAGGAGGCCAGCCAGGGGTGGCATAATACATGCTTCAGCCCCTGGTAGGCCCTGGGTACACCTATGCCCTGAGTTACAGGGTCTGATAAGGTGCCCAGTACCAATTGGAAATGTACCTAGGGTACATGGAATCCATTTCACAGAGAGAGCAGTAGGCCTGGGGTCCTGATTGGCAGGGTCCCAGGTCGACTATGTCAAAAACCAGCTAAAACACAGGGCAAAAAGTTGGGGGCAACCATAGTCAGGAGGTACCTTCCTACACAACCCCCCCCCCCCCAAACGAAAGGAGATGAGGCTATCCTTGTCCAGGTAAGCCTCTATTACCTAAGTGGCCATATAAGGAAGGACCAGCTCTGGCTTGGTTTCCCCCTGTGTCATGGTCCACTAGGCAACCCCTCACCCTAAGGGTATCTGAGGGTCTCCACCATAGGGAGTCTCTGTCTTTGGTGTGTCTTGGGAAAGTAAAAGGCTGATGCTGGGATGGAGTACTGAAGTGAGGCTCCTCTACCTTTGGGCTCAACTTCCTCCAATCACCATCCATCATGTGTGCCTTTCTTTCCTTAGCTGAGATGCACTGTGCTCTCAGGGTCAGCCTCTGGCTACCTAAAGCTGGAGGCTGAGTTCCTCTGTTTGGCTTACTGGAGGGACAGGTCAGGTTTGGGGTTTTTAGGCCCCATGTTTGGCTGTGCCCAACAGTGTCCAGCTGTGGGAGGTCCCTAACTACTTTTAAGGGGGATCCCTCAGGAGTCTGATTTATTTTCACTTGGCTAGGTTTACCAGCTTCAGTGATCCTAATCTGCTGATTAAGGAGTTCTTTTGGACAGGGGGCCCTTTGGGGTCCACCACTGGCCTCCCTGACCTCCACAGCCCTGGGCTGACTGAGGCAGGGTAGAGAGGGGCAGGTTACCTGCTCCAGACTGGGTCCCACCTTGGAAGGGTCCACTGACATCAGGGGCTCTGCCAGGCTAGGCCTGACTACCTCTGGGGCAGTTCCTTCACAAGGGGTCAGATCAGTTCCCTGAGGAGGCTGATCCTTTCCTAGAGTCTGGTGGGAGGGAGATTTCTCTTCCTCCTCAATGCTCTCTGTCTGAGTGGAGTGATCCATTGTTTCAGGCTTCACAACACTATCTGTTTGAGTAGAGGCTGAGACCATTACAGCCTTGCCAACCTTTTCAGGAGGGCACTCAGTTTGTGTTTGGGCTGTGACTGTCACAGCCCTCCTATCCTGTTCAGGAAAGTCTGTCTGAGCCTGGGCAGTGGCTACCACTGCTCTTCCAACCTTTTCAGGGAGGAATGGTGCTTGGACTGGGGCTGTAATTATTACTGCCCCACTAACCTTTCTGGGTATGCCTATCATTCTAGAGTGAGTTTCTTGCTCCACCTCAGCCCATGCTGAGATTTCCAGGTCATTCCCCAGTAAGCAATCTACAGGTAGGGTGTCTGTCACTGCCACTCTCATGGGCCCTGTGACATTACCCCAGCTGAGCTCAATTACTGCCATGGGATGCCTTCTTTTCACTCCATGAATGTCTGTCACCTGATAACTGAAACCAGGGGTCAGTTGAGCAGAGGGGACCAGATGGTCAATCACCATGGTGATGCTGGCCCCTGTGTCTCTGAATGCCTCAACTTTCTGACCATTGACTAGGAGCTCTTGTCTATACTTTCCCAAAATGTGGGGTCCAGTAGTGAAGTTGGCAAACCCCATGCCAGTCTCACAGACAAGAGTGTGTTAGGGGACCTGGCTAGGCCATAGTCCTCCTGATTGCCCAAAGTAATGCCCACCACATTCTTGGGGGCACTCCCACCACCTGGGGGATTACCACTAGTGGTAACAGGAGGTGTGGGAGTATTACCTGGGGGTATATTTCCCTTATTGCTATTTTTAGGGCAACCGGCATCACGTTTGTAATGGCCCACCTGTTTACAGGTATGGCAATAAGGTTTCTTCTGTTCTGAAGGAGTGTTATGGGACCCACCACCCTTGTTGGAGTTTTGGGGCCCTTGGGAAGTCTTCTCTGTGGATTTATCCCCACCCTTCTCTTGAGGCTTGGTTGATTCCTTCTTTTGGTCACCACCCTGGTTCTTAGGCCTGACCCTGGTTCTGACCCATTTGTCTGCCCTCTTACCCAATTCCTGTGGAGAGGTCAGATCAGAGTCTACCAGGTGCTGGTGTAATAACTGGTTCTGACAATTACTTAAGATTTGCTCCCTCATAATTAGATTGTACAATCCTTTAAAATCAGTAACCTTACTACCCAATAGCCAGCCTTCAAAAGCCTTAGTGGCACAATCAACAAAGTCAGCCCAATCCTGAGACTGAGTTTTCTGGGTGTCTCTGAACAGCATCCTGTACTGCTCAGTGGTTAAACCAAACCCATCAACCAGTGTATTCTTCAGGACTTGGTAATTGTTAGCATCCTCCAATCTAGTAGTGAGGAGCTTATCTCTACCTTTACCTTCAAAGGAGAGCCACAAGATAGCTGCCCACTGACTCTGGGGGACGCACTGGACAGTGCAGGCCCTCTCCAAAGCAGTTATCCATTTGTGGATGTCATCCCCTTGTTTAAAGGGGGGCACTATCTTATTCAGGTGTTTTGTATCAAAACTCCTTTCCCTATTGCTAGGTATAATGCTGCCACCAGTGGGTTTTGACCCACTCAATTCCTGCTCTCTAGCAAAGGCAAGTCTTTCTTTGGCCAGGGCAAGTTCTTCCCAAGCAATCCTCAGATTGACTTCCCTTTCCTTGGCTTCATAAACTCTCCTCTGAGGGGAGATCATCCTCCTCAGAGCAGAGGCCTGAGAGCCATTGGTTCGAATGGATCTGTTAGAGCCTCTTGATAGAGACCTAACTCGTCCACTCCCAATGTTAAGCTGGCCTGAGAGGGGTCCCAGGGCTCTCCTAGTATCACTCTCATGCCTGCTTAAGTTGTCCCTAGTTAGCTGACTAACTATTTCTGGACCTTTGTCTGCCTCATCCCCAGATGTCTCCTGATCATCATCCTCCTCACCTGAGAGATGGATGAGATCTGGGTCACCCCTGGTTCCTTCTAGGGCTGGCATGTCCCCTTCTGGATGAGAAGAGCTAAGAAGTTTCTCAGCCTTTCTAGCATCATAAGTCTCTAAGAGACCAATCAGAAATGGGATTGTGGGGTTAGACCCCTGTTTTAGCTTCCTGGAGGTACACACTTGTCTCATCTCCTGGAAACTAAGAGCAGCATATCTGGAAGTGACCTGTGGAAGGTCTTCTGACACAAGGGGAGACTCAGTGTTTCCTCCTGTGACTGACATGCTGATTCTAGTGTGGTGTAAGTGATGCACCTACCTACACTATGTGTTTACCTACTGATCCCTTGCTAAGAGTTGCAGCCAAGGTGTGCTAAGCCTTGAGGAGCTGCAACAGCTGGTTCAGTAGAACTCAGAGTATTCTAAGCTAAGTTATATGTACCTAACAGTACTTATGTGATCTTTCAACAAGATGTTCTTAGGATACGTGTGGTAGAACAACAGCAAGCTCAAATCCCACCGCTGCCACCAATGTGAGAAGTTGGCCTGATATATAATGTTCACTATTCTAGTGAACACGTTGTATCAGTCCAAACAACCCTTATTGATGATTGGTTGTAAGTCAACCTTATAGACCAGCTATCCTAGTAGCATGGATACGAGCAGTCTAAGGCTAAAGACTCGAGAGGGCGTGTTAAGCCAGCTGTTATACCACACATGTACCCCTTGAACACCCAGTGAAAGGACACCACACAAGTGTTATGAAAATAAACAGTGTATTTATTAAAATCACAACAGCCCTGTACTCTTTATGAGGACAGGGTACTAAGCACAAAACAAAACTCTTACGAAAATACTTAAGTTAGCACAGTATATACAAATGCCCGAGGGGCACGGAAAACCATATACTCTGAAAGTGGAATGCGAAATTACTAGCAGGTAAGTACAGTACTAATAGGCTTTGGAATCGCTAGGACTTGACTATAGCATCGTTAGATTACTTCTAGGAGACCCAGGGGACTCGGGTGCAGAGTGTGCACTCTCACGCGTGATGCGGGACAAAGTCTATGGTAGCTAGATTTCAGAAAGTTTGTGTTCTCGGGCGAACCCGACCTGGTAGGAGGAAAACAAAAGTGGATCCTGACCCTTGGATAGTGAGGCTATGCTGGGGCACCGAAATGCTGAAGTTACCTAGCCCAGGGGCTGCAGCTGCATATGTCTCAAAAGACGTCGGGAATCCTCGTTGACGGACCAGGAGCCTGGAAGAAAGATGCTGGCAGGCGACCAGTGAAGAGAGTTCGAAGTGATCCAAGCCTGGATCTTGAAGATGGATGACACCTGAAAGCAGAGGGGACCAAGTTCGTGACTACTAGCCAGTAGTCAGGTGGCACCAGGAGGGCACCGGATGGTAGTCACCTCGACTAGGTGAGTGGGTGATGCTGTGCTCTGCAGATCTCACGGACCAGGAGGCGTTGTCGGCGACCAGGATGGAGGAGCGAGCTGTCCCACGATGGATGAAGCTGTCGGCGTCGCTGGTCCCAGGATTGGGCAACAAAGCCTTGGCAAATTCAAGCCCACGCGGTGGACTCAAAATGGCGTCTGGAGTGGACCAGGAGGGTCCGGGGTGCTTCTCTCGTGGAAGGAAGCAAGGGCCAGTCTGGAGCAACCAGACCAGCAGCAGTGATGTCGTCGGGCATCGTTAAGAAGGCCACAAGCCAGCCGGCTAGTAGCCAAACAACGCGGTGAGCAGCAAAAAGCAGAAGGGCCCCACGCAGATCGTGGAGATGCTGGAGGGCTGATCTTCGGTGCTGGAGCTGCTCAGGGTTGGGGCTTCTCGGACCCCAAAGCACTCACCAGTGGAAGACTCGGTGGGCTTGTTGCAAAGAAGTCGTGCAGTCTTGGCGATCGTCGGTCCCTCGAGGTCTCGTCGCACTCACGGTTCTCAGCTTGGCTGTAGAGGTGAGTAGAGGTCAGAGGTGCCAGGGAAGCTGGGTCTCGTCGAGCTGTGTCGTCGGATTCCTGAGGAAGGACTTACAGCAGACCGCAGTGTTCTTAGGATGGTGCCTGCGGATGCAGGGTGACTACTCCTTAGCCACAAGGGAGAATCTTGAAGAAGAAATCTTGATGTCCTTTCGCAGAAAGTCGTGTCTTGATTCCAAAGATGATCTAATTTGAACAGGGGGCCCGCTCCTATCTTTATACTAAGAAAAGGGGCTGACCCGGTGACTAGGTCCTGCCTATGGGTGGGACTAGGAGGGGGGTGGTTACACCCCTCTCCCATGCCGGACTTTCCCCAGGCCAGGGGCTGGTGTGCCCCTGGAACTGGTTCTGACTGGCCTATGCGTAGTGAGCACCGGGGTGCCACTCAGCAGTCACCTTCCTGTAAAGCCCTGCCTACCCAGGATACACAAAACCCTGTCTGGGATGGTGCTAGCACCGCCCCTGACAGGAAACCCTTTGTCCAGGCTCCCCTCGCAGGAAGGACTCCCAGCTGCAGGGGGTCAGACTCGTGTCTGTGGTGGCAGCATCCATGTTGTGGAGCTGAGGCTTCGTTTAACTTTAACCGGGGTTCACAGTTACATACATATCGTGTCCCTCTAGAAGGGTGGAATGCTAACCCCGTCGCCAGAATTGGCGAGGGGTTAGTATTCCAATTCGTATGACACCTTACTCGACATGTTTTGATAAAGCAATACCAAAGATAGCATTTAACCGCGAGGATTATAATGCACTTAAGAGTATATGGTATGCGATATCATGGAACAGCTATTAGGACTTGGTTCCGCAAGCTGCAGACAGGCTCAGCTCATGCCAGAGCACCATCTCACACGATTCCAAGCACTCTGCCTTCAGGATTGTTAAGGCCTGCCATAGGAGTGACTGATAGGAATCTGTGTGTCCATTTTTAGGGTTAGATATAGGTATACTATCTACAGCAAAGGGTGATTACACCACTTTGCCCCAGCTGTCGTGCAGCCAGTTGTGTCAGATTTAGATGGCCAGCCAGGAGTGGCATAATACAAGCTTCAGCCCCTGGTAGGCCCTGGGTACACCTATGCCCTGAGTTACAGGGTCTGATAAGGTGGCCCAGTACCAATTGGAAATGTACCTAGGGTACATGGAATCCATTTTACAGAGAGAGCAGTAGGCCTGGGGTCCTGATTGGCAGGGTCCCAGGTCGACTATGTCAAAAACCAGCTAAAACACAGGGCAAAAAGTTGGGGGCAACCATAGTCAGGAGGTACCTTCCTACAACTCTCTCCTGTCCTCTTACGGTCACATGGAGAGCACCGTCCAGCTTGTCCCATGAACTGAGCAAGAGGGGGCAATGCGTAAGCTACGAGGCAGCGCTGCGGGTTAAGATGGCAGACATGCCAGCGAGGGTGTCACCTGGTGCCAATAATACATGTTGTATGTGCTGCAGAATGACAGGGAGGAGAGCGACAGCCGGGTGCAGGTTGATATTTTAACTGTAAATTAAAAAAACATGGATAAATATGTTCAGGTCGTTTCTGTAGATTTCTCTGGTGTTCACTACAGATTCGACCTGTTTTCATGTGCAGACATTTGAAAAATTTACCCTAGATTGTAAAAAAAATTTCGGAGGTTTTGGAGTACCTGTACCCCCATTGTTCATGCCCGGTCTGGTGACTCAGTGGACTAATGCGTCCATTGCAGGGGCCTGTGTTTGACCTCTTCGACACAGGTTCAAATCCCAGCGGGCCCACTCAGCATTTCATCCTTCTAAGGTCGATAAAATTAGTACATTGGATAACAATAAACATCTGCTATTCAGCAATAAGATACCCTTCTGGATAAACGTACGTATGTTCTGTTAATGTTTCTGCAAAGAGAGTTCATCCTGTAAGGTAGGTGTGGAGAGAAAGGCTGTCTGTGCTGTCTATCCTGTAGGGTGAGTTGGGTGTGCTGCTGTGACTCCCCTTCACCCGCATGGATTCCTCAGCCGGCCTCGGTGCGTCCTCTGGCCCGAGCGGCCTCCAACATTTAAACACATCCTTATTTCCTGTAATTGAGCGCGCGCCTCGGCCTCTGACCCGGACATGTGTCCCCATCTCACGAGCAGACATGTGCACTCGTGCGTGACATCACACAGCGCGAGCTGGGCCTCGCTCCGCGTGCTGATAGGTCCAGCTTCACTAGGCCAGAGACACAGAGAAGGGACTCAGGCAGCGCCTACCTGCACATCTGGCCGACCGCAGCGCTAACTACCACCGTGATTAGTCTCTGGCGAGGGTAAACAGGAGTCAAACCAGAACTGCATAAAGAAGAGACCCGAAACTGGACCTCAAGACCACGCAGAAGAGCAAGGTATACATTATATAGGCCGGAACTGTGTGGCACCAAAGCATCATCTTTGGCAGAGAACTGCCTGACAGAAATATCATGTCCTAAATATTGTCTACAGAAACATCACTCCCTTGCAGTTAATGATAGAAAATCTATGTACAATGGCACAATCATTTCGTACATAAGAATTAAGCCACCATACTTTTGTTATATGGTGTTTCTGTATATGACATTCTGACATCTAGTGCCACGGCACTTCTTTTTGGGGACCGGCACTAATTCTTCCTCATCAGGTGTTTTAAAAGAGTAGGTGAAAGCCCTGGACCTTCGTGGACCAGGCCGTAGCTGGGGCGGCTGGGCGGAAAATCCGTTACGCTCGCGGATTTTGCGGATTTTCGGGAAATCCGCAATCCGCGAGATTTGCGAATTTCCCGCAAAATCCGCAAATTCGCACGCAGCGGATTTTTTTTGCGGCGCGCGGCGTTGGTGATACAATTTTTGCGGCGCGCGGCGTTTATCATCGTTTGCCGGGTTGTTTTTCTCGATAGTTTGCGAGTGCTGCGCCATTTTGGATCTTGCTGTGTGATCGCGCGGGAATTGGCGAGCGCGATTACGTCATCGCGGCTTGCCAGCGATAGTTTGTCAACGCGAGTATGGCGAGATCACGTCTCGCGGTACTTCGCAATTGCGAGATTTGAGATGCGGCGAGCAGCAAGAATCTCGCAGAAGCGAAAATATAAAATTTGCAATTCTGCACAAGAAATCCACCAGCAAGCAGCATAAACCTTCTTGAAATGATGATTTTTATCTGAATAACTCCTTAGGTTGACATTTGCCTGCACTTTTTTAGCGAGGAGTCCATTTTGGGGAGGGGGTGAGGGGGGTGGGAGGAAGGAAGTGCCCCACAGTCTTCAACTTCCTGTTCCTGTTCAGCAGGCTCCTCCCAGTGCTTTGTCCATCTCCTGGTCACTTTTCATTTGGATCTTGAGCTGGAAGGATTACTTTTTGTGGATGCTGCTGGATATTTGGATTTGAGGCCTTTTTGACTTTCTTTGGATCACTGTTGGATTAGAAATTTTACAAGTAAGTTTGTTTGGGGCATTACAGTTGCTGCAACTAAAATTTTGGAATTTTCGATTTTTGGGCTGTTTTGGGGCCTTTTGCCCAGGGGTACTCAGTGGTGGGTGGACTGAGTCTTTCTGTGGGTTGTCTTGAACTTAAACATCATGGAGGCCATGGATGAATTGGGATTGTGCTGATTTTTCAGTGATTTTCGTTTTTTGGGGCTGTACTTGTGGCCTTTTCACCAGGGGTATTTGAGTCTAGCATGGGCCTAGTCTTTCTGTAGGTTGTCTTGAATTTAAACATCATGGAGGGCATGGATGGATTGGGATTGTGCTGATTTTTCAGTCATTTTCGTTTTTTGGGCTGTACTTGTGGCCTTTTCACCAGGGGTATTTGAGTCTAGCATGGGCCTAGTCTTTCTGTGGGCTGTCTTGAACTTAAACATCATGGAGGGCATGGATGGAATGGGATTGTGCTGATTTTGCAGTGTTTTTCGATTTTTGGGGGTGTTCATGGGGAGGGACAGGCCATGTGGCTGGTGGCCATTTTGAGTGCAGCTACAGGCACTGGCCATGTGCTGGCAGGCAAGTGGCCATTTTGAATGCAGGCTTTGTTGTTAGGCCTGCAACCATTTTTCCTACTTTTCAACCTTTATTTATGCCCAGGGGTAGTGAGTCTTGCATGGGCCTAGTCTTTCTGTGGGTTGTCTTGAATTTAAACATCATGGAGGGCATGGATGGATTGGGATTGTGCTGATTTCTCAGTGATTTTCGTTTTTTGGGCCTGTACTTGTGGCCTTTTCACCAGGGGTATTTGAGTCTAGCATGGGCCTAGTCTTTCTGTGGGCTGTCTTGAACTTAAACATCATGGAGGGCATGGATGAAATGGGATTGTGCTGATTTTGCAGTGTTTTTCGATTTTTGGGGGTGTTCATGGGGAGGGACAGGCCATGTGGCTGGTGGCCATTTTGAGTGCAGCTACAGGCACTGGCCATGTGCTGGCAGGCAAGTGGCCATTTTGAATGCAGGCTTTGTTGTTAGGCCTGCAACCATTTTACCTACTTTTCAACCTTTATTTATGCCCAGGGGTAGTGAGTCTTGCATGGGCCTAGTCTTTCTGTGGGTTGTCTTGAATTTAAACATCATGGAGGGCATGGATGGATTGGGATTGTGCTGATTTCTCAGTGATTTTCGTTTTTAGGGCCTGTACTTGTGGCCTTTTCACCAGGGGTATTTGAGTCTAGCATGGGCCTAGTCTTTCTGTGGGCTGTCTTGAACTTAAACATCATGGAGGGCATGGATGGAATGGGATTGTGCTGATTTTGCAGTGTTTTTCGATTTTTGGGGGTGTTCATGGGGAGCGACAGGCCATGTGGCTGGTGGCCATTTTGAGTGCAGCTACAGGCACTGGCCATGTGCTGGCAGGCAAGTGGCCATTTTGAATGCAGGCTTTGTTGTTAGGCCTGCAACCATTTTTCCTACTTTTCAACCTTTATTTATGCCCAGGGGTAGTGAGTCTTGCATGGGCCTAGTCTTTCTGTGGGTTGTCTTGAATTTAAACATCATGGAGGGCATGGATGGATTGGGATTGTGCTGATTTCTCAGTGATTTTCGTTTTTTGGGCCTGTACTTGTGGCCTTTTCACTAGGGGTATTTGAGTCTAGCATGGGCCTAGTCTTTCTGTGGGCTGTCTTGAACTTAAACATCATGGAGGGCATGGATGGAATGGGATTGTGCTGATTTTGCAGTGTTTTTCGATTTTTGGGGGTGTTCATGGGCAGGGACAGGCCATGTGGCTGGTGGCCATTTTGAGTGCAGCTACAGGCACTGGCCATGTGCTGGCAGGCAAGTGGCCATTTTGAATGCAGGCTTTGTTGTTAGGCCTGCAACCATTTTTCCTACTTTTCAACCTTTATTTATGCCCAGGGGTAGTGAGTCTTGCATGGGCCTAGTCTTTCTGTGGGCTGTCTTGAACTTAAACATCATGGAGGGCATGGATGGAATGGGATTGTGCTGATTTTGCAGTGTTTTTCGATTTTTGGGGGTGTTCATGGGGAGGGACAGGCCATGTGGCTGGTGGCCATTTTGAGTGCAGCTACAGGCACTGGCCATGTGCTGGCAGGCAAGTGGCCATTTTGAATGCAGGCTTTGTTGTTAGGCCTGCAACCATTTTTCCTACTTTTCAACCTTTATTTATGCCCAGGGGTAGTGAGTCTAGCATGGGCCTAGTCTTTCTGTGGGCTGTCTTGAACTTAAACATCATGGAGGGCATGGATGGAATGGGATTGTGCTGATTTTGAAGTGTTTTTTCGATTTTTTTGTGCTGTATAACTGAACTGATGTTCCTCTGTCTTCCATTGTTTTTAGGTGCACAAGACTCAAGAGAACCACCAGTGCCAGGAAGAAGTCCTGCAGCGGTGTGTGTGTGCAGCATAACGTCACGCGACGTCACGTCTGGCCTCAGACAACTCTACAATTCGTGCAACTGCGGCCTGCTGTTTGACCTGCTCTGAAGAAGATGGCCCCAAAAAAATTTCTCCGTAGCTCCTCTAGCAAGAAAGTTGCTAGTAAGGAGCAGAGGAAACAAGTTACCAAGAAGGCTGGTGTGCCACCCGCCACGTTTTTTGGGAGCAAAAAAAGTACGCCTGCAGCAGCAGGATCTGCTGGGGACCAAGCTGGGAGCAGCACCCCTGCTCCATTGGGTTCAGTGCCTCCACCAGCACGCCAACTTAAGTCAAAGCCCATGAGTGCTTCAGAGGCAGTCAGTGTACTTCTCCAATCACCATCGACCAGTGATGTTGGCTCATCGCAAGAAAGTAGCAGCAATGCCCCTGAATCAACACAGGTTGTTGTAACTCATCTGACAAGTGTTGAACAACCACAGCCACAACAACAACACCATGTGCAAGTACACGCCCAAGTACATGTGGAAGGAGAGGCAGCAAAAGGAGATGCGCAAGCAAAGGTGCATGGAGGTTCACAAGTGCCCACAATAGTTGTTCCTCCCGAAGTAGGGGCACATCAGGAAATCGACAATGAAGCCGAGGTATTGGAAGCCACTCCTCCTGATGATCATTCATTGTCTTCCACATCCCTAGCAAGGAAAAGATCAAGGGGGGTGTCTACATCTTCTTCAAGCCCACCTCCTTCTGATGCAAGTGATCTGTCTTGGCATCCACAACTGCGGTCTGACAGTGAGGCACACCATGATCTGACAAAGGTACCTAAGCGTAAAAGGAAGGTCATCGAAAAACTCATAGCTATGGATTGTGATGAGGCTCAACAAGAAGTGACAGATACTGCTGGTGATGAAGCCTCTCACGATGACGACGAGCCAGTCATCACAAAGGTCACTGCAGCCCCACCGGGCATGCAGCAAAGAGACATTTTGACCCTATCCCGAGAAGCTGCTGAGCGTGATGATGATGTCGACGAGGAGGCAATGGAAGAAACACCACAATCATTGGAGTTAACTAGTACACCAACACCTACCGCTTCCATATTTCTTAGTCGCCAGAAGGGACCTCCATCCACCTCGACCTCAATTCGTGGTGGTGAAAGTGCAAAACGTACTGAAGTTCGGCAATCCACATCCTCCACTTCATCTGGCATTAGCAGCAGGACCACCACCACCAGTATCGCCGCCTCCTCCGGCCCCCAAAGACATTTCAAGTCCGCAGTTTGGGACTTCTTTAGTGTTTCCACAAAAATGGAAAACCTCGCCATTTGTAGCATTTGTAAGTTGGCCGTTAGTCGTGGTAAGTTTGGTTCCAACTATGGTACCGGAGGCCAGAGAGGTCATCTTGAAAGAAAGCACGCTGTCCAATGGTTTGCGCACCTACAGGCGATCAAGGAAGGCCGAATTGCACGTAATGATGTTTCATCTGATGATGACGAGGAGGAAGAAGACGATTCAAACACTTCACTTACACCCAGTACCCCTGTCAGCAGCACACCCCATGTGAGGCACGCCCAATGAAGAAAGACTCAGCACTTGTGGGGGTGTTGTTGTACCTCTTTGCAGGTGAGTTGACGGCTCTGGGACCATTGTTGGGAAGCTCTAATACCGGATAAAAGTGGTTTGGACCAAATCCCAGGAAGAATTTTTTTTGTGTTTTTGATGACTTGCTTGCCTTTTAGGTGCTCTTAGGGAAGGTTCCGTCTGTTTGTGGGTGAGTTTCGTGGTCTGGGAGCATTGCTGGGACACTCTAATCTTGATTGCATTTGCTTTTCAGGAAATCCGTCGTGGCAACCCCGACTTATGGCCTAGCTACGCAGCGCGTTTGGACCGAAGGCCGAGAAATATTGCAAGTATGAGATTTTGCTTTTGGCCTGTTTGGGGGTGTTATGCTTCTTGGCGGGTGGGTTGGTGTGTCTTGGGGCATTCCTGGGAAGGTCTAATACCGGGTAGAAGTGGTTGGGACAAAATCCAGGCCGATTTGTTTTTGGCTATTTCTGACATTTTGCTCAATGTAGCGTTTTCGGGGGCCTGTTTGGGGGGCTTCCTGGTGTTTGTGGGTGAGTTTCGTGGTCTGGGAGCACTGCTGGGACACTCTAATCGTGATTGCATTTGCTTTTCAGGAAATCCGTCGTGGCAACCCCGACTTATGGCCTAGCTACGCAGTGCGTTTGGACCGAAGGCCGAGAAATATTGCAAGTATGAGATTTTGCTTTTGGCCTGTTTGGGGGTGTTATGCTGCAGAGCGCGCGCGGAGTGATTTGGGAAATTTGGGAAAAATTGACTAAGTCCCCATTTTTGTACTTTTGCTTTTTGGCTGTTTGGGGGTCTTCTACTCGTTTTCTCCTGGGTTGACGGCTCTGGGGCCATTGCTGGGAAGCTCTAATACCGGATAAAAGTGTTTTGGACCAAATCCCAGGCGGAAAATTTTTTGTGTTTTTGATGACTTGCTTGCCTTTGAGGTGGGTTCCGTCTGTTTGTGGGTGAGTTTCGTGGTCTGGGAGCACTGCTGGGACACTCTAATCTTGATTGCATTTGCTTTTCAGGAAATCCGTCGTCGCAACCCCGACTTATGGCCTAGCTACGCAGCGCGTTTGGACCGAAGGCCGAGAAATATTGCAAGTATGAGATTTTGCTTTTGGCCTGTTTGGGGGTGTTATGCTTCTTGGCGGGTGGGTTGGCGTGTCTTGGGGCATTCCTGGGAAGGTCTAATACCGGGTAGAAGTGGTTGGGACAAAATCCAGGCCGATTTTTTTTTGGCTATTTCTGACATTTTGCTCAATGTAGCTTTTTCGGGGGCCTGTTTGGGGGGCTTCCTGGTGTTTGTGGGTGAGTTTCGTGGTCTGGGAGCACTGCTGGGACACTCTAATCTTGATTGCATTTGCTTTTCAGGAAATCCGTCGTGGCAACCCCGACTTATGGCCTAGCTATGCAGTGCGTTTGGACCGAAGGCCGAGAAATATTGCAAGTATGAGATTTTGCTTTTGGCCTGTTTGGGGGTGTTATGCTTCTTGGCGGGTGGGTTGGCGTGTCTTGGGGCATTCCTGGGAAGGTCTAATACCGGGTAGAAGTGGTTGGGACAAAATCCAGGCCGATTTTTTTTTGGCTATTTCTGACATTTTGCTCAATGTAGCGTTTTCGGGGGCCTGTTTGGGGGGCTTCCTGGTGTTTGTGGGTGAGTTTCGGGGTCTGGGCGCACTGCTGGCTATATATACTTTACTTTGCAAGAGGTTTGAAGCAAATCCATGGTGGCAGAGGGGAGTTAGGGCCTAGCTGCAGAGCGCGCGCGGAGTGATTTGGGAAATTTGGGAAAAATTGACTAAGTCCCCATTTTTGTACTTTTGCTCTTTGGCTGTTTGGGGGTCTTCTACTCGTTTTCTCCTGGGTTGACGGCTCTGGGGCCATTGCTGGGAAGCTCTAATACCGGATAAAAGTGTTTTGGACCAAATCCCAGGCTGAACATTTTTTGTGTTTTTGATGACTTGCTTGCCTTTGAGGTGCTCTTAGGGGGGGTTCCGTCTGTTTGTGGGTGAGTTTCGTGGTCTGGGAGCACTGCTGGGACACTCTAATCTTGATTGCATTTGCTTTTCAGGAAATCCGTCGTCGCAACCCCGACTTATGGCCTAGCTACGCAGCGCGTTTGGACCGAAGGCCGAGAAATATTGCAAGTATGAGATTTTGCTTTTGGCCTGTTTGGGGGTGTTATGCTTCTTGGCGGGTGGGTTGGCGTGTCTTGGGGCATTCCTGGGAAGGTCTAATACCGGGTAGAAGTGGTTGGGACAAAATCCAGGCCGATTTTTTTTTTGGCTATTTCTGACATTTTGCTCAATGTAGCGTTTTCGGGGGCCTGTTTGGGGGGCTTCCTGGTGTTTGTGGGTGAGTTTCGTGGTCTGGGAGCACTGCTGGGACACTCTAATCTTGATTGCATTTGCTTTTCAGGAAATCCGTCGTGGCAACCCCGACTTATGGCCTAGCTATGCAGCGCGTTTGGACCGAAGGCCGAGAAATATTGCAAGTATGAGATTTTGCTTTTGGCCTGTTTGGGGGTGTTATGCTTCTTGGCGGGTGGGTTGGCGTGTCTTGGGGCATTCCTGGGAAGGTCTAATACCGGGTAGAAGTGGTTGGGACAAAATCCAGGCCGATTTTTTTGGGGCTATTTCTGACATTTTGCTCAATGTCGCGTTTTCGGGGACCTGTTTGGGGGGCTTCCTGGTGTTTGTGGGTGGGTTTCGGGGTCTGGGCGCACTGCTGGCTATATATACTTTACTTTGCAAGAGGTTTGAAGCAAATCTATGGTGGCAGAGGGGAGTTAGGGCCTAGCTGCAGAGCGCGCGCGGAGTGATTTGGGAAATTTGTGAAAAATTGACTAAGTCCCCATTTTTGTACTTTTGCTCTTTGGCTGTTTGGGGGTCTTCTACTCGTTTTCTCCTGGGTTGACGGCTCTGGGGCCATTGCTGGGAAGCTCTAATACCGGATAAAAGTGTTTTGGAGCAAATCCCAGGCGGAAAATTTTTTGTGTTTTTGATGACTTGCTTGCCTTTGAGGTGCTCTTAGGGGGGGTTCCGTCTGTTTGTGGGTGAGTTTCGTGGTCTGGGAGCACTGCTGGGACACTCTAATCTTGATTGCATTTGCTTTTCAGGAAATCCGTCGTGGCAACCCCGACTTATGGCCTAGCTACGCAGCGCGTTTGGACCGAAGGCCGAGAAATATTGCAAGTATGAGATTTTGCTTTTGGCCTGTTTGGGGGTGTTATGCTTCTTGGCGGGTGGGTTGGCGTGTCTTGGGGCATTCCTGGGAAGGTCTAATACCGGGTAGAAGTGGTTGGGACAAAATCCAGGCCGATTTTTTTTTGGCTATTTCTGACATTTTACTCAATGTAGCGTTTTCGGGGGCCTGTTTGGGGGGCTTCCTGGTGTTTGTGGGTGAGTTTCGTGGTCTGGGAGCACTGCTGGGACACTCTAATCTTGATTGCATTTGCTTTTCAGGAAATCCGTCGTGGCAACCCCGACTTATGGCCTAGCTACGCAGCGCGTTTGGACCGAAGGCCGAGAAATATTGCAAGTATGAGATTTTGCTTTTGGCCTGTTTGGGGGTGTTATGCTTCTTGGCGGGTGGGTTGGGTTGGCGGGTCTTGGGGCATTCGTGGGAAGGTCTAATACCGGGTAGAAGTGGTTGGGACAAAATCCTCGCGGAAAAGCCTTTTGGCACTTTTTGTAACTTAGGGTTCGTTAGGGTTAGCCCTAGCGCAGGATTGCATGTGTTTCGGGGTGTTCTAGATTTTTACAACTGAGTTCTGGGGTCTTAGAGCACTCGTGAGAATGTGTAATTTTGGTTGCAAGTCATTTGAAGAAAATCCATGGTGGGAAAGGGGGGATTTGGCATAGTTAAAGAAAGCCTTTGCCACTATTCTTAACTTAGGATTCGTTAGGGTTAGCAGTATTTCTATTGCATGTGTTTGAGTGGGGGGGATTTCGAGTCTTGGAGCGATGCTGGCTATGGCTACTTTTGCCTGCAAGTGGTTTGAATGCAATCCACGGTGGGTAAGGGGTAATTAGGAAGGGGGTATTTCGGCCTACTTTTACTTTCAAAGTAAGTTTTGTCACCAGTTTTCTGCTAGGCCTCGTTTTTTGAGATTTGATTGGGGGTCTTCTACATTTTTGCGACTGGCTTTAGTAAGGGTCTGGGTGGGAGCACTGCTAGGAAGATCTAATTTTGTTCTAAAACACAGTTTACAGTACACCTAGCTTGAGGGGAAAGATCCGCTACATTAATTTGCCCATACTTATTTATCCTTCAAAAGGTGACTCAGACAGAGTTCGCACTTTCAAAAATATTGTACTGTCTACTAGGAAAATCAAATTGTGACTTTTTGCACTCCACAGCCTACATACCTTATATTTATTTATCAGTGGTGTTGTAATATTACATCACTTCCTGTTTTTCGTTGAATAATTACAGGCCGGGTTTCAGTCTCTGCAATGGGGAAAAAAGGATGGAGTCAGGCTTCACAGTAGCGAGCCACAATTCAGCATCAGGCAGGCAGTGGACAGGGTGTCTTCTGGTGACCAACATCGATGGACGAAGCGTCGGCTGCAATGGAGGAGTGGCGCTAATAAGAGGATTTTTTTTCTGCCGGCAACTTACTTACCACTTCCAACAGGACAACTACAACGACATAGATACAGTATACCTTGCCTTTTTCTCTGACTGTGACTGCATTTCTTGGATCTCTCTCTGCTTCTAAATTGATCCCTTAACACATCACTTAGTCCACTCCACTATCACATCTGCACCACACATAGTCATTTGTAAGTGCTCCTACGTAATTCGCAAGTCGCAGCACGCCCCAGCCCGTAGAGGACTGGGATGGCCCCAATGATGAAGCATGTCACCAAGGGGCAACCCTGGTGAGTGAGGGGACACCTAGAAAAAAAGCAATTTCTCCTTTTCTATCTACTATACCTTCCAGACCAACCCCATTGAGTGTTGTTGTGAATGGATTTATAGTGACCAGCAAGGCTCTCGGGTATCTGGCTACAGAGACCTTATGTTGAATATCGTTATCAATAATTCCACACAGGCCCTGTACTGTCGCATTCTTTCTTCCACAGTTGTCGAAAGTACTACTTACTTTTCACTGACATGCATGCAGTAGTCATTGCACTTTCAAAGATTGATGGATAGGTTTGTACCCAAAGAATTGTTTATGTTCAATTGTTTGTCAATGCTGTGCTTTTTTTCTTGTCTCCCAAAACCTTTCCCAAAAACCCCCGTACCCATCCATTTTTCAAACCCTAAACCTCTTTCCCCGGGCTGTGTGGTTTTCATTGATGTGTGACTAAATTACAGCAATAAATCCACACACTTGCTGGGGAGGATAAGGTGATAGCAACAGGCTGGTGAAGAAATCCGAGGATATATTCTTACTCTGCTTGACAAAGACCCATGGCTAATGTCAAAGAACTTCAACCGAATTAGTAGTTATACTTTACCATTTGTCAGGCTACAATGTGGCACTGTTCTAGTGTACTTCAGTCACCTGCTATATTCTCAGTTGTACCGTTGAATTGCTCAGGAGGACAAACCAGATTTCATTTTCTTTTCTTTCATAGGCATGCAACTGCCACTGTGTCACACCACTAGTACCACCGCTATAAGGAAATTTTATCCGACCAAGATTGCCAACCTTATTCGCTGTTTCCCGTGGAGCCAGCCCTGGGTCTAGCCCTACTTTCAAACACAAATTACAGGTAAGATAAGCGTTTGTGGGTTTGGGGGTATAATGGAGTATTAGTAGGAGAGACGAGAGACTGACGGTAGTACTACTAAAGTCCTAGGACTCTTGGATTCACTTCACGTACTCTGTGAGAGGCACTTAGTGTTGAAAACATTTGGGCATTTACACTTAAAGGAAGAAAATGGAACTAAACTTTCAGGAAAACAAAGTCACTGTTAAACCCCCACCCACCAGGCAAGCAGTAAGAAACGGGTATGCTCAGATAAAGTTTGAAAAAGTATATTTATATCCCTACCAAAATAATCTCCCGCAAGACCCTCCCTAACCCCAACGATTGTCCTTCAAAAGTCCCCAAAAACCCAACTCCCAATTCCCACCCCCCAAAAGTCTCTAAAAAAGGGGCAAGGGACACTATGGGTGGATGCTGTCTACTTTTTGGGCCAGGGCATCATGCTCCTGGCGGAGCAAGGCGTGCTCTACGCGGAGCCCCTCCAACTGGTTTGAAAAGTGGTGGAGCTCCTGCTGGAGGCGGGACACCATCAGGGTACTGCGGCGCAGGCGTGCCTTCAATGCCTTGCAGGTGCATCGGCTGTGAGAGGAAGCTGTTGTCCTTGCTACTCGGCGGTGGCGTTTGGCTTTGGCAGCCCGGCTCAGTCTGGGTGGACCACTGTGCTGGGTGGCACTGGCAGCCCGTGGGGGCACGGAGGCCGATGCAGACGACGTAGTTGTTGTGGTCGACTGCACACTTTCTTCGTCCTCCAGGGCCACCAGCCGCCAATATTCGGCCACAGTGGCATCGATCCTCCGTTGCCGGGCCGCTCTAGCCAGCTCCTTCCTCCTTGTTCATTTGGAAGGAGAACCTATATGAAGAAAGAAAGACATAGTCTGTAACCAATGCTCTTTAAGATTAACTCAATCATTCAGCAGAAATTTGTGTTGCACTACAACTAGCTAATTGCAAGCGCATTACATAACTATTGAGGCCAGTATCTATCTAACCTCACACTTCTTCATCCTTGCTCTAACATTAGTGGGAGTTTAAGGAACAAATTCTACGAGCACTATGGACTTCCATTGGAGTCGACTATGAAAGTACACCAGTCTTATTCTTCTTCTTGTCTCTTGTTTAGGAAAATTGGTACGTTATCTTCTGCAAGCCGGCATAATGCCAGCGCAGTAAACTTGCACCCGAGAAAAAGAGACGCACGCCATGAGGAGTGACCTAGACTTGCGTTGCGTTACTGTACCCGTCCAGTACATGCAGGTGGTGAAGCTCTTACTTTTCTATTACGGGTGGCACTGAGAATACTCTGTTACAACTCAAGGGCTACTGCTTAATTAATTTAACTTTCACCCTACAGTGGAAATGAGTACTAGAAATGGAAAATTGAAGAAGATAAATAATCTGATTATCTATCACTTCACATGGGATGTTTTTGCTTATATATGGGATGACTTTAGGTGCTTTGCTTTTTATTGAGTGACCAGTGATACATCCACACATGAATGACTGAGTACTACTAAACTTATTAAGAGAGGTAGGGAGTGGCCACCGTAATAACCGGATCTATGCTGTGCTTGCAATACAAAGTACTGCTACTATTGATGGTAGTATTTGGACAAAATTAAAACTTCTTTTCCTTGCCTTTCCTACACTGGAACGGACATGCGGGTGCAGTGTTACATGCTCTTCAAAGTTACACTTAGTTCATCCACTGACCGTCTACTCTCTCTAGATCATGGGTACTCACAAACTTTCTCTCAGGGGCTAAATTTACAGTGTAGTTTGTGGCCGAGGGCCGCACTGGTGGGGGCGGAGTCAGAGGGGGCGGGGCTAAAGCAAAACGAAAACTTGTGACCATGAGGTTGCACACAGGTCCCTGCAGCAGATGCCTTCATCCACTGAGCCACCAGACCCAGCATTTACATACATCTCTCTCCCTCCTGCTCTCCCTCCTGCCCTCCCTCTCCATCTCTCTCTCCCTCCTGCCCTCCCTCTCCCTCCCCCTCTGTCATCTCACTGTGTGTGTGTCTATCTGTGTCAGCCTTCAGCCCGGGTTGAGACCGCTTCCTCAACGCACACACAGACAACAACACCAAAGTACTTAACAGGTCTTTAAAAGACCATTAACATATTATTGAGGCTTTGTTTGTTGTAGCGCCCCTGCATCTCCACCCTGACAATCACTGCTTGCCCGGCCCCACAGAGCAGAGGCTTTGTTCTATTTCACCTCTTTGTGGCCTTGCATCTCCACTCTGCTCTGTGGGGGCCGGGGGAGCAGTGATTGTCAGAGTGGAGAAGCAGGGGCGCTAACAGGTGAAATACAAAAAAGCCTCTGCTCTGTGGGGGCCGGGGGAGCAGTGATTGTCTGCAAGGTCTGCGCACTGCCAAGGAAGGCTTGCCGGGCAACCACCGGCCCGCGGGCCTTACTATGAGTACCCCTGCTCTAGATACACATATGCTATCTAAGAGTCAGATAGTAGCATGATCCAGGTATATGGACACATACAGTTTCTGTGTCACCCACCCAGGCTGTTGTCCTTCCACCCATCATTGCTTCATCATTCACCCAGCCATGCATCTCATATTCTTGCCTTCCCAGCTAGTCTTCAATCTCAATAAGTAAGGAATATATAAGAGCTTACCTCTGGCCGCCACCACCACCGTCTCAACTCTCACAGCCGCCGCCTCCTCCCCTGAAGAATCGCCCTCCGCCTCCGTGTCGAGCACCACCACCTCCACGCTGGCCCCGCCACCAGATGTTCCACCTACAAAGTACATTTAAGAATGTTAGAATAAAGCACTCACTAGTCTTTGGTCTAGGAATGAAGACATGTGAAAACAATGTAATTTGTGACTGTCTACTTTAAAGTTAAAAAAAATGTCCCTTTTTCCAGGGAAGGTTGTCTTGCTGCACTTTTTGGCACAACTGATGAAGGCTGGTTTTTTAACACGCACCATTTTTCTCCACACAGACAGAAGATGGACTTCTAACAACAAGATCAAGTTGAAACCAGGTGAGAGCTCGGCTCGACCACAAGAAATGTCTTCAATTAATCGTCAGCACTAACCACTTTTCCATTATCAGTTAAACGTTTAGTTTTATTATGACTTCATTTTAATAAATGTGTTTACTTTTAATAAAGCTTTTAAACTTAAATACAATCTGTGTTTTTTGGTCCAGACTAGAGTGACTGAGCGAAAGGTTTTGCAATTTTTGCAAGCATGAGTCCAGATAGAACACTTCAAAAGACATTATGGACAATCCCAGAGGACTGCACTAAGTTGATAGAGCTATTGCTGACTAGAATCATGGGAGTTTCGCCAACCGTGCAATCTTAGTTAGCTACACAGACAGACTAATAATAATCTAGTAATACCACAGGGAGTCATAGTAGAGGCAGGATAAGAATTTAGATACAGTCTACAAGAAGATCAAAGACAATTTTGAAAAAAGTCAAATGAGGAACGCTAGGAAAAATAGGTACTAGTCTAAAATGAAAACTTACTGGGGCCAGCAAAGGAGCCCTCGCCTGCCCGATCCTGGCCCTGTTGAACAGCATCCGCCGCCTGCTGCTCCTGTGTCCTCCTCTCGCCCCTGGGGGGAGCTGACGTACAACATGAAAGAAAGAACAGAAAACATGGATGATTGTTGCTTGTCAATGTCAACTAAATCAAACATTTCAAAAGAACAATAACAAAATCTTTCCGCGAAATTATATTGATTAGGGTTAGTTTTCATTTATTTGCGGACCTGTGACTTCGAAAGTCACGTAACTCACTAAACAAAGTACTGAAAGGTTCACCTAGGACTGGCAGGCAGCAGTCCGCAGGCAATACGCAAAGTGACAGACAAACTCCATTGTGATTTCAGTCAGATCAGTGACAACACTAACAGTTGCCTGCTACATTACCAGTCATTTAAATAGTCAAACTATCAATCCACCGCCACTATTTTTCTTATTGTCAGGGGTACAAAGGAAGGGGCAGATTTAAGCCCCTTGCGGCTCTTTTGCTCCGTTCTTGCGTGACTTTTGTGACGCAGCAGCTAAACAAAAAAGGGCGCCATGGTGCGGCGTATAATATTATAACAACGTGACGCATTTGAGAGATGCATCCCGTTATAAAGCCCTGCGCCATCAGGGGGCGTTCCGGCGCAAGGGAGGGCATTCCTGCGCTGGAACACATCCTAAAAGTGGCTGAGGGAAATATACAAAATTTCAATCAGTCACCTTTAGGACAATGATGTGTCACACAAACCCTGCACCTGCTTGAAGCAGACGTACGGCTTGACCCAGCATTGGGGAGATAGGGTACCCCAGAGCATTGCTGGAGCTGCGCCATCGTTGCGACGCAACTCCAGCAGTAAAGCTTCGGTGACGTTTTGGGCCCATGGTGCGCCGCATTGCAAATACGGCGCACCATGTTTGGTGGTGGTAGCGGGCCGCACAATTAATGGCGCATCCCTGCTACTTTGCAGGGATGCGACAGTAATTGCAATTCTGCCCCTTAGGGGCATACTTACTTACGCGTTCTGGCGCATCTCCAGAGATGCGCCAGATCAAATGCGTCACGCAAAACTACCCTTGCGACACGGCAGATGCGCCTCATTTACAATGCGGCGCGCCCTGGCGCAAGGGTAGGCACTTGCGTGACGCATCTCGTCACGTAAGAGCGGCGCATCGCTGGAGTCACGTCGCCAACGCAATGCAACTCCAGTAATGCTCAGGGCCACCCAATACTTAACATGCTGTGTCAGTCCCTTCGCCTGCTTCAAGCAGGCATAAGGAATTGAATTGACGTAGCAGCGTCGCAGAAGTGCCTGCGTTAAATCTTGTAGATTTCACGCAGGCAATTTTGCGAGGCGCACAGCCGCCGGACCGCCCACCCTGCGTACTAGGAATGCACCCATTGTGGTGCAGGCCCATGGCTTTATAACGTGACGCATCTCCCTAGATGCGTCATGCTGTAAATGACTCGCAGGGATGCGGCATGTTTACGCCGCTGTTGCGTCACGCAAGGCAACGTAAACGTGGCGCAAGGGGCTTGTAAATGTAATCTGCCCCCTAGTGTCTAGCATTACGCAGTTCTGTAAAGTACACTCATACATAATAGTTACTCAGGCCAATGAGACCACGAAATAGAAAACAAATAAGCATAGTAGCAACGCCACTGAGAAGGAGAGCAGTGCACCTGAAATGCACAGAAGATTTTGAAATATAATTTAACTACAATGTAATCGTCATCAGCTGCATTATTGGCTTGCTCCATGTAAAAAACAAATATTTGCAATACAACAACACAGAGCAGGAGAAAACATCATAGTAGTGAGTGATGAAATGGCTACTACTACTCACCAAGCCCGGGGATCTCCAAGCCGAGCTGGTCCAGCAGGTCGCGCTCCCGGTCCAGGAGGTCCGTCCAGCGATGGGTGACCTGGCTGTAGGTGCGCTGGACCCCGTAGAGGTGGGATATGGCCCAGCACACCTTCTCCCACCGCTTCCGGCACTCCCGCATGTTGTAGCCGCCGGCCGCGATCCTGCCGCCTCCCGCGATGGTCCTGGGCAGGCGGCGCTGGACGAAGTAGACCAGCGCGCCCACTTCCTCCGGGCTGAATATCTCCCGTCGCGTCACCTGCTCCCCCCTCAATCTCCCGCATGCTGTCCTGGCACTGGGTCCAGTACTACTCCCCGCCGCCGCTGCGGCCCTCAAGTGCCTGGGCAGCTTCACGGCGCCTGGCTTGACCATGGTCTGGGCAGGTAAGGTAGGAAGAAGTAGAAAATTAAGAAAGAATAGGATAGGGAAGAAGAAAAGAAAAGAGTTTAAAAAAGTAGTTTAAAAGTAAAGAAAAATAGCAGAAAAGACAAAAATATACAGCTAGGAAAAGAGAGGGATAGATAAGAAGCAAAATCGTAAAAAAAAAACTGAAAACAAGCAAAGGATGGCAAAGATACCAAGAGGATTAAACACCATGCCCAGACACAGGAAATGAATGAAAAACAAGATGGCCGGCGCCCGTTCACGAGCGCGAAAGTAAGTTCGCGCGAGATTTCCCTCGCGATCTCGTGCAAACCTCTAGATTTCCCTCGCGATCTCGTGCGAACCTCTACTCGCAATGCGCTTACTGCGAGAGATTATACATAGCGGGCGGAAACGGAAATACGTCACGCAAACAAAATGGCCGCGCCCGTACTCGACCTTGGGGTAAATTCGCGTGTTGCGCTGCAAGCGGCTCGCGAATATTGCAAAAAAACTCGCGAAACAACAAGCCGCAAAAAAATAAAAAGCTCATTCGCACGAATTGGCGGCTTCCGCGGTCGGTTTCGCACGACGCCGCGCCCCGCGAATAGCGCGAAAAAAAAGAAAAAGGATTTTTGCAAAAGCAAAAGCAATGAGCAGGTGCAAAAGGTCAACCTCATGATTTGTAACGATTCCCTGTAGTGCTTCCTGAGGGGGCCCTCCAGAATTCGGTTGCCTGCTTGCAACTATTGTGTGACCCTGCTCTGACCTTAACTGTATGCCACAAAGGTCCTGATTTACAGCTAAAGGAGCAGACAAGCAGGTGCCAGGCTGGAACTTCAAATTCTTTCAGTGACACATTAATTAGCCCCTAATTCATTATTGTCAGTTGGGGCAGGGGCAGGTGTTGTTAATAAACTAACCCCAAATTAATTCATGTCAGTTCAAGCAGGGCAGGTGGGCTTGCTTCTCCCCCCCATCTTCTACAGTGATGATGAACCAGAGGGTGGCATTGATGTAACAGAGGGTGGCATGGGTCAAAGAGAGGGTGCCAGTGGTGAAACAGAGGGTGCTGGGAGGCTGTGATGATGAACCAGACGTAGAAACAACATAGTCGCGACCGTTGCGAGCTGACAAGTAAGTTCGCAATTGCGAACTAGTACCAAATCCTCGCGAACTGGCAGAAACACTTGCGAACACAAAAAAAATAAAAAGTCCGCAAATTCGCGAGAATTCGTGGATTTTGCGGATTGCGAATTCGCAAATCCGCAAAATTCGCGAACGCGAGATTCGCAAAATTCGCCCATGCTTACTGGCGTGAAATATGGTCTCCCATCTCGCCCGTTCTTGGGGCCTTTAATCTTCTTCAGTCACAGAAGCAGCAACGATAAGTTTGGGATGCGGTGGAACTGGCGAGGGGCCTGACGACCTTTCCCTCTCCCATGACACCGCTGGTGCACTACCCGGATTTCCCTCCGGGATGTAAGAGTGCCATTGCTCAATGCTGGAGAGAGGCTGATGTAAGCGCTTAGGCCACCTGTTTGATCTTGAGGGTGTTATCCCATTTGATCGGGTTCGTCTGGACCGTTCCTACCCCAGACAGATGAGTTCTTCTACCTCCAACTCCGACATTGGCTACTACCCCTGCTCTCCTTCAACACGTCTCTCTTAAGCTCACCCACTTCGAGAAATAGATAGCGCACAAGACAAACGACAAGCACCTCACCCCAGAACTCTATACCTTCCTTGCTCCACGCACGACAGGGAAGCGCTCCCGCGGACACTCTAGATGGGAAGCAGAATTGGGTCGGGTCCATACAGACAAGGAGTGGGACAACATTTACTATAGGGCTCCCCACACGGCTTACATCACTGCATGACTGAATCTGCATTCAAGGTGGCATCCTACAGGTATCTCATGCCAGCGAGGATACACCAATGGGACAAGAACCACACCGAGGAATGCTGGCGGGGCTGTGGCCTGGCAGGATCCCTTTCACACCTTCTATGGCACCGCCCGCGGTTGGAGAAGTATTGGGACCAGGTGCTTAACGACATAGACGCTGCATTGACACTGAGATTCCACGCTTCCCGGCCTACACTCTGCTAGGGCTGTCCAATCCAATCACCTTTCCAATACGGTCACTTAGAGGCGGACAGATGGCACTAGCTTTGCTTGCGGCGCGCCAGGCGATCCTAGTCCACTGGGGTACGGCTACAGTGCCGGACCGCTCGGCCTGGCTACACAGGCTTCGGATGATTCTGGCCCTGGAGCGGCTCAGGATGAGTCAAGATCACGAGTACAAGAAATATGCTAAACTCTGGACCCCTTTATAACATTGCTTTCAAAGGACTTACCCGAGGTCACCTGCCCCAAACTCCTACAAGTGCTGCAACTCATACCTCCAACTCCAGATTTAGCGAACCCTACATGAGGGAGTAGTAAGGTTTGGGTGGTTTCAATGGGTTCTGCGGGACATCACACATTTCTTTAGTGTATTTGGTACGGTTTCACTTTTCTTTCCTTTTTCTTTTATGTTCTATTGCGATTTGGGCTTTCCTTATCTACTGTTTGTTTATTATGGTGGGACAGCACGCCTGAGCACGCTGCAGCCTATACTGTTCTATGGTTAAGATCTTCCAGCCTGATATGCCTCCCCGTGAGTATAGCCAGCCTACCGAAAGCAGTAACGAGATACATATCTACATTGCATTGTCCTTTAGCCGTCGCCCCTGTAGTTAGAGGCAAATGGCTGTGTTCAGGTGCAACAGCACATTCCGACTAAATCAATAAAAAGATTTGTTCCATAAAAAAGCAAGAGAGACAAACAGACAACAGAAAAGGATGGGGGAGAGGAACACGGAGAAAAGGGTCACAAAAGGAGAAAGCAGGAACCTGTGTGTGAGGGATAAAGGGGCAGGAAGTGGCTGGCAGTGGAATAATGAGTCACCAGGTGAATTTAAAACTAGGAAGGGGTGGAATGTTTCATTTCGCTCGCAGAATTGGCAGAATTTTTGACACCCAACGTTACTCTTTAACATGGAGTTCTGGCCAAATTCTGCAGGATCTTTCTCCCGTGAGGCTCCAAAATGGGCAAACTAGCAAGTGTGAGGAGATTGGACATCCTCGAGCACAATTTTATAACGCGGGCGGTCTCCGCGGCTCGCGAGCAGTCAGAGGGCTGATGTTTGAGTAGATTTGCTGTCACCAGGCTGAGTATATTCTGTACTCGAGTTGCAGGAAAATTAATTCAATCAGTCTCAGGAACCATCAGAGAACTTCACTGGCTTTCCATCAGGAACAGATCTAAATTCAAAGCTTTGTGTATTGTTTATAAGGCGTTGCATAACCAGGGACCAGCCTTTCTTACGCAACAACTTGTTCCCTATCGGCCCAGCAGATCCCTGAGGTCTTCTGACCTCCTTCAACTGGAAATACCCCGTACCAAACTGGTTTCATGGGGCGACAGAAGATTTCTTGTTTCAGCACCCAAGCTCTGGAATACTTTGCCACTATCTATAAAGAGCAGCCCCTCTCTGTGGTCTTTCCGAAAGCATCTTAAAACGTGGCTATTTGATCAATAATTACATCCCTCTCTAAGGCAGATTTCAGCAAATACTTAGCGCCAAGATGCCCACGGGCCTTCGCTGCGCTTAACAAGTGTTTAAATAAATAAATAAATAAATAATTCCAATGGTTGCGCGCTCTTGTGCAATGCATGCTTCCGTTCCTGCTGATTTTCAGCGCTGCTCATGCTGCTGGTAGTAAATTGCATCGCAAGCTGCATATTTTCCACCCACGGGTGGAATTCTACGGACTCTCGCAGAGTTTTTCTGTCATTCCACAGAATTCCGCAAAACAAAACTCCACAGGTTCCTCCTCCTCTATTTCAACCTACACAGCTCTTGTATTCAGACTGCCAACATATAGTAACAGGCTTCTGAGCAGAGCTTTGCACACGGGTACTCATTTCTTTCACAAATTAAGCACTGAATGTGGCCTACAGATTCAATCACTTCAGTGAGAGCTGAGATCAAAGAGCTTGAGGAACAGTTAGTTTTTAAGTAATTTTCAGAATTTCCGGAAATCTTTTTGAAGCCTAAAGTGGGGAGTGAAGAAATTCCAAAGAACAGAGCCCTGATGGTCAAGAGATGTCTGTCTTATATAATCGCCTTTCACAGGCTGGCTGGCGAGCAGGTTCAGCGATGTACGTCTTAGACATTCGGTCAGCTGGTACTTCCGGAAGGTCTTGGGTAGGTAAGCTGGACCCATTCCTGTGATTGGCTTCAGCATTAGTGGTAACACTTGTGTTAACAGTGGTAACACAATGTGATCTGATCGTCCTAGTTTCGGCGAGGCAGGTGGGGTGAGGTTAAGTCCTGTGTAGATTGCTCCCTTTGCGATAATACAAACGAAAGTCTACCACTCTGAGAAGGAGCGCTATCCCCCATAATGTTTTTGGGGGAAGGAGGGAGGATAATGTTTCCTTTGTAGCGAACAGTAAGAAGGTTGGTTCTGTTGTACCCACCTTGGCATCCCCTCTGATACACACCTCTCATGGGGACCGCTGAAGACCAGTAGAGCTGGTGCCTTCTCCAAATCAGTGGAGGCCATCCTCAATTTTGCCCGTAAACTTGGGCAGAAATGAATAAAGGAACTCTCAACAATCTACAAAGCCAAATGCTGAGCTATTGCCTAATATGGGGAGGGGTGTGGGGCATTAAAGATCAGGGAGGCGCTTGAAAAAATTGACAATAGTTTCACCCAGAGACCGCTTGCTGTTCCCCAAAGCACTCGCTCTGTCATCTGCCACGATGGGGGAGGGGTCGGTTATATTAGTGATCTCATTAAATTCCAAACCCTCCTTCTGTGGCTTAGAATTTAGCCCAAAAGCCAGACATCCTTGAATAGGGTTGTGCTTGCAGACTGCCGAACACTCGACCACTGTCTGAGTATTCCTTGGTTGAAGTACATACAGAATTTATGTTGTAGCATGCGATGGGAGGACTTGTTTACCTCTCCTAGGACTGCACTAGCCAGCTCTAATAGGACTCTGTAGTATTCGTTTTTGAAAAGATGCCTGGAAAATAAAATACGGAGTTCTGTAGATAATCCAATGGTTGAAACCTATATGGGGATTTGTTTGGTTGTAAGTCCTGCACCATACTTTGTATGGGTGACAGTGGGGCATTTACACCACAACATCTTACTGAGGAGACACAGTAAGTGGCACTTTCGTGTACTCTTTCTTGCACTCATTTTTTACAACGTCCTTTATGACCATTTGATGACCAATCTCCACAAACTACCTCACATTTATTTAATTTTGTCAATTGTATTCATTTCTGAGGAAACACTATTTGCTGCCCATTCTTAGGGCGTCCAACATTATTTACCGCCTTTATTTACCTGCAAACCTTGTCCATGATGAAGATCTGCTTTTCCGCTGCCATATATATTTGTGATGTTCTAGGAATCTTATGTAGTTTAAATGGACTTTTTTATGTTGATTGCTATGCTTTTTAGGTCTCACCTATGCAGCGTGCATGTGCTGTACAGGAAAAAGACCTTTAGTAATCGGCACAGCTTTGCGGGCAAAAACATGCACGCGTTGCATTGCTTTGACTGGCAACACGTGCACGTTTGGCGATTCCCTTATGGGAGCGAGCAGTGCCATGTATTATCAATTATCGCGCTCGCTCCCACAAGGGAAATGCTGCCTGCTCTCGGCCACACCCCCCCCCCACCATCTACTTGCACGAAGTGCATGCGCTTGATGTACTGGTCGGGTTCTCATTGCTGGCCTTACAGTCTGCTTTCATGGCTTCTGGCAACCAGGCCCGGTCTCATCGGGGGCTATCTTTATTTCCAGGTGACACTTCTAATATGCGTTGTTGTGAGCCTTCAAGGAGAGACCATAGCAACACTTTGCTGTAGATCGAACAAGTTTTGTCTATGATGTCACAGTGCGTCGATAAACACAGGAATGTCACCTGAGGGTTGCTTCTTAAGATGCCACTGGTGATAACTTCCCCCTACTGGCATGGTTCAGATCTGTTCCTGCCTCTGACAGTGCCGGGGGTGGTCACTCCCTTTTGCCGTTTGCATCTATGGTTTCACTTTTCACAGTTTATTTTTCCCAGTTTGGATGTTGACAACCCCCGTCTTCTGAAGACATTTAACCCCCCGGTTTAATCGGTAACAATAAACCAGCTTTACTAATGATAGCCAGCCCCCTTCTTTTAATGCACCAGTAGTAGACCACCCCCGCGTTTGTCACTTTCGGCCAATGCTGTCTAATATGTGTTGACGTAATTCCGACGCCATATGTACCCAGTGACAAGCCTTCCCTTCCTTCGCATGCTTGATCGCTTATACAGGGTGGACACTTGCTCTACCGCCTGTGCCAATGCCTTCTGTATATTCTTACTCGGATTAATAGAGGTTATACTCGAAGTTGCAAGTGTTCACAGAGCTCTAGAATACTTCATCCATTTGTCCACTTGTATTAGCCCTTCTTTCCTAAGACTGACAGCATCCCGTTTATATAAAAGCGCATCCATTGCTGCCAGCTGTTCCACTGGAGCCACCACACTTATCCGAATACTTGGCCAGTGAACAAGTATTATATTCTCATCTATATTTTAAGCACAGAAAAGCTTGATGCTCTTTTGGTTCTGCATATTAAGCAATGAGGCAGAGATGCACATTACAGCAGAAATGCATCTCTTGAATCTAGGCAGAAGCAGGCTGGAACGCATGCCTCCCCATCTTTGTCAAACAAAACATTACCACTGCCTTCTGGAATATTTATGTTAGCTAGTTCTATTTGTACATAATATACGTGTGCCCTGTCCTAAATTCTGTATGCCACTCATCATTTATTGCACATTAGTTTTGTTTGAAAATAGTTTCCTCCCCCTGTGTGCTGTGGTCCGGATGTTTTGTACGACCCTCTCTCATTCTCATTAGTGCACGTGGGTAAAAATAGCTGAAATATTTCTTGTTATTTTGTTCAAAGCACACATTCACCTTTTACTTTACATTGTAACGTAACTGGTTTGGCGCACTATTTGCCCAGTCTTAAAAGTGAGGAGGCACACATAGCACTTACTTTCTTCGAGAGTGAAAAAAGAAAGGGTCATTAGCAATATTGAGTGCTGAGCCAAACAAGCATTGGCATAGCCAATAGGTCTCGCCTTTGGGGCCTTTTACGTTTTTAGCCATGCAACAGTTGATGTTATTGCACCAAGGATATTGTGCTGCATAACTAAATACTTATAAGGTCCCAAAAGCGAGACCTATTGGCAATGCCAATGCTTGTTATTGTTGGGTTGATTGTCCTCAACATGCTTGAATCCTTGCTTAGGTAATCTAGGGGGACATAGCGGACCCCGTACGAGCTTCCGTTTAGGACTTCTTCTGAGGTTTTTGTTCAATTGGTCTTATGGGAGCTTTGTGGCATTTCACTTGACAGCTGATGCTGTATGATTATGTATCTATTGCTTTGAACTGAGATTAGTACTTGTAACGTTTCTAGTTTGTATATACTGTTATGCATTGTGTACTTTTATGGTTCAAGCGAGGCAAAATAAAGTTGATTTAAGAGTGCTATCCAGGGTGGGAAATCCACTGGGGTCAAGATACCCCTTATAAGATGCAAGTGGTCGAAGTCTTTTGAGCATGTCCTGACCCTGACAGAGAAACAAAACATGGCTGTGGCTGAAGGCTTAGGTGGTGACCCCAAGGCGGTCTTCAAACTGAGCTTGATGTTGGAGGCAAACTGGCCCAGATGCAGAATCTCAGGCTTGGAGTGTTAAGACACCGCTTGCTTTGGTGCATCCATGTTTGGATACTGGCCATGATAGCTCTGATATAATGATGATTGACAATGCTATTTTTGTAAGATCAGTTACAGCGAAGTGTACTAAGCATGCACGCGGAATTCATGTTACAGATTTCCGAGCTCTGGGCTGTGAAGGGCAATGTATATGTTATGGAGCCTAAAACAGTGTGGTAGAAAACACCACCTTTGCCAGAATATTATATGAGAGAGATATCATGTCTGAAATATTGTCTATAGAAATATCACTCCCTTGCAGTTCCTTATAGAAAATCTACACTCAATGTCAAAATATTTTTGTACATGACAATGAGGACCCAATATTTTTTCTAGACGATATTTCTGTACATGATATTCTGACATACAGCAGCGGCAAGTCCATACAGATGTCAGCAAGCCACAGGAGAGGTCGTTGAACAGACAAAGATTCTGAGATTGAACTGGTTTCCAGTTGAATGTGTTCCTTCAGCTCTGGTGTGGCAAGGCAGGTACCAAGGCAACACATTGTGGGCATTGGCATTGAGACATTACTCAAATAGGTCCAAAGCGTACAACCCACTGCAGTGTCGTTGAGCCACGGATGCCAGCATCTCCTCCCAGATGTGACGGTTCCGTCCCTCCCATATGTCAGACTCAACCCACTAAGGATCCTTTGCAACATGAGGATGAACACAGGCGGCCTGGGGACAAGAGTCTCAGGACAAACAGAACAGGCCACAACCTGGGCAAAGTTTGGAGAGACTGTCTGGGTCTAGGTAAGTCTTTTTTTAGAAGAGCTTTGGTAAGTGTTCAAATTTATGATTGGGACAATTGAAGAACTGATTGGCCTGTGGATGAGAGGGGCCACTACGGAGGGACCACTGTTTATTACAGTGATGGCTCGTCCCTCATGTGGCCCCACAGATCTTGGAAGAGAGAGGAGGAGACTGACAGGACTAGTGAGCTGGACACTCACGACTGAGTCTGACACACACCCACACATGCATACGTACACACAAAAACACACACACACCATATGCAGCACACAAAAAACACACACACACCATATGCAACACACAAACACACACACACACACCATATGCAGCAGACAAAAAACACAAACACACCATATGCAGCACACAAAAAACACAAACACACCATATGCAGCAGACAAAAACACACACACCATATGCAGCACAAAAAAATCACAAACACACCATATGCAGCACACAAAAAACACAAACACACCCTATGCACACACACCATATGCAACACACAAACACAGATGATAAATACCAGGAATCATGTCTGAGCTTCAGGGAGGTGCTGGACATCAGGACTGGGAGATGTGCAAGCAGTGTTTGAGACATTGGATATCTGAAGCAGAGAAGCCTTTCACATACATTTGTGTATCATCTGCATATTGATGAATCTTGATTTGCGCTGGAAAGCAGCCCCGGCATAATGTAAAATAGCGCTGTGAGCTACTTTATATGAGGGGGGAGTCCAAAGAGTTGTATATGGGCAGATTCTTATACTAAGAAAAAGAGAGAAGGTTTTCAGACGAAATGTCTGCCTCCTTAATGCAGACACAACATATGAGAAAAGGTTTCTTTTCTCAAAACATTTCTAACTGCATATTTGCCATAATGTACAGTACAAATAAAAATGTTTTTTTTAAAACTATTGGCCTTATTTAGATCGCAGAAGATGTAATACTTTGTCACAAACGTGATGGATACCCCGTCCGCTGTTTTACGATCTCCATAGGATATAATGGGATAGTCATATCCGTCATGTTTGTGATGGAGTAAACCCCTCCACTGACTTCTAATTCAGGCCAATGTCTAACCATAGATAAGATCATGTCCTGTTTGGCCTGTTATGGCCACGCCCACTGACAACTACTAGGTGCTTTGTCAACACATTGCATCGCTAGCTTCCAAGTTCTTTCTACATTTCTGTCTATAATATACCATTTGGACCTTGATTAGGTGTTCCTCATTAAATTATGACTCCCTTGGAAGCCCCTTTTAGCATGGGTGTCGGAAATTTGTGTCTTCGAAAAACAAATGTCAGATTAACCAACCCACCCTCCAGAGGTAAAAGCAGCTGAAATATATCAGGTGACGAAGGCAACCTGAATATCAAAATATGCGTATTCTGGTGCGGTGAGCAACAATTCAGGCGTTTCACACAGCAGTTAGTAATTGTCGTTATGTATCACAAGCCTTAAATGATGATCCAGAGTCAATCTTTATTTATCGGGTGCATCTATATTACTGAACGCGTAACAGAGGCCCAAGGATTTAGATATTAGCTTGTGTAATGATTACATTTGATGAGATTGGAGGGTTCTGGTTGGAGATGAATGAAAAAGTACACAACGGGCCATCACTTTATCTCTGACTCTGGGGTTTTGTGTCCATCTGAGGCCACCCACATGAACACATTTTGTGAAGAAATATTTCACTGAAGTTGTATCCGGTGTAATCTATGACTGCACCCTGTCTTTGCCTCAGGCACATCTCAGTAGAGGTCCATGAGTTACACACCCTCCCACCCCTCCCGCTTACCGTGGATCTTGAAGAACTTTGTGTCAACGATGGCGATCATAGAGTGCAGCTTTTGCTTCAGGAGGCGCTGCGGTGGGAGGTTTCCAATGAACTCTCGCATCAGCTTACTGGAAGAGGAACGAGGAGAGCATTATGGGTAGACAATTCGAGGCCCACCAATCACAGCATTTCAAAGAAACCCCTGGGGAAAGATCCTCCAGCTGGCCAGCATCCCTATTGCTCATTAATATTCAACTAATTCTAAAATACAGGATAAACCTGGTAACGCATTGAGTCGGTTTCACAGCAGATCTAGTTTCAACTTTGTGATCTACACAAGTGTCAAGTAGGAGTCAGCATATACTAAGCCTGGGCGGTAAATTCTGTTCCGCTAGTGGAATTTGGGTAATTTTGTGTTCCGCAAAAAACGCAGAATTGGCAAAAAGTCCACGATCCGCGGCTTCGCAGAATGTTTTGCTTGTTCGCATTTTCAAAATGCGTGTTCATGAGATATTTCCCCCCGAGCACGCAAAAAGCATTCGCGAACAGGAAAAAGGCATTGCAAAAGGGTGGAACAAGCAATTCCGCATGTTCGCAGAACTCTGTGTGTTCGCAAAGATTTTTTACCGTTTTGCGGAGCTTTGCATAGCGCGACTACGCAAATTCCACCCACCCCTAGCATATACATCTAGTCTTCATAGATTTAAATGTTTGTAAATCCGATATTTGTGTAAATCTTAGTTTCTTCATTCACCACCTTTGATTGCCCAGGAGCTCGCTTGCTACCTTATGAGTAAACGATAGCTTGCTTTCTCACCAGCCTAGCAGTGATCGCTGAAGAAAGCCCTAATGGCTGATATGCATTGTGGTAGAAACAAAGATGATTCTCAGAATGATCAGAAATCTGGTGGAATATGTGAGTTACCCAACACCATATGGACAATAACATCAACTTTAGTAATTAAAAATGTGAGTTATAAAATACGAAAATAAAGGAATCCCTTTTAATCATTGATGAACGTGACCTGCAATTATTAAGGATCTGAAAATCTTTCTAAGCGCCCTCATTCACTATCATCCGAGTAGGCGCTAGCTTGAACACTCACCAGCATGTGAATAATTGCTTGTTTGTTCATTTACCTTCACAATAAATTACTGCTACATCACTCACTCAGTATATATGATTAATGACTAACTCCTCACTCAGTATATATGATTAATGACTAACTCCTCACTCAGTATATATGATTAATGACTAACTCCTCACTCAGTATATATGATTAATGACTAACTCCTCACTCAGTATATATGATTAATGGCTAACTCCTCACTCAGTATATATGATTAATGGCTAACTCCTCACTCAGTATATATGATTAATGGCTAACTCCTCACTCAGTATATATGATTAATGGCTAACTCCTCACTCAGTATATATGATTAATGGCTAACCCCTCACTCAGTATTATATGAGTGAATCATGTCCTCACCTGAGCAGGACTCGGTCAAACAGCCCGGACATGTCTTCCAGCACCGAGGGAATGTACTTCAACGCAGCGCCCTGAAAAGAAGAGAAGACCCAGAGTCATATATTATTCCAACTTGAAATTGGAATTACAATTTGTTTTCATTTTAATTTTCCTTTATAATTTAGCATCTTTCCAAGATGGTGGTTTGAACATAAGCTTTTGCTAACAAGACTAAACGCCGCGCACACGTTTACTACAGTAAGACATTCTTGTTCCGCAGTCTGCACTGTTAGTTTCAGGGACACAAACTAGAACGCCATGTCCTTGCTTTGCTTTTTTGCTGATAGGGGACAACTCTTTTCCACAGCTGAAGTAAAGCTGTTTTTCTGTGTCTCTTGCAGAATGAGATAAGGCCGGTGTTTTATTATTTAAACAGCGCCCATTTTGAATTCAGCGGAGAGGCGCTTTACGCCCGAGTTATCACGGATGCTGCGGAGAGCTGTGAATGAGATGCTGGTCTGCAGGCCCGACATACATCCTAAAAAGGAAGATAGCTGCTCTGGTCGAGGCGCACAGGCTTGCATACTGAGATGGATTGCATTTGTTAATGCACTGCGGCCGGCTTCCTGAGACATTGCACCGAGGTATGGGGTTAGATCATTCGAACCGGGTCTGACAGAAGGGTACTCGCACCATGCTCTCGGTAGTGTAGTCAAGCCAGCCGCATAATGAAGTCGCAGTCTGCAGCATAATTTTGTCCTCCCCTGCCGCACAATTCCATTTCCCAGCCCAGACCATATGTAAGACGTCCATGGTATCGCACTACTATGCTGTGTCTGAGATAGAAGAGATTGCTGTAAGCGGCTAAAAAGAAAACGAATTGTAACGCTACAAAAGATTCGCATCTAAAACATCAGAAAATACTCTGAAGAACGTCCAAAAATATTAAATGCACTCTGTATCAAATCTCAAGCCTGGAAGATGATGACATTTTGTAAAAATGCATAGAAAAGATCCCAAAAAGTAAAAAAAAAAATAGAGGGAATTGTAAGGCAGTACACTTAAAAAATGATTAAATAATAAACATAAAAAAAATAAAATAGTGGAGGGTGGAGGCAGTCCTTTTCTGAACACAGAGGGAGCACGTATGCCAAGCCCCAGAAAAAGAAACACGATGCAAGGAGATGCAGGGAACAGAGGTTAGGGAAAAAAGTGGCAGGGGAGTGTGGAAAGAAGAAAACAAGTAGATTTTGGTAAAGGAGTCACTTGTAGTTTAGAAAAATAGAGCAAAGAAGATCAACAGATGCAGGTTGATCACTAGGGTATAGGAAAAGAAAAAGAAAATATAGCTTAGGGGTGCTGCTGTAAAATGGGGGCACACCCCCTAAAGAAATACAAAAGAAGAAGAAAAAATAAGGAAGGAGAGGAGTGTATAAGGAGAAGAGGGACAAGAAAAGGGGGCAAAACAAGGCAGGGTATTAGTAGGCTCGCTCATCTAAGGAAGAGAACTAAAAACAATAGATGTCAACACTGCAGCAGGCGACGAGGTGCTGGGGGGGGGGGGGGGGTAGGGAGAGGGAAGATGAAAGATTGAATCTTAGTACCTTTGTGATCCTTAAAGAAAAGCTTGTGAGATGCAATTTCGAGATAAGGGGCCTTCACTGAATTGGATACCAGCATTATGACTATAGCATGTCATAGTAATTGGAGCTAGGAGACCCATAATGGGGTCCGTTGCATCGACAGAGATGGGAATAATTGTTCTGTGCCTGTGTGGTGATGACAAACGTCAATTCTCAGGAATTGGTGCGGCAGCGTCTCTAGAAATCTTTGGGTCCGCAAGGATTTAACTTGGGCAGAGGATGTGGGGTACCAGCCAGAGCTGCCGACTTTGGAGCTGAGGAACGAGGTTCGAGTCTCGGCGTCGGCTCAACATCCTGTGATTCTGGGCAAATCACTTATTCTCAGTGGCCTAGGAAGGGGCGGTGCGGTGGGTGCAGGTCGCCCCGGGTGTCTTCACTGAGGGAGGTGACAAAATGGCAAAAATATGTGTTTTAAAAAGAAATTTTCCGCACCGGGTACCACCTGACCTTGCTACGCCACTGCTTATTCTCCCAGTGTCTACCCAAAATGAATGTCCTTGTGTAATGTAACCTTTAGTTTCAAGTTTGCACTATTTAAAACTAGGCCCGAGCCCACCTGCGTGAGCACCGATTCCCTGGCCTGACCGCCACGGCAGTCTCTGTGTTTCCGGCGACCCACCCAATTCAGTCTAGCGCCCACCTTCTCCTACTAGACGCTTTAGCACCATTATCATTGCCCCACTTACTATGACGCCGCTATTCTTCACTGCTTGGGCTCACGCCAACCTTATCCCCGAGGATAACCTCACAATCATACGCAGTGCTAATTTGTAATAGGATAAGTGCCGGTGCCCGAAGTGCCGACGCCATTATATGTCAGGGTGCTGAATCCAATGGCTGCGAAGCCTTGAGTCCGCCCCATGTGTCTTCAATAGAGGTGAGAGTGCCAGCAAATCAATAAAGGGAGAGCCTGGCCAAGGGTGGCCAAGGGTCTGGCTCGGTTCTAAGAGCCTGTGCACAAGCTGAGCCCTGAGAATATTTGCTGTTACTTATACAATAAACATAAAACAAAATAGGATAAAATCTCTTCGAATATAAAAAAAAGTGTATTTCTTTAACGTGCAAGCTTTGACATTAAGAAGGCACTTTCTTGCACTGCACTGGGAAAAACTTATTCAAAATGATAGTTTTGTGCACTCACATATCTGAAAGTGCGTTCATACCCGATAATGAAGGAAAAAAGAGTTTTGGAGAAATAAAACATTTGCCTAAGACCACATAATTTAAGCAGGGAAACCGATTTATCCAGGTTTTCTGGTTTCAGTTTGTACACATCAGTTGGAAAAGAGTATTTATTTGTCTTCCTTTATCAGAAGGCTTTGTTTTTACCTTTTAGAGCATTTTTCTGCAGTTTTTAACTACTGCAGGAACTCCTCTCAATGTCCAAGCGCTTTACACGAGCACAAGTTACATTACACAGGGTCGCATACATTGTTTATAGGCACGGGCAGATTACACGATTTGCACAGAATCACAGGATATTGAGCCAACGCGGAGACTTGAACCTCGGTCCCCACTTCCGCAGTCGGCAGCTCTGACCGTAATGGCAGATCTGGGATGGCGGGAGGGAGGCAGCCGAAGCCACATGAAAGCTCGGCTCGTAATGGGCTTGAGGTTCCACCTGGAGCTCGAGCTGAGCCAGAGCCAGGCTTCAGGTCTGCGCCTGGCTCAAGCTTTCAGTGGCTCGCCCACCTTTACTCTCCAATACACCACCAGACACACCTTGTCTCTTTCTCCCATTCTTACAGCTTCCCACTTTCACCCTTTGTGATGATTTTTCCGTCTTTCTTTTCGTCCATCGTTCTGCTTTGTGTCCTTTCCCTTTCTTGCTCTGGAGAGGGAAAATAAGTGCTGTCCCCCAAAAAGTGAGTGCTAGTGCCCCCACTGGCTCAAATTAGGCACTGATTATAGCGGATCGAAACGCCGTCAACCATTAATATGGACCTGCTAATATGAAATACAATTTTAACATAAAGGCTGTATTTTTGCAACTTAGGACCTCATTTTGAGTTTGGTGAATGGGTTAGTCCGTCGCAAGTGTGTTGGATATCTCGTCCGCCGAATTGCCAGTCCAGTATATCTAATGGCACTTGTAATGCGGTGGATGGGATATCCGTTAGTGTCTGTGATAGAGTAACCTGTCCGTGTATTACAAGTCCAGTATATCCAATGACACTTGTTATACAGTGGATGGGATATCCGTCACATCTGTGATGGAATAACCTGTCCGCTTATTACAAGTCCAGTATATCCAATGACACTTGTTACACAGTGGATGGGATATCCGTCACGTCTATGATGGAGTAACCTGTCCATGTATTACAAGTCCAGTATATCCAATGACACTTGTTATACAGTGGATGGGATATCCGTCACGTCTATGATGGAGTAACCTGTCCGTGTATTACAAGTCCAGTATATCCAATGACACTTGTTATACAGTGGATGGGATATCCGTCACGTCTGTGATGGAATAACCTGTCCGCTTATTACAAGTCCAGTATATCCAATGACACTTGTTATACAGTGAATGGGATATCCGTCACGTCTGTGATGGAGTAACCTGTCCGTGTATTACAAGTCCAGTATATCCAATGACACTTGTTATACAGTGGATGGGATATCCGTCATGTCTGTGATGGAGTAACCTGTTCACTTATTACAAGTCAAGTATATCCAATGACACTTGTTATACAGTGGATGGGATATCCGTCACGTCTGTGATGGAGTAACCTGTTCGCTTATTACAAGTCCAGTATATCCAATGACACTTGTTATACAGTGGATGGAATATCCGTCACATCTGTGATGGAGTAACCTGTCCGTGTATTACAAGTCCAGTATATCCAATGACACGTGCTACAGTGGATGGGATATCCGTCACGTCTGTGATGGAGTAACCTGTTCGCTTATTACAAGTCCAGTATATCCAATGACACTTGTTATACAGTGGATGGAATATCCGTCACATCTGTGATGGAGTAACCTGTCCGTGTATTACAAGTCCAGTATATCCAATGACACTTGTGCTACAGTGGATGGGATATCTGTCACATCTGTGATGGAGTAACCTGTCCGCTTATTACAAGTCCAGTATATCCAATGACACTTGTTACACAGTGGATGGGATATCTGTCACATCTGTGATGGAGTAACCTGTCCGCTTATTACAAGTCCAGTATATCCAATGACACTTGTTATACAGTGGATGGGATATCCGTCACGTCTGTGATGGAGTAACCTGTCCGCTTATTACAAGTCCAGTATATCCAATGACACTTGTTACACAGTGGATGGGATATCTGTCACATCTGTGATGGAGTAACCTGTCCGTGTATTACAAGTCCAGTATATCCAATGACACTTGTTATACAGTGGATGGGATATCCGTCACGTCTGTGATGGAGTAACCAGTTCGCTTCTTACAAGTCCAGTATATCCAATGACACTTGTTATACAGTGGATGGAATATCCGTCACATCTGTGATGGAGTAACCTGTCCGTGTATTACAAGTCCAGTATATCCAATGACACTTGTTATACAGTGGATGGGATATCCGTCACGTCTGTGATGGAGTAACCTGTTCGCTTATTACAAGTCCAGTATATCCAATGACACTTGTTATACAGTGGATGGAATATCCGTCACATCTGTGATGGAGTAACCTGTCCGTGTATTACAAGTCCAGTATATCCAATGACACTTGTTATACAGTGGATGGGACATCCGTCACGTCTGTGATGGAGTAACCTGTCTGCTTATTACAAGTCCAGTATATCCAATGACACTTGTTATACAGTGGATGGGATATCCGTCACATCTGTGATGGAGACCTGTCTGTGTATTACAAGTCCAGTATATACAATGACACTTGTTATACAGTGGATGGGATATCCGTCACGTCTGTGATGGAGTAACCTGTTCGCTTATTACAAGTCCAGTATATCCAATGACACTTGTTATACAGTGGATGGGATATCCGTCACGTCTGTGATGGAGTAACCTGTCTGCTTATTACAAGTCCAGTATATCCAATGACAATTGTTATACAGTGGATGGGATATCCGTCACGTCTGTGATGGAGTAACCTGTTCGCTTATTACAAGTCCAGTATATCCAATGACACTTATTATACAGTGGATGGGATATCCGTCACATCTGTGATGGAGTAACCTGTCTGCTTATTACAAGTCCAGTATCTCCAATGACACTTGTTATACAGTGGATGGGATATCCGTCACGTCTGTGATGGAGTAACCTGTTCGCTTATTACAAGTCCAGTATATCCAATGACACTTGTTATACAGTGGATGGGATATCCGTCACGTCTGTGATGGAATAAGCTGTCCGTGTATTACAAGTCCAGTATATCCAATGACACTTGTTATACAGTGAATGGGATATCTGTCACATCTGTGATGGAGTAACCTGTCAGTGTATTACAAGTCCAGTATATCCAATGACACTTGTTATACAGTGGATGGGATATCCGTCACGTCTGTGATGGAGTAACCTGTTCGCTTATTACAAGTCCAGTATATCCAATGACACTTGTTATACAGTGGATGGGATATCCGTCACGTCTGTGATGGAGTAACCTGTTCGCTTATTACAAGTCTAGTAGTCAAGTCAAGTCATAGAATTTGTATAGCGCACTACATACCCAGAGGGTTTCAAGGCGCTTAGGAAGGGGAGGAGGATTATTTGTCAAATATCCACGTTTTAAGCTGCTTTCTGAAAGCTAGGTGGTTCTGGGTGAGGCGAAGGTAAGCGGGGAGTGAGTTCCATGTTTTAGCAGCCAGGTATGAAAAGGATCTGCCTCCCATGGTGGTCTTGTTGATGCGAGGTACAGTGGCGAAGGCTTGGCTGGAAGAACGTAGTTGGCGGGAGGGGGTGTAGAAGGACAGTCGAGAGTTGAGGCAATCTGGTCCGATGTTGTAGAGTGATTTGTGTGCGTGGGTAAGCAGTCGGAAAGTGATCCTCTTATTGACGGGTAGCCAGTGGAGGTCTTTAAGGTGACCAGAGATGTGTTCGTTGCGTGGGATGTCTAATATGAGCCTGGCTGAGGCGTTTTGGATTCGTTGGAGTTTCTTCTGGAGTTTAGCGGTGGTACCTGCGTAGAGGGTGTTTCCGTAGTCCAGTCGGCTCGTGACCAGAGCGTGGGTGACTGTTTTCCTTGTTTCGGAGGGGATCCAGCGAAATGTTTTTCTGAGCATGCGAAGAATGTTGAAGCAGGACGAGGATACGGCGCTGACTTGTCTGTTCATTGAGAGTGAAGAATCCAGGATGACGCCAAGGTTCCGTGCGTGGTCTGTCGGGATGGGTGCTTTTCCGAGGGCTTCCGGCCACCAGGAGTCGTCCCATGCAGAGGGGGATGTACCTAAGATGAGGACTTCTGTTTTGTCTGAGTTCAGTTTCAGACGGCTTTGTTTCATCCATTCGGCGACTTCTTTCATTCCTTCGTGTAAGTTAGTCTTGGCGGTGCTGGGGTCCTTGGTGAGAGAAAGGATCAGTTGAGTGTCATCCGCGTAAGAGATGATGTTGAGGTTGTGTTGGCGGGCGATGGCCGCGAGGGGGCTCATGTATACGTTGAAGAGGGTGGGACTGAGTGAGGATCCTTGAGGTACGCCGCATATGACTTCAGAGGCCTCGGACTTGAATGGTGGGAGGCGGACTCTCTGGGTTCTTCCGGTGAGGAACGAGGTAATCCAATCAAGTGCTTTTCCTTGGATTCCGATGTTATTGAGGCGTTGTAGAAGGGTGCTGTGGCAGACTGTGTCGAATGCTGCAGAGAGGTCGAGGAGGATGAGGGCGACTGTGTCTCCATTGTCCAGAAGAGTTCGAATGTCGTCTGTTGCTGCGATGAGGGCGGTCTCAGTGCTGTGTTTGGCTCGGAAGCCAGATTGTGAGGGGTCGAGGGATTTGTTGGTTTCGAGGAAGGCGGCGAGCTGGTTGTTGACGGTTTTCTCAATGACTTTGGCCGGGAAAGGAAGAAGCGAGATGGGGCAGTAGTTTTTGAGTTCGGTAGGGTCTGCTGTTGGTTTTTTCAGAAGGGCGGTGAGTTCAGCGTGTTTCCAGTCTTCCGGGAAGGTGGCGGAGTTGAGGGAGTAGTTGATGACGTCTCGGAGGTGCGGTGCTATGACGGAGTCTGCTTTGTTGAAGATGTGGTGAGGGCAAGGGTCTGTGGGGGATCCAGAGTGGATGGAATTCATCAGGCGGATGGTGTCCTCAGTGGAGATTGGGTTCCAGGCGTTAAGGGTGTTTACGGGGGGAAGATGGTCAGCAGATGGTAGGGTGGGTTGGCTTCCGGGTTGGTTATCAAAGCTGTTGTGGATGTCAGCGATCTTGTTGTGGAAGAAAGAGGCTAGGGAGTCGCAGAGGGTTTGAGAGGGGGTGATGTCGTTGGAGTTTGCCGAGGGGTTGGAAAATTCCTTGACGATGTTGAAAAGTTCCTTGCTGTTGTGGGCGTTGTTGTCAAGTCGATCCTTGAATGCTGTTTTCTTGGCTTTACGGATCAGTTGGTGGTGAGTGCGGGTGGCGCTTTTGAGGGCGTCCTTGTTGCTGGTGGATGGGTCTTTTTTCCAGGCCTTTTCAAGGGAGCGGCATAGTTTCTTGGACTTCTTGAGATCATCGTTGAACCATGAGGCCTTCTTGTTGACAAGTTTGTGTTGACGTTTTTTCAGTGGTGCTAAGGTGTCGGCGGTGTTGGATAACCAAAGGGTGAAGTTGGAGGCGGCTTCGTTTGCGTTAGAAGAGAGGGCTGGGGAGGTTCGAAGGAGCGATGCGGAGATCTGATCTGTGGTGATTTTGTTCCAGTTTCTTTGTAGAGTTGGTTGGAGGTGGATGATGGGTTTCGGCTTGTTGTAGGTGAAGTGAACGCAGCTGTGGTCAGTCCAGAGGAGCTCCGTAGTGTGGCTGAAGGAGACATGTTTGCTGGAGGAGAAGATGGGGTCGAGTGTGTGACCTGCGATGTGGGTGGGGGAGGTGACCAGTTGTTTAAGTCCGAGGTTGGCGAGGTTGTCTAAGAGGGTGGCGGAGTTGCGGTCGTTGATCTTTTCGAGGTGAAAGTTGAGGTCTCCCAGAAGGATGTAGTCTTTGGAGGGGAGTGCGTGTGGGGTGATGAAGTCCGTGATGTCTTCACTGAATTTTGCGCGGGGTCCTGGTGGTCTGTAGAGGAGGGTGCCTCTGAGTGTGGTCTTGGGGTCGATGTGGATCTGGAAGTGAAGGTGTTCGGAGTTAGCGAGGTTGGCGTCAGAGCTGGTAGAGATGCGGATGGATTTCTTATGGACGATAGCGATTCCTCCTCCTGTATGGTCGGTGCGGTCCTTGCGTGTGATCTTATAGTCATCAGGGATAGCAATGGTGATGTCAGGGGCGGAGGAAGCGTTCATCCATGTTTCCGTAAGGAAGGCGACGTCCGGAGAGATGGTGTCTAGTAGGTTCCATAGGTCAATGGCGTGCCTGTGGACTGATCGGGTGTTGAGAAGGATGCATTGTAGGTGGTTGGGGTCGGGAATCTGTGGTGTGGTCGTAGCGGAGATGTTGTCGGTGCAGCTGAATTTGCAGGAGAAGCAGGAGAAAGGTCCATGGGTGCGTCCAGGAGCGGCTTGGACGCAGTTGGGGGCGCGACCGGGGTTAAGGGCTAGGAGGGTGGCGGTATCGTAGGTAATGCGGGAGGGCTGGGCAGCGCGAGGGGCAGAGGGTCTGGCGCTGGGCGCGGTCCAGGCGCGGACGGGCGTAGACGGGCTTACCTTTGGCGCACCTTCGGCGCGGGTTGGGCGCGGTCGCTGCGCGTGAACGCTGCGCGCGGGAACTCCTGTCATATATGGATAGCGGAGGGGGAGGGGCGAGGGCGACTCAGCTGGGAGGCGGGGCGGGCTTCCCAACAAACAACAACCAACAAAATGGAGGAGGGGGGAGCACAACAGAGCGCTTGGGTGCAACGCGCTAAATAGCTGACAATATGAAAACGAAGGCAATGCGCGTTATGTTAAAGCGGCAGACAGGCAGGGCAATACGAGGCACAGATGAAGCAGAATGAACGGAAGCGCTGCACAAACGATACCAGTCCACGCCAGGGAGCACTGGGAGCGACCACTCCGGTCAGGGCACAGAGCGAGTCACAGCGCTGCTGGGTAGGAAGGCGCAGATTGTATCCTGTGGGAGGGCGACTCAGCTGGGAGGCGGGGCGGGCTTCCCAACAAACAACAACCAACAAAATGGAGGAGGGGGGAGCACAACAGAGCGCTTGGGTGCAACGCGCTAAATAGCTGACAATATGAAAACGAAGGCAATGCGCGTTATGTTAAAGCGGCAGATAGGCAGGGCAATACGAGGCACAGATGAAGCAGAATGAACGGAAGCGCTGCACAAACGATACCAGTCCACTCCAGGGAGCACTGGGAGCGACCACTCCGGTCAGGGCACAGAGCGAGTCACAGCGCTGCTGGGTAGGAAGGCGCAGATTGTATCCTGTGGGAGGGCGACTCAGCTGGGAGGCGGGGCGGGCTTCCCAACAAACAACAACCAACAAAATGGAGGAGGGGGGAGCACAACAGAGCGCTTGGGTGCAACGCGCTAAATAGCTGACAATATGAAAACGAAGGCAATGCGCGTTATGTTAAAGCGGCAGACAGGCAGGGCAATACGAGGCACAGATGAAGCAGAATGAACGGAAGCACTGCACAAACGATACCAGTCCACGCCAGGGAGCACTGGGAGCGACCACTCCGGTCAGGGCACAGAGCGAGTCACAGCGCTGCTGGGTAGGAAGGCGCAGATTGTATCCTGTGGGAGGGCGACTCAGCTGGGAGGCGGGGCGGGCTTCCCAACAAACAACAACCAACAAAATGGAGGAGGGGGGAGCACAACAGAGCGCTTGGGTGCAACGCGCTAAATAGCTGACAATATGAAAACTAAGGCAATGCGCGTTATGTTAAAGCGGCAGACAGGCAGGGCAATACGAGGCACAGATGAAGCAGAATGAACGGAAGCGCTGCACAAACGATACCAGTCCACGCCAGGGAGCACTGGGAGCGACCACTCCGGTCAGGGCACAGAGCGAGTCACAGCGCTGCTGGGTAGGAAGGCGCAGATTGTATCCTGTGGGAGGGCGACTCAGCTGGGAGGCGGGGCGGGCTTCCCAACAAACAACAACCAACAAAATGGAGGAGGGGGGAGCACAACAGAGCGCTTGGGTGCAACGCGCTAAATAGCTGACAATATGAAAACGAAGGCAATGCGCGTTATGTTAAAGCGGCAGACAGGCTGGGCAATACGAGGCACAGATGAAGCAGAATGAACGGAAGCGCTGCACAAACGATACCAGTCCACGCCAGTATATCCAATGACACTTGTTATACAGTGGATGGGATATCCGTCACGTCTGTGATGTAGTAACCTGTTCGCTTCTCACAAGTCCAGTATATCCATGACACTTGTTATACAGTGGATGGAATATCCGTCACATCTGTGATGGAGTAACCTGTCCGCTTATTACAAGTCCAGTATATCCAATGACACTTTTTATACAGTGGATGGGATATCCGTCACATCTGTGATGGAGACCTGTCCGTGTATTACAAGTCCAGTATATCCAATGACACTTGTTATACAGTGGATGGGATATCCGTCACGTCTGTAATGGAGTAACCTGTTAGCTTATTACAAGTCCAGTATATCCAATGACACTTGTTATACAGTGGATGGGATATCCGTCACGTCTGTGATGGAGTAACCTGTCCGCTTATTACAAGTCCAGTATATCCAATGACACTTTTTATACAGTCGATGGGATATCCGTCACATCTGTGATGGAGACCTGTCCGTGTTTGACAAGTCAGGTATATCCAATGACACTTGTTATACAGTGGATGGGATATCCGTCACGTCTGTGATGGAGTAACCTGTTCGCTTATTACAAGTCCAGTATATCCAATGACACTTGTTATACAGTGGATGGGATATCCGTCACGTCTGTGATGGAGTAACCTGTTCGCTTATTACAAGTCCAGTATATCCAATGACACTTGTTATACAGTGGATGGGATATCCGTCACGTCTGTGATGGAGTAACCTGTTCGCTTATTACAAGTCCAGTATATTCAATGACACTTGTTATACAGTGGATGGGATATCCGTCACGTCTGTGATGGAATAAGCTGTCCGTGTATTACAAGTCCAGTATATCCAATGACACTTGTTATACAGTGGATGGGATATCCGTCACATCTGTGATGGAGTAACCTGTCTGCTTATTACAAGTCCAGTATATCCAATGACACTTGTTATACAGTGGATGGGATATCCGTCACGTCTGTGATGGAATAACCTGTCCGTGTATTACAAGTCCAGTATATCCAATGACACTTGTTATACAGTGGATGGGATATCCGTCACATCTGTGATGGAGTAACCTGTCTGCTTATTACAAGTCCAGTATATCCAATGAAACTTGTTATACAGTGGATGGGATATCCGTCACATCTGTGATGGAGTAACCTGTCTGCTTATTACAAGTCCAGTATATCCAATGACACTTGTTATACAGTGGATGGGATATCCGTCACGTCTGTGATGGAGTAACCTGTTCGCTTATTACAAGTCCAGTATATCCAATGACACTTGTTATACAGTGGATGGGATATCCGTCACGTCTGTGATGGAGTAACCTGTCTGCTTATTACAAGTCCAGTATATCCAATGACACTTGTTATACAGTGGATGGGATATCCGTCACATCTGTGATGGAGTAACCTGTCTGCTTATTACAAGTCCAGTATATCCAATGACACTTGTTATACAGTGGATGGGATATCCGTCACGTCTGTGATGGAATAACCTGTCCGTGTATTACAAGTCCAGTATATCCAATGACACTTGTTATACAGTGGATGGGATATCCGTCACATCTGTGATGGAGTAACCTGTCTGCTTATTACAAGTCCAGTATATCCAATGAAACTTGTTATACAGTGGATGGGATATCCGTCACATCTGTGATGGAGTAACCTGTCTGCTTATTACAAGTCCAGTATATCCAATGACACTTGTTATACAGTGGATGGGATATCCGTCACGTCTGTGATGGAGTAACCTGTTCGCTTATTACAAGTCCAGTATATCCAATGACACTTGTTATACAGTGGATGGGATATCCGTCACGTCTGTGATGGAGTAACCTGTCTGCTTATTACAAGTCCAGTATATCCAATGACACTTGTTATACAGTGGATGGGATATCCGTCACGTCTGTGATGGAGTAACCTGTCCGCTTATTACAAGTCCAGTATATCCAATGACACTTTTTATACAGTCGATGGGATATCCGTCACATCTGTGATGGAGACCTGTCCGTGTTTGACAAGTCAGGTATATCCAATGACACTTGTTATACAGTGGATGGGATATCCGTCACGTCTGTGATGGAGTAACCTGTTCGCTTATTACAAGTCCAGTATATCCAATGACACTTGTTATACAGTGGATGGGATATCCGTCACGTCTGTGATGGAGTAACCTGTTCGCTTATTACAAGTCCAGTATATCCAATGACACTTGTTATACAGTGGATGGGATATCCGTCACGTCTGTGATGGAGTAACCTGTTCGCTTATTACAAGTCCAGTATATCCAATGACACTTGTTATACAGTGGATGGGATATCCGTCACGTCTGTGATGGAATAAGCTGTCCGTGTATTACAAGTCCAGTATATCCAATGACACTTGTTATACAGTGGATGGGATATCCGTCACATCTGTGATGGAGTAACCTGTCTGCTTATTACAAGTCCAGTATATCCAATGACACTTGTTATACAGTGGATGGGATATCCGTCACGTCTGTGATGGAATAACCTGTCCGTGTATTACAAGTCCAGTATATCCAATGACACTTGTTATACAGTGGATGGGATATCCGTCACATCTGTGATGGAGTAACCTGTCTGCTTATTACAAGTCCAGTATATCCAATGACACTTGTTATACAGTGGATGGGATATCCGTCACATCTGTGATGGAGTAACCTGTCTGCTTATTACAAGTCCAGTATATCCAATGACACTTGTTATACAGTGGATGGGATATCCGTCACGTCTGTGATGGAGTAACCTGTTCGCTTATTACAAGTCCAGTATATCCAATGACACTTGTTATACAGTGGATGGGATATCCGTCACGTCTGTGATGGAGTAACCTGTCTGCTTATTACAAGTCCAGTATATCCAATGACACTTGTTATACAGTGGATGGGATATCCGTCACGTCTGTGATGGAGTAACCTGTTCGCTTATTACAAGTCCAGTATATCCAATGACACTTGTTATACAGTGGATGGGATATCCGTCACGTCTGTGATGGAGTAACCTGTTCGCTTATTACAAGTCCAGTATATCCAATGACACTTGTTATACAGTGGATGGGATATCTGTTCATGTCTGTGATGGAGTAACCTATCCACCACACATAAGTATCACGATTGTCTGAACAACAAGCACTTTTTCCCACTTCATTGACATTTTTTGTGGATATTTGTTATAATTTATGTTTGACTCAGTATTAAACTTGTTTTTTTGGTTATAAAAACACTTATTTGTTACAAAGCAATATTCTGACTTTAGGGACCATTGTTCTTTGTACTTCTATATACTCCAAGTCCTATTGATTCCAGGGTTCCCATGTGCTACAACACACACCTGTGTATCCCCACCACTGCAGGAAATGTTCTTTGAATAATTAAGGACCCATCACAAGTCGGACGTTGTAGGGGTAATCTGCCCGTTATCCCTTCAGAACAACTGATTCTGTGGGCCTCAGCAATCCTTGGGTGAAGGAACTCCCTACGATACAAGATCACATGCAAGAATTGGTGTTTGTTGTTTCCAGATCAATTCCCATATCTTTTGCCGGATTTACATTTAGATGTTGACCCATTTTCACTAGATGTAGTGCCTGTGTCACAATATCTGGCAGTGGTGCTCCCTCACAACCTGTGGTCCCCAATGGGCTGTACCTCCGGCCACTGGCCACCTGGTGATGATACAACACTTACAAGGATGGCCACGGTGTAGTGTCTTGAGAGTCTGCCCGCTAGGACCCTTGCGGCTCTGGGCGGACTTCAAACAGGAATTACGTACCCGGCTGGGTGATGTCAAGGTGTGGTTATAAACGTTATGACGTAAATAGTGCAGTGTGTGGGTGTACGCGGAGGAATAAAGATGTACAATCCAGAGCTCCTTGCGTGGCATATTCATTTGCATGCTCACGGGCTGGAGAAAGCGCGACACACGGAAATCCTGGCTCCGGTGGAAACAGAAGTTTGCCATCAAACGGAGCTATAGGTAGGACCCAATATCACAGTGTTCTCAGATCTCAAATTTCATCAAGCAAAATCTAATAGATTAGCTCTGTGGGCCTGTTTTGGTTAGCCATGCACTCTATAAGACATGTGAATAGACTCAAATAGAATAGAATGGAATGGAATAGAATCAAATAGAATAAGAGCCGGAGAAATGCCATATTGAGAGTTCAGTGCCTCAAAAAGTATAAACTTGCAATGTTACCACATTATCTCACTTTCTGAGAAGAGAAATACAACTCCCAGGAAATACCACCCGGCCTCGAGCTGCCTCCTCAAACAGGAAGACACAGAAGCATCCCTTTGAAGTTCTGCCACTGGACTGATATTTCTCTATTTAAGGATCTGCCATTTCATTTCTATGTTATTCCTCCAGTGACCAGGGCCCCCCCTCTGCAGGAGCCCTCACTCCTGGCGCCTCCGTCTGCTGCTCTCTGGTTCAGTGGTTTAAGATGTAATTAAATAGCCTTTCTTGGGCACTTTAATTTTCCTGCCTCTGGTGGGGTTTCCTGCTTCCCCAGCCCCACTGGTTTCTTCAATGAGGTCAACTCATTAATTACAGTCCCAGTAATGCTTTTCCCTTGAAGGACAAAACACTTGTAAAGAAAGAGGGGTCAGCCCACGAGGTGCTTTAATTTAATCTCCATTTCAGAATCAATTCCACCTCATTATGGCACAGAGATGGTTCTGCAGCCAGGCACCCTTTCACAAGCTCTGGCTGGGGCACTGTAGGGCAGGTCCAGGGTGGCAACAGCTGGAGGGGGAGGTGGGGTGACAGAGCACCCTTAGCAGCTCTTAGGGCCTATTACCAAGGAGGCAAAACAGGCAGCAAAGAGAGCATCTTTTTGGGGTGACAAGGGGCGGGGAACATCCTTTATGACGCAACTATTACCCCGCACTACCAATACAACGCGGGGATTACAACGAAAGACGTTACAACGACTTTCGCTGGAGGGCGCTGTTGGATAGGGAATAGTTTAATTTTCTATCCAACACCATCCCTACTATCCACGGGGACTGGAGTTGGAATAGAAAATTAAACTATTCCACTATCCAGCACCCCCTACGCAAGTCGTTGTTACGACTTGCGTTGTAATCCAAGCGTTGTAATGGCATGCGGGGTAAAAGCATGCGTTGTACTGACATACAACCCAAGGCTCTGTGTCAGTGAGTTAGGGATGAGGGCAGGCTTCCTGGAAACAGGATGCACCTGGCGAAACGAGTTTCTCCCTGTTTAGAGCCGTCCGGGGGTGCAGAGTCACCCAGAAATCTGCCATATTGCCTACCTCGGAGTATATGAATGCAATGACTGGGGCTCTCAAGAGATATCATTTGGATTTTCCATTGTGCACTGATAATTCTCTGCATTTCTGTACCCATAGCACAAATCACACAATTGCTTGGGGTGGCATTTCAACTCATTGGTTTTCACCCACTGCGCCACTCTAGACAAATGCCCTCCTTATGCAAATTAGTAGGACCCCGCTCCGCATGGGAAAAGACGAGGCCCCCTCCAGAAGGGAAAAGAAACAAAAAGGGACGGGGAGCGCGTGAGAGGTCCAGCATACATGTGCCCTCCATGTGCAAAGTTACACAGAAGGTATGCAGGTCCTATAGAGGTAAGGAAGGGGAGGCTGTCAGTCGGAAAGGGCTGATCTATTCGGATCGGGGGATACGGATGAACGGAAGGAAGTAGGGTGACCAACTGGCATAGGTGCAAATTCAGGACAGTGAGTGTAAAAATTCAGGACAAAGGGTCAAAATTCAAGACAAAAATTCAGGACAAAAGATCAAAATTCAGGACAAAACTTCGGGACAAAAGGTAAGTTTTACAGATACGTCAGAGGTGGTCGCGCAATAGTATATATGTAAGTAAATAGACAACCATCTAAGTACAAGTCAAAATAGGTTTATATTAGGTTGAGACAATCGTGCACTTCACGGTTTTCAGTATGGCTGCAGCTTGCTGCCTTAGACAATTCAAAATTCGCATCTCACTCCAGCAGGTACATTAATCACCAGACAATGGTGAACCACACCTGAATATAAGTGAAGCCGCTTTTATTGTTGATTGAAAACTACTGGATATATAAGGAACTTTGGAGTGCCAGCCCCCTGTAACCCTGTAACCCCCTTCCAGCCTCCCAGGGAAACACCCGATGCCCGGTCCGGCCAGTCCGGCCTTGCTACCACCCTCCAATGGCACCCCTCATCTTCACATAGACCCTCTCTCATGTGTATTTAATTTCTCTTATAGTGTTACTCATCCCAAGTATGTAGGGCAGGGTGGGGTGTCGGAGTGCGTTACATCACACACATTATATAGAGACAATGACTCATATTAACGTGAAAGTCAATGTATAGGAAATGCTACTCAAAAGAATGATTACACCTTGTAGCACCCATTATCTTATCTGTTATTCAGTCTTTCACCATTCATTCTGTCCTTTCATCGATGTGCCCATCTATATCCAAACATATTCAACCATTTGCAAACCTATCCACCATATATATTCATCCATCCATCATTACACGCATCCATCCATCCACCCTTTCAGTCATTCATCCATTATTCATCCACCCACCCTTTCACCCCATCCATCCGTAAATGTGAATGTAAATGTGTTTGAGCTTATATAGCGCACAGCTACCCACAAAGGGTTTCCCGGCGCTTGCTTAGGGAACCCGTCCTGGTATTCCCCTGTGAGATAACCCCGGCAGGGTATCCACAAGGTGAAAGCCAGGCATCCCGCCGCGAGGGGCCGTTGGGGAGATTAAGCAAGCTATTGCCCAGAGTCGCAGAGTGTGAACCCGTGAGTCGAGAAGGCACCGGAGCGAGAATTATCGAGTCCATGGAATTTTTGAGCCCAAGACCCGCCGAGGCGGGGAATTGAACCCTGGTCCAGGGCCGATCTCAGCTTCCGGGTCTGCTGCATCTAACCCCTGAGCCACACTTCTGTACAGTCATCCATCCACTTTTCTACCCCTCCATCTATTCGCTCATCCATCCAGCCATTTACCCTTTCACCCATCCAGCCATTCATTCATTCATTTAATCATCCATCCACCCAGTCACTTATCCTTCCACCCATTCACCCTTTCAGTCATTCATCCTCCCTTTCTCTCTCCAACCCCCTTTCAGTTATCCATCCATCCATCATCCACCCATCCATCTACTCCTCCATTTATTTATTCGATCCATTGATCCTATTACTCATCCACCCTTTCAGTCATCCATCCATTATTCATCCACCCACCCTTTCACCCCATCCATCCGTACAGTCATCCATCCACTCTTCTACCCATCCATCTATTCACTCATACATCCAGCCATTTACCCTTTCACCCATCCAGCCATTCATTCATTTACTCATCCATCCACGCAGTCACTTATCCTTCCACCCATTCACCCTTTCAGTCATTCATCCTCTCTTTCTCTCTCCATCCCCCTTTCACTTATCCATCCATCCATCCAACCACCCATCCATCTACTCATCCATTTATTATTCCATCCATTGATCCTATTACTCATCCATCCTTTCACTCATCCATCCATCCGTTCTTTCATCCATCCACCCTTTCACTTCTTCACTCATCTATTCATCCTTTTGTCCATCTACCCCTTTCACTCATCCATCCATACATTCACCCTTTCACTTATCAATTCAATCCATCCATCCTTTCACTCATCTATCCACCCATTCACTCGCCCATCATCTAAGCTTTCACTCATCCATCCATCCTTTCTTACACCCATCCACCCTTTTACCCATCCATCTACCCTTCCACCCATACATCCATCTATTTACCTTTTCCCTCATCCAAACGTCCACTTATCCATCCATCTTCTTTTATCTATCCATTCACCCTTTCATTCATCCATTCATCCTTTCAGTCATCCATCCAGCCATTCACACATTCCTTCACTTATTTACTCACCCACCTTTTCACATTATGAGCTGAGCCTTTGTCTACAGAGTTGCAGACAAAAGAGGCCCATCAACAACTTAACCTTGCTGTAGTTCCTAAAGCAAGGGGTGGGGTGAGGTGGGGGAAAGTTCACTATGCCCCTGCACATAGGCAGTCTGAAAACGTAGAAGTCATGAGTCATGCATGATGCACAGTGCCAGACTGTGAGGTGACTGTGACATGGTGTTGTTTCCAGGGCTTTAAGTGGTGTAAAAAAACTGGGGGGTCTCTTCAAAGGGGGTGTTTGATGTAATTAAGGGCGTAGTTTAAAACACCTAGGCTAAAAATCAGCGCTAGCGTAGTGTTCCTCCCGACTGGTATTATGTTGTTTATGTCTTTGCATCCAGATATATATATATATAAAACAGCAAGTATCATTACACCAACAAAAACCAGGACTATTGGCTTTGTCAATGGTTGTTAGTTGCTTAAAATAAAAAAAAGCAGCAACCATGGCTTTGTTGGATATAATATTGAAAATACTTCAGTTAAAAAATGATGAGACAGTGAAAGAACGATAACCCGTTCTTTTTAACTTATTTTACAGGCTTCTTTATACACTGTTTTCTTACGTTGCTAAAGTTGCAGCATTAGCGTTTTGCCTTTTATTTTGGTTGGTTGGTTGATTGCTTTATTTCGATATGCAAATATCATAAAAGCATTACAAAGAAGTATATAAAAACAGCACATCGTAAAAGACTGTACATATAAAACAAAGCAAATAAAAACTGGCAATTTGATCAGAAATAAATTCATTAAAAAGTGTATTAAATTGATATGGACAGTCTTTTGGAGCGGATCAACCACGCCCATTTAAAAAATTTGGATACGGCACAAACGATGGGAGAGGATGTATCTGTTAATAAAATCCGTACCAAATGCTGGCGAGTACCCAATTGTCTACAAAGTGGTGTAAGCCAGTGGGATCTTGGGCGGGCGTAATCAGGACATTCAAAAAGGAAATGGGCCACGGTTTCGGGCCTATTAGTACATCGGGCGCAGTGGCGTGATGCCTTCGCGGGCATATTATTTTACAAAATGCCCTGCTGTACACTGAGGCAGGAGGAGGCCGCCACATGATTTACCAGCCCAGACTGCCCCATTGACATTCTGTATGTGGCAATCAGCCCCACACAGAATGACAATGGGCGGGAGAGGCTGCTCTTGTGCTCAAGGAGGAGCGCGAGGCGCCCCATCAGGAAGGTGAGGCCTCTCACAGGGGAGCAGTGCCAGGGGCGGCTCTAGTCTCATGGCGGCCCTGGGCAGGGAGCGTAGGTAGGGGGCCCCGGAAGATGGGGTCGGGGCGGGGCGGAGCGCAGAGGCCAGTGAAGAGGGGGGGTCAGGGTGTTTGAAGGTGGAACAGAGCCGGAGGCCGCCAAATCCCAGCCAGGGGCCGCCACACAAATAATTATCCATCCTCAGAGGATTATTATATAATGGATATATATTGGTGTGGTGGCCCCTGGGGTTTGGTAGCCCTGTGCAGGTGAACAGCTTGCACATGCCTAAGGCCGCCCCTGGCAGTGCTGCTCCCTGTGATGGCCCAAATTACAGACAAAAGGCGTCCGTAAAAGGTTTCCTCACGGACAACGGACGTGAGGCCCAAATTACGGACTGTCCGTGAAATTTACGGACGGTTGGTCACCCTAGAAGGAAGATCCCACACACCCCGAGGGATTTCATGCTTCATCATTGGGCAGCTGCTCGTTGGGCTGGCGCTGCAATGCACAACAAGCCCCTCAAGGGGGCGCTGTGCTGGAGATCTTTAAGCAGAAGATGCAATGGGAGAGGGGGTAATGTATGTAGATTGGCGAGAAGTGTGACCTAAAAATGATTAGGAAGAACCCTTAAAGTGTGTGGATACGCGAGTAATCCTGTCACAAAAAAATGAAAAGCACTCTGTACAACAGGCACTCATGTTCTGTTGTTTGTGTGCATTTGTGGTAAATTATTACAGCAAACAGAGCGCTTCGTGGTAGACTTTTACAGTGATTGGTGCTACATTATGCAAAGCGGTGTAATGGCGTAATTTCAGGAATATCAATAACAATTGTAACATGAAGTCTGGGAAATTACGCGTCTAACACCAGCATCATTTACATTTCGCCCATGTGTAGTGTGTGCTCATGTTTGCTTGTAACTAGTGCAGGGAATCTCACCCCAGTGGTGTAGCAACAAACCTTGTTACAGCTCAAAACCACTTTGAAGGAAGCTTACAGCGGGCAGCACTCCTTTAAATGAGGTCTAGATGAAAACCACGGGGTGGGGGTCGGAGGGCGGTAAATGAGCCAGAAACCCCTCCTCATAATGATCTAGACGTAGATATCCATTAACCCCTTGCCTGCTTATGACGGAACCACGCCGTCATGAGCCACGGGCGGCGTGTGCTCATGACGGCGTGGTTCCGTCATGCTGTGGCCGCTCCACCCATGCGCCATTAATTCTCTGCGTGCGCGGGCGAATTAATGAGCGGGCGGGGCCATGACGGAACTACACCGTCATGTGCACACGCCGCCTGTGGCTCAGGACAGCATGGTTCAGTCATGAGCACCGAAGCGCCGTGTCCGCCCCCCCACCCCTCCGCGCCATGGCAAAATTCGCTCCCAGGACAAGGGGTTAAGCTGGAGTTTGCTGAGCAGTGATTACTGTGAGCGAGATATGAGATCCCTCGGTGTGGTTCGGATATAAACTTCATACTTTTCATTCTTAGGTACTCCCTATTGCATTTGATATACTCATTTATTCAAATGTATGCTTTGTTCAAGATAAATGTAAAATGGTCAGTATCATTTAACTAGTTTTTCATTGCAGCGTGGTAAATTAGCTTAGTCGAATATATTGTTTTAATGTTTGTTTCTGCTTAATTTGATATCTTGATTTTCGTTTCTTTTTTTTTCTAAACAGTAAACAACATTTCATGGGAACATAAGTGATTGAAAAGGCATTAGGGCTCCTATATGGACTGTTTGTTTCAATAACATTGAACAAAGAATAAGTCAGGTATACAAACTAGGTTAGAGCATCATGGGAGAAAGGAATCTTTATTTCCAAAGGAATACAAGCTGAGAGATGTACAGGTGAAGGCTACAAGCATCTTTCCCTTTCTGAAAGCTACAGGAGGCTTATCGACTCATCAGACAGGCTGATGAGCCAGAACCCACAGCTGTCTTCTTACAGAATTCTTCTGTCGTTCCACTGAGGTGTGGGGGTGAGAGCAAGGCCACCTAAGAGGTCAGCAGAGGCTCCTTCTGGGGCTAAGAAGAGCTTAGTTAGAGAAAGGGATGGAGGGTTTGAGAATCAATGCATAACAAATCTAAGTTACTGTTATAATGTTGCAATCATCTTTACTTTTCTGTCATTTTCACTATCTGGTTTGTCTTCAAAGTAACCACTACAGATATCATAGGAGGATATTTTTTTTTGATTTGAATAAAGTCATAAAAAAGTATATTCCTTGTCTGGATTCTTGCATGTGTCTGTCTGTGGTGAAAGGGGTTCAGAGCCCACGGGTAACAAATACTCCAGTGGGTTTCATCAAGCTATTTGTTTCCAATTGTGCACTTTCCTCATGTAATATGTTGTGCCTTGTGTTATCTCCTTGCCTGCTGCTCAGCCAGTATGAATGTGATGTCTGTGTGGAATGTTGAATGCTGGATGACAGAGTGAGTAGAATGTTAGTGTGCCTGGTGTGTGTGGGGAATGACAGTTGATGAGAGAGGGCTGAGCAGTGACCATCCTGTTCCTGGTGGGGTTTTCCTCCTGTACATCTTACTTGAAATAAAGAGCTTCAAGAAACTACCTGACCATTCATCATTTCATTCACTACATTTTGGCGACAAGGATGGGATGGCCTTTATGATTTAATTAATTGTTGTTATTTACATGGTACGAATTTAGTGGTGCAAATATTGGTTCTTCTTGTGACTGCTGGTACTTTAAGTTTAAGGTTATTTTTTTTTCGTAGGGTTGTTCAGAGCTGGTCTCTATACATATTCAGTGTGGGTGTGCGCGCGCCCTTTCTACTGTTTTTGCCCTACGTAATCTTTGTACTTAGCATCAGCCTTACCCTTTCTTTATCTGTACTCACTTTTATTGTGCTGTGCCTTCTTTGCAGTGGTTATTCTATATATACATTGGTATTATTGCATTTTACAATTTTAATGTTCCCAAGGGAAGGGGATGCGTTTAGCTACATTTGCTTAGGTTGCGTTTAGCTATATTTGCTTAGGTTGTGTTTAGCTATATTTGCTTAGTCTATTTTCTCAGTTTCTCTTTTGCACTCTTTCTTTGCTGTTCTTTCCTTGCTGCTTATCCTTTACTCAGTCTTCCTTTCTCTTATCTTTGCTATTCTGGTCTTATTTTGTAAATACATATATATTGCAAGTTTTATCTTTTGCTTCCTTTCATATTGCTATGTATTATGTTATTGTGTTTTATTTCCATTGAAGAAAAGGGGATATGTTGTGCCTTGTGTTATCTCCTTGCCTGCTGCTCAGCCAGTATGTATGTGATGTCTGTGTGGAATGTTGAATGCTGGATGACAGAGTGAGTAGAATGTTAGTGTGCCTGGTGTGGATGTGGAATGACAGTTGATGAGAGAGGGCTGAGCAGTGACCATCCTGTTCCTGGTGGGGTTTTCCTCCTGTACATCTTACTTGAAATAAAGAGCTTCAAGAAACTACCTGACCATTCATCATTTCATTCACTACATTATGCTTAGTGGGTTGCCTGGGTTAGAGTCCTCCACGTTCTGTGTCTCATGATAGTATGGTGACTGTGGAATATAAGATGTAACAATGCAACAATTACACTGCATGCCTTTACAACGCGGTTTTACATCACTGCTACCTTTACAACGCATGATTCTACAACACATGCCATTACAATGCATTTTTAGAAACTACCTTTACAATGCATTCCATTACAACGCATACCATTACAACGAATACCATTACAATGCATAATACTTTTAGGGTAACAGTGGGGTAAGTGTTGGATAGTGTAGGGGCAAAAATTACTATTCCCACTCCAGTGAGTGCAACAGTAGGGAAAAAGTTGGATAGCGTAGGGGTAAAAATTACTATTCCCACTCCAGTGAGTTGAACAGTAGGGTAAGTGTTGGATAGTGTAGGGGCAAAAATTACTATTCCCACTCCAGTGTGTGGAACAGTAGGGTAAGTATTCAATAGCGTAGGGGCAAAAATTACTATTCCCACTACAGAGAGTGCAACAGTAGGGAAAAAGTTGGATAGCGTAGGGGTAAAAATTACTATTCCCACTCCAGTGAGTTGAACAGTAGGGAAAGGGTTGGATAGCGGGAGGGTAAAAATTACTATTCCCACTCCAGTGAGTGGAACAGTAGGGTAAGTATTCAATAGTGTAGGGGCAAAAATTACTATTCCCACTCCAGTGAGTGCAACAGTAGGGAAAAAGTTGGACAGCGTAGGGGTAAAAATTACTATTCCCACTCCAGTGAGTTGAATAGTAGGGTAAGTGTTGGATAGTGTAGGGGTAAATATTACTATTCCCATGTACCCCCAAACCCATATCCACCCTAAAACGTAAAAAAAACTCAATTACTTACCTTATAATGTGCTGTAATGGCATGCGTTGTAATGGCATGGGTTGTAGTGACATGAGTTGTATTGTTTGCGTTGTAATGGCATGCGATGTAAATGCAGTCGCGTTGTAACAGCAAATTGTAACGGTAGTGCGTTGTAATGACTGCGTTTCAATGGTTGTTTCCCATGACTAAGTCTCTGCTACCAAGAGGTCTAGAGAATCCGAATCTCGGGCCATATTCTCAGAGCTTCCCGAACATGGATCTGTTTTTCCGTTCTGTAACCCTGAATCTGCTGGTGCCATTCGTACTCCAGGCCCTCAGGGGCCACTGAACACCTCCCAGTGCATGTGCTCTGACCTTAAAACAAGGTCAAACAAGGGCTTGGTAAGACCATAGGAAAACTGCGCAGAAAAATGCACAAGTGGTTTAAAAGTCAAAGGTCACATTTGGGCTTCAGTGTGCCTTTGTACCACCCACAAGAGCCCTGCTCTGGGGCGACCATATGTCAGAATAGACCTGTTTGACACGTTTAAATTCCTACGTCTGACATGAAGTTACCTCTAAGATGTGCCTTGGAGCCCACCAGGTCTCGGTGACTATTATAAGGAAGTGAAACATGCCACATATATTGCTGTCATGTCTCATGATTCAAAAGTGCTGTTCACTACAGAAGCGAAGGGGCAAAGGGGTTGAGTTCCATTACAGCGGAAGCGTAAATCAGTTTTACAGACCAGTAGAATCAGGTCCTGTGTTAAACACCGGGACAGTCTTGATCCGGTGGGATTTCCTTTAAGGGACTTCTGTTCCAACCAACTCATAATCCAGGCTGTAGGGTGGACTTACCTGTAAATCTGACCGCTTCATAGCCAGGCCGGTTCCTCTCACCCAAAGGAGTGACCTGGAAACAAGAGCAGTCTGTTTTACATTTAATGGGAGAGGGAAGGACAGCATCTTTATGGGCAGCCCATGGTCATGGCTGGCCAGCTTCAGTAGTTGAGATAGCCTCTAACATCTTCTAAAGTCCTTGAGTAGGGTTTAGAGAAGGTTCTGGTCATTCGGAAGAAGAACTGCAGAGGAAGGATCTAGGATGAGAAATGGGGCCTTATTTAGCGTTTAGTTGCTGCAGGACATCTGCCAAAAAGTTGTGGATGTCCAACCCGCTCTAATTAGAGTGAATAGAGGACCTATATACTCTACATCCAGCAGCCAAGGCATCCGCCACTTTTTCGTATATGCCAAATTCTAAATAATTTGCTCTGTAACAATACGTTCAGGGCCCTCTGCCAACCACTACTGAGCCATCTCTATAGTTCTGCATCCCACCACCAGGCTTGGAGGAGACAAGAAAACAACATAGAGTAAGCTGGCTTGACCTCAGTTGCCTACTAGGGGTGGGCAAAGAATTCTGCTCCGCCAGTACAAAGTTCCACAAAACTCTGCGAAGTGATGCGGAGCACAGTTTTTTCTCCCACACAGCTCGCCAACATTAAGTTGACAAGTACTTGCGAGAAACAAATTGCGCCCTGGACCACCACCCAGCGAGATTTCTCAATCCATGTGGTTTAGGCAAGTCGTGAATGCTCATGGTGAGAAAGCTGCTGCTCGAGTAAATGCCTACTTGAGCAGCGGAAGGCAGCAGCACTCTCCAGCGCAATGCGGAGTACAGTTTGCACTCATTTTACAGTGTGGGACAAACTACCGATGCTTAAAATCAGTGTGAGCAGCGCAACTTAATAGACTCCACCACTGGCAGAACTCGGTGGAGGGTGGCAGAGTTTTTGCAGCACTTCGCGGAGTTCCGCGGAGTAGAACTCTGTGATCTTCACTCAGGCCTAATACCTATCTAGGAGAGTGATGAGGCAGTGGACCTCCCTCTGGAGGTGATTCTCAAAGTGTCCCAAAAGCCGGCATCCTGAGGTGCACAGGGAAAGCCACAACAAGAACAGGAATTAACAAGGACAACAGGACGAGCATGTGGATGCTGCCCGTAGGAAGAAGGCTTAGAGAGGTCTGTCTCACACAGGAGCTGTTGAAAATTAGGAACATTTAGTACTTACCCCAAAAATGTAGTTGTTTTTTGAGAACTGTATGGATTTAGATATTTCTGACTTGGGAAGGAACAGAACAAGGTACGGAGACTACCCACAAAAAGTGCAACATCAAAGGGCAAGATGTCATAGTCACCCCACTCTGAGCTTTGTTCTGCTTGAAACAAAGCTTAATTGGGACTTAATGCAGAGAGAGTCACCTGCATAAATCCCTGCGGACCTGAACATGCAAACTTTGCCCCACTGGAGGATTTTGAGTGCCGGGAAGTCTCTGCATCCGAATGTAATGAATAACAAGGAAATAGGTGGCAAGGCGACCGCATCGCTGAGAATACTTTAGTGGCTACAGCTTTCAAGTCTGTCCTCCTCCGAGATTTTGACGGTTGCTTCATGTCCCTTAATCTCCCTGTGCCACTCTCTCACCCATCCCACAACCCTGCTCACAGGTCCTCACCACCCCTCTGAGGCCACTGCTGTTTTGCTCAGTTTTTTTTAAATTTTTTGTCACTTTACGCATAGTTTGCAATGCAGTACTCTTATTTAATATCCCTTTGCCATCTATCCCCACCCCCGCATGACACTGCTTGGCCGCCCCCCCAGATCGCTGCATTAAATTCTTGTTATTTTATATCACTCGCTTTTATTTATATAGCGCACCTAGCCATGGGCTCAGGAACATTAAACAATAGGCTCATTATCACAGGATGTTGAGCCGACACCAGACTCGAACACGGATCCCCAGTTCACCAGTTAGCAGCTCTCACCGCTGCACCACAACCTTTGCCTAGAAATGTTGCAGGGTGCAGTACCATATGTGACCAAAAGAGGTCCCAAGGGATACATAGTGACAGCCTCTGGTACTGCACCCTCAAAACACTCCTTGTGTTTTTTTGCAGTTTTAGCTCGAACCCAACCAGAAGGTTTTGGAGTGCTTTACGTGAGCATCAGTCCCAAAGTGGCAGCTCGTCAAGCTAACATTTTCCAAAAAGGATATCTGACAGTATTGCTCCTCGGCTCACTTGTAGAAAATGATGACTCCTACAAATGGCTCTTACCCTTTATTTCTTCTCCTTTCCCTAATTTGTTCCCCTGTGAAATGGATCCAAAAAAGAAATAAACACTTTGGCTGCAAATGTCGTCTTTTTCTGATATTTTTCTATTCCAAAGTACAGCCTCAGAACGGAGAGAAAAAAAAAGTTGCAAAATACGAAAAGTAGCCCTATTGGTATATTCAAAACCAAACACGTTAGCACCACTTTACAAAGTATGCCAGAGAAGCACTACTTTTGTTTTCTCTTCTGTCTTTGAACAACAGTGCTCACTGCTCCTAAGCTGCCACTGCCCCTCCCACCTTTTTCTTTCTTCCTCTTCCTCTTATTTCCTCTCTTTCTGTCTCTGTCTCACTCTCCTCACTTTGTGAAAGCAATGACTTCAACAAATGGCTTTTGCCCTCTCTTTTTTCTCCTTTCCTTTATTTGTTCCCCTATGAAATGGATCCAAAAAAACAAAAGTAAAACACTTTTGCTGCAAATGTCTTTGTCATGCATTTTTCTATTTGAAAGTGCAGCCTTGGGAATGGAGAGAACAAAGAAGGTTCAACATACGAAAAATAAAACATAAACACTTAATGAAGAAAGACAGAGTGGTCACAAAGTGGTCAGATTGATTTTATTCACAGGGTCAAGACTAACTTGCATATAGCTGGGTCTGAACTGGGGTGGCGAAATGAGCCAAAGAACGATGATTGATTCAACCCAGATCTGTGACTTGGGTGAATGTCTGTAAAGTTTCAGTGATCCGTCCATCATCTCCTTGTGTTTGCTTTGTTTGCCCTAAGTTGACATGGTATGCCCAGTCGTGGGTCCCTTGCTCACTTGCTCACTTTGCTACTGGATTCAAGCTAGCCTGGCTGATGAGGGGTGTTACCCCAAAACCGGTTCTAGGATGCTTGTTTCCGGTACAGGGAGGACCTGGCTTGGCAGTTAAGGCTGGACTGTTCCCATGAGGCACAGGGTCAAGACTGATTTGCATATGGCTATGTCTGAACTGGGGTGGCAAAGTGAGCTAAACAACAATGAAGGATTCAACCCAGATCTGTGACTGGGAGTGAGTGTCTGAAAAGTTTCAGTGCTCCGACCATCATCTCCTTGTGTTTGCTCTGTTTGCTCTAAATTAGCAGGGTATGCCCAGACGCGGGTCCCTTGCTCACTTCGCCACTGGATTCAAGTTAGCCTGGCTGATGAGGGCTGTTAGCCCGAACCCGGTCCCAGGATGCTTGTTTCCAGTCCAGGGAAGACATGGCTTGGCAGTTCGAGCTGGACTGTTCCTTGAGGCACAGGGTCAAGACTGATGTAAAGTTGTTCACTTCAAAGGGTCACAGCATTTAGGAATTAAGGTAAGTGGGTTTATTCATCGAGGAGAGAAATGGGTCAGCTTCATCTAACAAGCTTTGGCCAAACCATCTGCTGTGGAATCTGGAACACAGAATGGATTCCCGTTTCCAGGAGATCAGCAAGACACCACACATCCCCTTCGTTACCAGAGCAAGAACAAAAGAGTTAAACAAAAGAAGATGTAGAAAGAAAATAGTATAACATATACAAGAATGACAATATCAGAATAACATATCAATAATAATAAAATGTAATGAAATTTCATTTATCCAAATGATAATCTTTGCACCAGACTGAATGATGACATTATCTTTGCACACAATACCTATCTTGAACACCAGATTGTTGAGGAACAGAGTTCCGCCAATTTGTTCTATTTCATGAGAGCTTGGGAGATAATGCAACAGTGGAATCAGCAGTCTCCAAACATTCCCATTAGAGAGTTCTACAACTTGGTGACCCACTCTTACCACTTTCAAAGGGAGAGAAAACCAGGACTCCCCAGATTTTAGCAATTCTACCTTTCTTCACACGTACCCAATCATTTATCTTCATGGGAGAAATCACAGCTCTACCATGCTGATCTTGATCAGACCCACCCTTGTCGTTTTTCCTACACAATAAATTTCTCACCCATGCCTGACTCATGTTACACACACTCTTTCTTCCCCTCATTTTTTCAAAAGGAGATACATCCCTGTTACATCTAGGAGTATTTCTGTAACCCCAAAGTATTTCTTTGATAGCTCGAGTACAATTTTTTCCATTAGAAACGGCCAGTTGTAACCCTTCCTTGAACACCCCGATTAACCTGTCCACAATTCATTCCATTGCTCTGGGGATAATAAACAGATGAGCGTTTATGAACAATTCCATGACTGTCAAGGAAACCTTTCATCTCAGTGGATGTTAATTTCACCACATTGTCGGTATGAAGCGATTCAGGAAACCATTCTCTTTCAAATATATAATTTAAAAATTGAATCACAACTTTCGAGGTAATTTTGGGAACCAATCTAATATCAGGCCACTGAGATAGCTGATCAATAAGAAGTATGGCATACACAGGATTATGGCCAAAACTCATTGGACCCGCAATATCTAGAGATATACATTGCCATACACGAGATGGTCTAGAGATGGGAAGGCGCTCATAAGAAACAGTTTTTTTACATTAATCACTAATACAGAATTCAATACAACATCTGACCTTGTGCTCCACACACTTAACCATTGCTGGCCACCATAACTCGGTTCTAATCCTTCTTTTCATACTGGTCATACCGGGATGCCCTTCATGCGCCATATCAAGAATGGTTTTTTGTAAGTCTACGGCACAACAAGTTGCAAACCTCTCGTTAAAACGTAATTTTGCAAAGATAATTTATGGCCTACAAGAAAGAAAGGAAGAAGACTTTCTGAAATGTCAGCCTTACTAGGCCATGAAGAATTGATGTAACTTATAACCTCTTTTAGAACCACATCCTTGTCACACGCCTCGCTTCATTGATTCTCTTGTATACATCCCTTGGATACCTCACATATCAAAATAACATTCTCTAAATCATCATCCTCTTTAACCACATTGTCGTCAGCCACAGGTAGTCTTGATAAATAATCAGCATGAATGTTTTTACCCAAGGAATATACTCAACTTTAAAATGAAAATCCTGTAACTTGTATTGCCATCTTGCTACCCTAGATGTGGCACTACCACAACCTTTTGTTGTGAATAAATCCACAAGAGGACGGTGGTCAGTCTTCACCTTGCAAACAGTACCATAAACATACTTTCGAAAATACTCAATACCTCACCAACATGCAAGAGTTTCCTTTTCTAGAGTGGAGTATTTGCATTCAGCACCTCTTAACGGTCTGGATGCAACGGCAACTGTCACTAAATGACCATTTTGATTCTGCATAAGGACATCACCTAAACCATTATTGCTGACATCAGAGACAAGTACAGAGTAATAAGCAGTATTGAAAGTGGCTAAAGTAGGTGCAGATGAGATACATTTCTTCAATTGTTTAAATTTAATGTCACAAAATGACTGGTTCTTCATCAGAGTTTGCATATGTACAGTTTTGTCAGAAAACACAAAATAAACTTAGCGTAATACTCTGCAAGACCATGAAAAGATCTAAGTTGGTCCTTATTCTGAGGTTATGGTGCTTGTTCAATAGCTCTGATGAGATTTTGCTTGGGAGAAATGCCATGCTTGTTTATGGAATGACCCAAATAATCGACATATGTGACCCCAAACTTACATTTGTCCTTTGTTAAAGTTAAACCATTGTCCTGTAAAATACACAAAACTTTGTGAAGCGTATCGGTATGTTCATGTGAATTACAAGCAAAAACTAGAATATCGTCTTGAAAGTATAATACATTATTGATGTCTGTTAACAACTTATGCATTAACCTTTGAAAAATGGATGATACAGATATTAACCCAAAAGGCATTCTCTTGTATCTAAAATCACCCTCAGATGTGATAAATAAGGTGAGATGTTTGCTATCATCATGGAGGGCTATCTGATAATAGGCATTAGACAAATCAAGGGTTGAAAATATTGAGGCACCTTTGACTTTAGCAAACATCTCACCAATATTGGGCAGGGGATGCCTGTCCACCTATACACTGTTGTTGAGATCTCTTAAGTCAACACACAATCTGACGTGACCATTAGGTCTGTGTGTGACAACAACGGGTGACAACCACTCTGAACATTCGATCTCCTCAATAACATTGATCGAGATGACATAGTCTCACTAGTTCTTTATTGACAGCTTCCCTTAAATGTAATGATACATTTCTAACCTTGTGTACTCTGGGTACGGCATCATGTTTCAGTATGATTTTGTGGACAACATTTTTAAGGAGATCTAATTGAGAAGAGGAGAATACACTGAGAAACCGTTTTCCCCACACGGATGCAGGACCAATCCCAACATGAAAAATCAAATCTGAGTACCTAAACAGGATGGTTGGGGTCAAGAGTGATCATAAGGTCTCTTGGCTGAGGCCAAACTAAAAGGCATGAACCCTCCCTTGCAACATATAATTTTGAAGAAATGGTCTTCCCTTTGAAATTAATGGTAGTTGTGAAAAATCCCAAGACATCTATGGGTTTTCTCCCGTAACCAACTAGTTTGATGTCTGGAAGAGATAAACATATATTAGGAAACTCCTTTAACCATTCATCCACAATAAGAGTATATCTAGCCTCAGAGTCTTCCATGAATCTTACATCTTTATCTCCAATTACAACAGTGCAAAAAGGAGCATCTATCGCATTACTGTTAATTTCATAAACAGCTACAAGGAATTCTTCATCTTCGATATCACAATCGACCTCTTTCACTTGCTCAGCAAGTTGGTTCTTATAGTCAATAATTGTATTCATGAATTTGTTCTCATTCCTACACATCCTAGTGTGAACTTCTGACCTCTGAGACAATAAGATCATTCTCCCAAGGTATGAAGGCGGTCGCACTGTGGATGTCCTCGAACTTCCTACAGTGCAATGTGGGGAAGACAGAGGTCATGCTGTTTGGTGACGCCAAAATACTATGGACCCCGGACTGGTGGCCTTACGATCTAGGCCCGGTTCCTCCACCGAAGCAGGTGGTAAAGAATCTGGGGTTCGACAGGACCAGAATCTGTCTTTTAAGGAGCATGTGAACAGTGTAGTGGGAACCTGTTTCCATGTTATTGGGCTTCTTCGCAAAGTATTCCCTCTTCTTCCTGCCTCCACTAGAAAAACGCTGGTGCAGGCCCTGGTGCTGAGCCGGTTGGATTATTGCAACAGGTTGCTTGCATCAGCTAGTGAGGGGATACTTGCCAGGCTTCAAGTGGTGCAGAATACTGCGGCAAGATTGGTCCTAAATGCCCCCCCGAGACCTCCTTCAAAACCCTTATTGGCAAAATTACACTGGCTTTCTATCCGCCAAAGGGTTAAGTTTAAGATCTGTTGTATTGTCCATAAAGGACTACATGACCTAGGACCTTCCTACTTGGCCGAAATATTCCTCCCTTATAACCCCTCCCATAATCTTAGATCCTCCAACCAGCTTTTACTTCAGGCACCCATTGTAAAGAAGTCCAGACAAGGCAGAAAAGCCCTGTCCTCTGTTGGTCCAGCTCTCTGGAACAAACTTTCCTTGGTGCTCAGGCAGTGCACTGACCACTTAGCATTTTACGAAAAAGCTGAAAACCTTTTTATTCCAGGGCTAGCAGTCCCCCAATTAACTGTCCTTCTGTCTGTAGACCACTCCCCAGGGCATATGGCGCGGAGATACTCCTTCAGGAGTCTGATTCTAGCGAGGTATAAATGCAAAAAATAAATAAATAAATATTGCCCCTTTAATTTACAATATCTGCATACTTGACCAATAGCAGGAATCCTTTTGTCATTGGCCAAATGACCGGGAATGCCACACTTGAAACAAACATATACTTTTCTTTCTTGGTTGAGATGAGTTTTAGACTTAGATTTGTTAGAAGTGCCCCCATCAGCATTAGACTTTTTAACTAAATGAACCTCGGAGACCTTCTGTTCAGCAAGTTCCTTCGAGGCAAGTTTCATATCCTCGAAGCAATGAGCAATGTCAATGGCTGTGTTCAACATAAGATCTTCAGCAGCTAATAACTTTTCTTGTAGCTCGACATCAGCAACTTTGTGTACCAGTTGGTCACGTAGCATCCGGTCATGAAATGTAGAGTAATTACATTTGGATGCCAATATTCTCAAATCATTGACAAAAACGCCTATGGATTCATTTACTAATTGACATCTGCTAAGAAATTTGTGACGTGCAACAACCTTGTTGATTTTTTTAACATACAGCTTGTCTAATTGTTTAATAGCCTCATCGAATACATCAATATTGTCATCTGATGACGATGCATGATGCACAGTACTTGGAGGTACATGACTTAAAATACGCCTGCCTTCTGCACCTAGACAATGTTTTAAGATAGCAGTTTCTTCTTGTCCATATAATCATCACACCAATGGCTTCAATGTATGCCTCTAAACCTTCTTTCCATTGTTTCCACTCTAGAATGGGTTCAAAATAACTATGAACAGAACATGTCTGTAATGAAAATTAATTGGAAATAAGGTCATAACTTGTGATGATGAAGAGATTGTGAGGCACAGTATGAGAATGGCACAACACTAGAGAAGAGTGTTTAATTAGACATTTCATCAATTACAGGTGTGTGTGTCGTCGAGGTACTGAGATGACAGCATGCTTGCTTAAAGTGATAGAAAGTATCTTTGGCGTGCATGTCGGCGAAACGAAGCAACACACTGGACCACAATAGTTGAAGAGGTCAGCACTCTAGTCTTCATGCTTATTCACAATTTCACAAAGCGTCTATATCCAAAAGGAAGTCAGCACACGAGTCTCTATTGAGCTATGAACATATGCGCATTCGATAAGACTTCCAAAGTTTGGCAGGAGAATACACCTTCCAAGCTAACGGCTCCATGATACGCACAAAGGGTAGCGCTTTTGTGACAATGCACGGGAGTCAGAGTGTGCCGGTTTTACATTGAACGCGAGGGAAAGTTTAGCACGTCCAAGAGACAGCGCATGTAGGTTCCACATGTTCGTGGAACAATGCGCGTGTACAGACAGCGCATGCAGGCTTCATGAGAACCGCAGTTGAAGTATGAGATGTAGAGGAAAAGGGCAAAGTGCATAAAAATGAGAGGAATATCACCGCAAACTTTCATGTTGAAGCGATTTTGGGAAATGTGAAGAATGACCCACAAAGTCTTCACCAGACCGATTCAGGAGAGGCTCCGTCGCTTCTGACGGTGAACGGACTCAGGATCTGCTAACCACAGGGTTCCAGGCTTGAAGGTTCGTTTTCCAGTCCTTGCCAGTGTAAAGTTGTTCACTCCAAAGGATCACATCACTCAAGAATGAAAATAAGTGGGTTTATTCATTAAGGAGAGAAAGAGGTCAGCTTCATCTAACAAGCCTGGGCCAAACCGTCTAGCGTAGAATCTGGAACACGGAACATATTCCAGATTCCAGGAGATCAGCAAGACACCACAAATGATTTGCATATAGCTGTGTCTGAACTAGGGGTGGCGAAGTGAGCTAAAGAACGATGATGGATTCAACCCAGATCTGTGACTGGGGGTGAGTGTCTGAAAAGTTTCAGCGCTCCGTCCATCATCTTGTGTTTGCTTGGTTTTATTCATAACCAAACACATTAGTACCACTTTACAGAGTTTGCCAGTGCAGCGCTTCTTTCGTTTTCTCGTCTTTCTTTGAACAAAATTGTTTTTCCTGGGTGGGGAAGTGCACCATTCCTGAAGGTACTGTAATACCGTGAGAAGTTTGCTCCTCTGCTCATCGCAGTAAAACCAACCAATTGCATGCATGTATCTGCCTCGGTATTCACCTGTTACAACGCATTTTTTACAACGCACTACCACTACAACACAGGCATTACAACGCATACCATTACAACGCATAGCGCTGGGGGGCGCTCTAGGATAAGAGGTAAGTTTAATTTACTATCCAACACCTTCCCTAGGGTCCACGGGGACTGGAGTTAGAATAGTAAATTATACTTACCACTATCCAGCACCCCAAAGCGCTATGCGTTGTAGTGGTATGCGTTGTGAATACCGCGTTGTAATGGTATGCGGAGTAAAAGTATGCGTTGTAACGTCATACATCCATCTGCCTCACAACAGTGTAGGGGCCCCTTTCTAAATATGATGAGCCCCTCACCTTCCCCCTCCCCCTCACCGTTCTCATCTCACACTGCCCACCTTCCTACAGTGTTCCTTCTGCTTGGATGCTTGCAGCTGCCCCCCATCCATCCCTCCCTCTCTCTCTTCCTCTTCTTAGTCCCTCTTTCTGTCTCTGTCTCGCTCCCCTCTTTTGCAAAACACCATGACTTCAACAAATAGCTCTTACCCTCTTTTTCCTCTCCTCTCCTTTCCTTTATTTGTTCCCCTGTGAAATGTATTCTAAAAAGAAAGAAACACCTTGGCTGCAAATGACTTTTTCTGACATTTTTTAATCCAAAAAGCAGCCTCAGGATGGAGAGAAAAAATAGGTTCAAAGTACGAAACAAAAAACCTAAATAAAGCAAGAAAAAGTGGTCGCAATATAGGCAGATCGGGTTTATTCACAACCACACACTTAGCACCATTTTACAAAGTTTTCCAGTGAAGCGCTACTTTTGTTTTCACCTCTTTCTTTGAACAACATTGCTTCCCCAGGTGGGGTGCACCTTTTTTTTCTGAAGTTTTATGTAGTGAGAATTTGACCCAAATCCGGGTGTCCGGGCCTTTTACATGATCACCAGTTGCGTTACATGAGTACACATTTATTTTTGTTAGGCATGAGGAGAATACGTGATTTGCCCAGAATCACAGGATGCAGAGTGTCATTGTTGAGACTTGAACTAGGTTCCCCAGATTTGAGGTCGACTGCCCCAGCCGTTAGGCTTCATCCTCTCTTCAAATCTTGGAGGTACTGCAATACCTGGTTGATGGGCAAAGTGGAAAACATTTAATGTGATCCTTATCATCTGCTTTCCTGATTTTAGTTCATAAAGTGTGTACCAGAGCTCTGTATTCAGGGAGGTGGTTTTTGAATCCATACTGTTTAAGTTTTGTAAGAGTTTAAGCAATGGACATTGAAACTGGTCCCTTCCGCCCCGTCGTCATGTGCTTAACTTTTTAGGCAAAAAAAACAATGATTTCCGAATAATAACTGTGAATACATTAAGTTAACCATGTTGTTCCTGCTTACATTCCCCATGCTTTCCTTAATCTTGTATTTCCTGTGAGTGTTTGCTATTTCTAGAATGTTACTAATTTTTTGTTCAGCCAGAATATTACTCTGGTCTCCCCTCCCTCACAACGTAGATTCCAAGTTCTGGTTCTACAGCGCTGCAAAGTCATACGAGTGGGAATAGCGCTATGCAAATATCATCACTCCACTGCATGCAAAAAAATGTAAAACACATTGGGGCATTTTATCAACCATGGCGCTATAATTATCGCCGCTTTAGCGGCACAAAACTGCAGCTAAAGCGGCGATAATGGGCTTGATAATATGCCGTAGAGAATTCCCATAGAAGCCCATGTTCACACCAGAACATGGGCGTCTATGGGAAATCTCAAGGGCGTATTATCAAGCCCATTATCGCCGCTTTAGCAGCAGTTTTCTGCCGCTAAAGCGGCGATAATTATAAGGCTGTTCCTTGATAATATGCCCCATTGTTATTCTTAATGCCAATAGCTCTAACTCTTGCATATGCGAGACTCATTGCATTGCAAATGCTTGTTACTTCTAGTGCTTAGTTACTTAGCTATGATGGGAGCTAACACTTTGCTGTACCCAGTTAATAATCCAGTTTCTCACAGGCGTCATTCACGGCGGTCATTGGATCTTTCTAAAGCGCTTCTGTGTGTGGCGGGGGCTTTCCTAGGGTACGTTGTCGTCATCAGGTGTTTTGCCTGCTGGCACCAGGCGCATGCGTGCTTTGTTTCTGCGCTCCATCAATCAATCAGGATGCGTAAAGCGCGTAAAATCCTCGTGGGGGTCTCGAGGCGCGCTCCTTCACGCTGGTTTCCAGCTGGTTTCACACTGGGCATGGTCGGTGTTAATTTACGATGAACTAGTTGGTAGTGACGTCTGCTCCTGGTGGAACGAGGGGCGTCGTGGGGAGGGGGGTGTCGAGGGGGTGGGTACCCTTTTCATCCTCACACTGGAGGGGCAGGGGGTCATTGTGAGGAGGGCAGTGCCGACAGGGGGGGGGGGGGGTGACTCGGGGGTGGGTGACCTTTTCATCCTCACCCCAGAGGCGCAGATTTGAGAGGTTGCAGGGAATTCATCAATTTACCGTAATGTTCAGTTCTTTCCATCCTTTCCTGGCCCTGCTGGATTTTTCAATGAGTTCAAATCTTTAATTATACCCCTGTAACGATTTTCCCTGAAAAAAATAAGAACTGACGTAAAGATTGAAAGGTCAGACCACAAGTGGCTGCAATTTAATTTTCATTTCAAAACCAATTCCAGCTCCTCGCGGGGCTCGGCTGGTCCCACCGAGGTCTCTTTAGTCAGTGATTGTTGGCGTCCTTTGAGGGCGGGAAGAACGAGGGGGCATATTATCAAGGGGGTTTATCTCCGCTTTTTTGGCTTTAAAAGCCAAGAAAGCGGAGATAAAATTATCTCCCTATTACCTAGCTGTCGCTAACACCAGTTAGCGACAGCTAGTAGGAGATAGCGACCATCTTGGGCCCCACTCTGCATGTCAGTGATATTTTTCTCTAATGACATGCAAAGTGGGCGTGCCAAGATGTTAGCGACTGAAAACAGTTGCTAACATCGCTATCTCCTATTACCAACTTTTGGAGATATTCGTGCTAATCGCAAATATCTCCAAAAGCTAACACCTGCCCTGAGCAGTTCTTAGCCATGTTATCCAATGAGAGGTGGATAACATGGCTAAGAGCATTAGCTCGGTAATGCATGAATATCGCAGACTTTTCAGCGATATTCATGCATTGCGGCGATTTTTATCGCATTTGCGATAAAACTTGGTAATACCAAGGTTTATTTGCGGTAAAAATCGCCGCAGCTCAGCTGTAAATTTTTGTCTCTAACCAAGCAATAGCGATAATTATCGCTATTGCTTGGTATTATGCCCCGAGGGGTCTTGGGGCTTTACATTAATTCCTGACAGACCACAGGCCAGGCAGCTTTCAGAGAGGTGTGGGCGTGAACCTTCTGAAGGTCAGGCGGCCTCCTGTCGCACCTGTGCATGACGTCACGTCAAAGCATCCTTTGAGCAGCTGATACCTGTGCATGACGTCACGTCAAGGCATCCTCTGAGCAGCTAATACCTGTGCATGACGTCATGGGCATCCGCAGAATTGTTTCCAGGGGCGGGCAACATTTTAACTTCATCACCATCCTCCGACATGATTGAGCACAAGTATTAAATACATTAAAAAAAAATCTAATAAGACAAAGAGCTTAAATAAACAAAGAAACCCATAGGGGGGAGAGAAAAATATTGTGAGGCGCCATAGCAGACGACCTGGCAACTACAATAAAACAGGGAAAAACTAAATATAACCGGAAAAAAAAAACATTCTAAATCAGGTTGATGCGACTCTAGAGCATGGGTACTCATAAACTTTCTCTCGGGGGCCAAATTTAAAGTGTGGTTTGTGGCCGAGGGCCGCAACGGTGGGGGAGGGGTCAGTGGGGAGGGGGAGAGGCTAGAGCAACAAAAAAACTATGACCATGAGGTTGAACACAGGTCCCTGCAGCGGATGCCTTCGTCCACTTAGCCACCAGACCCGGCATACACACATCTTTCTTTCTCTCTCTCTCTCTCTCTCTCTCTCTCTCTCTCTCTCTCTCTCTCTCTCTCTCTCTCTCTCTCTCGCTCAGTCTGTCTCTCAGTCTCCCTCCCTCTCTCTCTGTCTACCTCCCTCTATCTCTCTGTCTCCCACCCTCTCCCTCTCCCTGTCTCCCTCTGTCTCACTCACTCTGTCTGGCTATCTCTCTCCCCCTCGCTCTCTCTCTGTCTCTCTCTCTCCATGTCTCCCTCCCTCTCTCCCCCTCCCTCTGTCTCCCTCCCTCCCTATGTCTGTCTCTCTTCCTCTTTCTGTCTACCTCCCTCTGTCGCCCTCCTCCCTCTGTCTCCCTCTGTCTGCCTCCCTCTGTCTGTTGCCCTTTGTCTGTCGCCCTCTGTCTGTGTCTCCCCCTGTCTCCCTCTCTCTGTCTCACTCTCTCTCTGTCTCCCTCTCTGTCTTCCTCCCTTTGCCTCCCTCCCTCTGATTGTCTCCCTCTGTATGTCGCCCTCTGTCTGTCGCCCTCTGTCTCCCTCCCTCTGTCTCCCTCCCTCTGTCTCCCTCAGTTTGTCACCCTCTGTCTGTCGTCCTCTGTCTGTCGCCCTTTGTCACCCTCTGTCTGTCTCCCTCTGTCTGTCTCCCTCCCTCTGTCTCCCTCCCTCTATCTCCCTCTCTCTGTCTTCCTCTCCCTCTGTCACCCTCTGTCTCCCTCCCTCTCTCTCTCCCTCTGTCTGTCGCCCTCTGTCTCCCTCCCTCTGTCTCCCTCCCTCTGTCTCCCTCCCTTTGTCACCCTCTGTCTGTCGCCCTCTGTCTGACGCCCTTTGTCACCCTCTGTCTGTCTCCCTCTGTCTGTCTCCCTCCCTCTGTCTCCCTCCCTCTATCTCCCTCTCTGTCTCCCTCTCCCTCTGTCATCCTCTGTCTCCCTCCCTCTCTCTCTCCCTCTGTCTCCCTCTATGTCGCTCTGTCTGTCTTAGTCTCTGCCGCTATCTGCCTGTCCCTGTCTCTGCCTCTATCTGTCTGTCTCTATCTGTCCCTGTTTCCCTCCCTCTGTCTCCCTCTATGTCTCTTTGTCTGTCTTAGTCTTTGCCTCTATCTGCCTGTCCCTGTCTCTGCCTCTATCTGTCTGTCACTATCTCTCTTAGTTTCCCTCCCTCTGTCTCCCTCTCCGTCTCTCTGTCTGTCTCTGCCTCCATTTGTCTCTGTCTCCCTCCCTCTCCCTCTCCCTGTCTCCCTCTGTCTCACTCACTCTGTCTGTCTATCTCTCTCTCCCCTGCTCTCTCTCTGTCTCTCTCTCTCCATGTCTCCCCCCTCTCTCCCCCTCTGTCTCCCTCTCTCTCTCTCTCTCTCAGTCAGTCTCTATGTCTCCCTACCTCTCTCTCTGTCCCCCTCCCTCTGTCTCCCTCCCTCCCTCTGTCTGTCTCTCTTCCTCTTTCTGTCTACCCCCCTCTGTCGCCCTCCTCCCTCTGTCTGTCTCCCTCTGTCTGTTGCGCTTTGTCTGTTGCCCTCTGTCTGTGTCTCCCCCCTGTCTCCCTCCCTCTGTCTCCCTCCCTCTGTCTCCCTCCCTTTGTCACCCTCTGTCTGTCACCCTCTGTCTGTCGCCCTCTGTCTCCCTCCCTCTGTCTCCCTCCCTTTGTCACCCTCTGTCTGTCGCCCTTTGTCACCCTCTGTCTGTCTCCCTCCCTCTGTCTCCCTCCCTCTATCTCCCTCTCTCTGTCTCCCTCTCCCTCTGTCACCCTCTGTCTCCCTCTATGTCTCGTTGTCTGCCTCTATCTGTCTGTCTCTATCTCTCCCTGTTTCCCTCCCTCTGTCTCCCTCTCCGTTTCTCTGTCTGTCTCTGCCTCCATTTGTCTCTGTCTCCCTCCCTCTCCCTCTCCCTGTCTCCCTCTGTCTCACTCACTCTGTCTGTCTATCTCTCTCTCCCTTGCTCTCTCTCTCACCATGTCTCCCCCCTCTGTCCCCCTCTGTCTCCCTCTCTCTCTCTCTCAGTCTGTCTCTCTGTCTCCCTACCTCTCTCTCTGTCCCCCTCCCTCTGTCTCCCTCCCTCCCTCTGTCTGTCTCTCTTCCTCTTTCTGTCTACCTCCCTCTGTCGCCCTCCTCCCTCTGTCTGTCTCCCTCTGTCTGTTGCCCTTTGTCTGTTGCCCTCTGTCTGTGTCTTCCCCCTGTCTCCCTCCCTCTGTCTCCCTCTCTCTCTGTCTCCCTCTCTGTCTACCTCCCTCTGATTGTCTCCCTCTGTCTGTCGCCCTCTGTCTGTCGCCGTCTGTCTCCCTCCCTCTGTCTCCCTCCCTTTGTCACCCTCTGTCTGTCGCCCTTTGTCACCCTCTGTCTGTCTCCCTCTGTCTGTCTCCCTCCCTCTGTCTCCCTCCCTCTATCTCCCTCTCTCTGTCTCCCTCTCCCTCTGTCACCCTCTGTCTCCCTCCCTCTCTCTCTCTCCCTCTGTCTCTCTCTATGTCTCGTTGTCTGTCTTAGTCTCTGCCTCTATCTGCCTGTCCCTGTCTCTGCCTCTATCTGTCTGTATCTGTCCCTGTTTCCCTCCCTCTGTCTCCCTCTATGTCTCTTTGTCTGTCTTAGTCTCTGACTCTATCTGCCTGTCCCTGTCTCTGCCTCTATCTGTATGTCTCTATCTGTCCCTGTTTCCCTCCCTCTCTCTCCCTCTCCGTCTCTCTGTCTGTCTCTGCCTCCATTTGTCTCTGTCTGTCTCTGTCTGTCTCTGTCTCCCTCCCTCCCTCTCTCTCTGTCTCCCTCCCACTGTCTCCCTCCCTCTCTCCCTCTGTCTCCAGCCCTATCTGTCTACCTCTCTCTCTGTCTCCCTCTGCCTGTCTTTGTCTCCCTCCCTCGGTCTCCCTCCCTCAGTCTCCTTCCCTCGGTCTCCTCCCTCTGTCTCCCTCCCTGTCTCCCTCCCTCTGTCTCCCTCTCTCTCTGTCTCCCTCTGCCTCCCTCTTTCTGTCTCCCTCTCACTCTGTCTCCCTCCCTCTGTCTGTCTCTGTCTCTGTCTGTCTCCCACCCTGTATCACCCTCTATCTGTCTCCCTGTCTCCCTCCCTCCCTCTGTCATCCCCTTCCCTCTGTATGCCGCCCTCTGTTCCCTCCGTCTCCCTGCCTCATTGTGTTTATCTATTATTATGTCCCCCCCTCGCCTCTTTTCCTATCTTCTTTCATCAATCATTTCTCCCTCTTTCCTCTCCCCCTCTCTACTCCCCCCTACGTCTCTTATTTTTCCTTTTGGCTCTGTCTTTCTCTGTATCTCTCCTCTGCTCGTACGTCTATCTTGGCCTCAACATGGAGGGTTAATTACATTTTACACTACAACATTGTCAAAATCGAATTTTCATTTTTTTCCATTTTTAGTCATATTGTTCTTTAAATGTAGTTATTTCAGTTCTTAGTGTTTTTTCCCGGAGTTTTTTCACTGTTAGCTGTATACAGCATTCTCCCCATTGCACAAACGGATGGAATTTCATAAGAAAGTTTCAATTTCAATCTGGTCTGTCACTTCACAGTTTTTAAACTCAGAATGTTTGCACTAACCCCGCTCCCCAAACGCCCCCCCGCGCCCGTCGCTTTTTATCTGATCGTTGTGGACTGCTGTGCGAGACTAAAGCTCCTGTCCCCTGCCTAAGACTTGCTAATTGCGCTGCTCATCTCCTGAGGCCTGGGATGGGCGGAGATGCTCCATGCTGTGCCTCCTCCGCCGGCCCGTCATTCTGCCCATGACGATGGACCGGCCTCACTCTGTGGCCTGCTGAGTCACACTCGACGCTGTAGGTAGGAAAGTCGGCCCAGGTATGTGGGCCCATCCTCTAGAACCGGGCCTGGATCCAGGTGGGGGCAAGCGCCCCCTCTTGCCCCCTCTGCGGACGCCCATGCATGACATCACGTCAAAGCATCCTCTGAGCATCTGATACCTGTGTATGACGTCACGTCAAAGCATCCTCTGAGCAGCTGATACCTGTGTATGACGTCACGTCAAAGCATCCTCTGAGCAGCTGATACCTGTGCATGACGTCACGTCAAAGCATCCTCTGAGCAGCTGATACCTGTGCATGACATCACGCCCAAGCATCCTTTGAGCAGCAGATGCAGCGAGGGTCACCTGCCCAGGAGCCTCCCAGGAAGGCTGGACCTCGGGTGGGAAGAGGCTGCGGGGCAGGGAGCACCGGTAATCCTCCTGGCTCGGACATCTTTGTTTCTGGGCAAAAAGAGACAAAAGTACCCCCGCGGCGCGAGACCTTATTACATGAATAGTGCGCACAGGCCCGATGCACCGTAGTTGGCTGAACCTGTCACGCTCACTGCGCGGTGCTGTCCACAGCGCAGGCGCAGACTCATGCCGGCACTAGGTACAAAGGCCAGTACTGGAGGATGAGTCAGCATCTCAAACTGTGGGTTCACATTTCAATGGAGGGGCCTGGCCTGATGCCATAGGTTGGACAGAGACCCCACCCCCATGGATGCGGCCTTTATACCCCGCATCCATGCACGTGCGGTCCCTGCCCATCCCCTGAGGTCCGACCAGTCCCACCATTGAACTGTGAATCAACGGGTTGAAGCTGCTGGGGCATCTCTTAGTGCTGGCTTATACATATGTCTGTACGTACATACACCCAGCAGGTTTGCCGAGCCAACCGCGGAGGGCGCTCCTTCTCACACCTAGCGGCCAAGGCTTGGAACAACCTCCCCCAACCATGGAGGGCGCTTCTTCTCACACCTGGCGGCCAAGGCTTGGAACAACCTCCCCCAACCATGGAGGGCGCTTCTTCTCACACCTGGCGGCCAAGGCTTGGAACAACCTCCCCCAACCGCGGACGGCATTCCTTCTTACACCTGGCGGCCAAGACTTGGAACGGTCCTCCCCCATCCGCGGAGGGCGCTCCTTCTTACACCTGGCGGCCAAGGCTTGGAACAACCTCCCCCAACCACGGAGGGTGCTCCGTCTTACACCTGGCGGCCAATACTTGGAACAACCTCCTTTAAACGCGGAGGGCGCTCCTTCTCACACCTGGCGGCCAAGACTTGGAACAACCTCCCCCAACCGCAGAGGGCGCTCTTTCTTACACCTGGCGGCCAAGACTTGGAACAACCTCCCCCAACCATGGAGGGCGCTCCTTCTCACAACTGGTGGCCAACACTTGGAACCACCTTCCCCTGCACCTCAGGACCGCTCCATCGCTCCAGCAATTCAGAAGGGACCTGGATGTTTGAATGAACAACTCACCGCACAGCAGCCAACAGCTCAAGCACCTCGAGACCCTTATGGGTGATTGGCTGCACTCTATAAATGTTTGATTGATTGATTGATAAATGCATGCATACATACATACATACATACATACATACATAGTAACTCTAAACAGCCTTGAAAAAGTCCCAGATCTGCAAGCTCTAAAAGGGGGAAACACAAGTTTGTTTTTCCACTGGCCACTGATAAGCTGTCATCACTTTGGAGAAGGAGGACACTGGAAGCAAAAATGTTGCCGTAGTAATCTCAAGTGTACGTGTGGCATACTGGGCCGGCCAGGCGGAAGCGTATTGACAACAATGAAGGCGCACAAGATTCACAGGGAAATCAGAACGTTGCGGGCCTCGATCCCGTTGCAGCAAGTTGATACAGTGCGGTACCTTGAGGGCGCAGCTCACAGTCTTCAGTCGTCCTCCTGGGTAGGGGACAAGTCGTACGCTGTTAGTGCGCTTCGTGGCATTAGCGTATCTCCGGGTCTCTTTCAATCAGCGGGTGTGTTCTCACAGGCAGGCATGGACCACGACCTCCAGTATGGACGGTACTGCGGGTCACCTCAGGAGGGCGGCGCGACCTGTATCGTGATTTGGGAGGCAAAGCGGGGGGCCGGGTATGTTCAGGCATACGGGCGGCCGTCCAGGCGTAGATCGCTCTCCGAAGGGGAATTCCGGCGGGAGGGGCGAGAGAGCACTTTGGCGCACTCCAATAGCGGGCGGGGTGGTAGAGGAGCAGGCAGCCTGACCCGAGGGGCAGAGAGCGGCTCTACACGAGCGGGCTCTCAATGGGCAAAAAGGCAGGCAAGCTCCTGAGTACCACTGCCCTAGGAGGGGGCGAGGGGGCGCAGTCTCAGCTCTGGCGGGAGGAACACGCGGCTCAATTCACAAGACGAGCGAAGACACAAGGAACCCACTGGTCCTGGGTTTCCGTTCAGGGGGAAAGCTCAGTCAAGCCCTTGGAGATAGTTCTCAGCACAATAAAGCAAAGTCCTCTTAGGTCTTCTCCTCTCCTTCCTCAGAAAGGCAAACTGGGGGCCAGTCCTTCAGCTTCTTCTTTGGTCCTTCTAGTTGGGCAGAGGTTCGTTGTGGGAAAACAGGATCTGATTTGTTAGGAGCTGGGCTCCTACATTTATAGTCAGTTTCTTTTGTTATTTCAGGCCAGGGGGGCCTTTGCATAGTCCATTTCAGTTTTGGAGCACTCTGTTTTGCTGTTCCTGGCTTCGCCTTTCAGTGTGAGGGACAGGGCCATCAGACGCTCCGCAGGAGGTGGAGCCAGCATCGAGATGGCAAGTATAGTCAGGAGCACTCTGATGACAGTCCTCCCTCTTCCTGGGCCAGGTGTCGGGCAGAGTCATCAGTCGCTCCCCAGGAGGTGGAGCCATCATTGTGGTGGCAGAGCACAGCCCTATTCAGAGTTACGGGGCACTCCCACCACCCACTCTGGTGTAATCCCTCTACTCACCACCTGTCATCCCCAGCTCTATCACTCACACAACCCAGATAGCAGATACACATCCTGGCAGAGGCGGGCTGAAATGGTTAGGCAAGCAAATTCTAACTTTCTAAAAGTAGCATTTGCAAACACAGGATATTAAAATAAACTTTACTAAAAGAAGTATTTTATTATTCTGAGTTCAGGCATACTAAACTTGACTTTCTACCATGCTTCCTTAGTCTGTTGGGATTATATAGTGTAATAATTCCAGCAGCCCATTCTGGCCTATGGAGAGTAGGTAGCCTTCAATAGTGAAAAACGAAAATGGCTGTAATTCACTATTAAGACATGCCACACATATCAGGGCTGGTCCTACCTTACAATGCACCCTGCCCTAGTGCCTACCATAGGGGTGACTCACATGAAGTAAAGGGAAGGTTTAGAGGCTGGCAAGTGTGTGCACTTGCCCCGCCAGCATGACAGTACCAGACTGCACGCAGGTTCTGCAATGGCAGACCTTAGACACATTTTAGAAGGCTGCTTCTGTGGGCGGCGCATCCAGCGCTGCAGGCCCACTAGCAGTATTTGTATTTACAAGCCCTGGAACTCCTTGTGCACTTTACTGGGGACTGACAGTAAGACAAATGAGCCAATCATGGAAATCAATTACAGGTGCACTTTATATTGGGAGAGCATATGCACTTTAGCACTGGTCAGCAGTTGTAAAGTGCCCAGAGTCATTAAACCAACAAAAACAGGTCAGAGAGGATACAGGAGGAAGGCAAAAAGTTCAGGGATGACCCTGCCAAGAGGGCCAAGTCCAACAGTGACCCTCTCCCAGACCTGCTCTCTCAGAACCCTGATGATGGTTCAGTTGATGGAGTAGCCTTGGCAGGCAGTCTCACTGACTAACAGCAGAATGACAGCAGACAAGTTCTGCAGACCTACAGACATACATTTTCACTGACTCCAAGTCAGACTACCTGGTGCACTCATGAAGTGGACACTGGGGACAGTCTGCCTGTTAAAAGTAAGATTTACAGGCAACCTGATCATGTCAGGGACTGTATCAGGACAGAGGTCCAAAAGATGTTGGAGTTGGGAGTCATTGAACCATCAGAAAACCCTTGGGCCAGTCCAGTAGTCCTTGTGCCTAAACCTCACACCCAAGATGGTAAGAGAGGGATGAGGTTTTGTGTGGACTACAGAGGTCTCAATGCTGTCACTAGGACAGATGCCCATCCCATACCCAGGGCAGATGAGCTCAAAGACAGATTGGCTTCTGCTGAGTTTTTGAGCACATATGACCTGATGATGAAAAGCCAAATACAGCATTTTCAACCCCTGGTGGACCATATCAGTTTGTGGTAATGCCCTTTGCTCTGAAAAATGTACCTGCCGCATTTCAAAGGTTGGTGAACCAAGTCCTCTACTGTGCAGCTTATCTAGATGATATTACTGTCTTTAGCTCCACCTGGGAAGATCACCTGATCCACCAATGTTTTGGAGGCCCTGCAAAAGACAGGCCTAACTATCAAGGCTACCAAGTGCCAGATAGGGCAAAGTCAGGTTGTATACCTGGGCTACCTTGTAGGTGGAGGCCAGGTTCAACCATTGCAGAGCAAGATCCAGACCATAATGGACTGGACTGCTCTAACCACCCAGACTCAGGTCAGAGCTTTATTGGGCCTTTCAGGGTACTACAGGACATTTGTCAAGTGGTTTGGTTCCATTGTGACACCCCTTAATGACTTTACTTCCAAGAAAATGCCTAAGAAGGTTCAGTGGACAGTCAGCTGTCAAAAAGAATTTGATGACCTGAAGCAGGCCATGTGCACTGCACCAATTCTGCAAAGTCCAGATTACTCCAAAGAATTCATTGTTCAAACAGATGCTTCTGAGTTGGGAGTGGGGGCTGTGCTTTCACAATTGAATAAAGATGGTCAAGACCAGCCAGTAGCTTTTATTAGCAGAAGGCTGACCCCTACAGAGAAACGTTGGTCAGGTATTGAGAGGGAGGCCTTTGCTGTGGTTTGGACACTGAAGAAGCTGAGGCCATACTTGTTTGGTACTCACTTCAAGGTTCTTTGCAGGTCTGCATTGTCGAGGTTCCTGCCGTATCCCGAAGACGCTGTGACACAGCGCATGGACCTCCAGACATCTCTGACGCTGCTCGACGATCCCAGCAAAGCTGAGACCCCTGGCTTACACGAGAGACGTGGGACCGGAACTCCTGGAGATCCTGCATCGATTCCTGAGGTAACTCGCAGTTGTTCATTGGGGTATGAGAAGCCCCAGTCCCGAGCACCATTTGCACCGAAGCTCAGGCCTCCACACTCCACGAGTGTCCCGTGGGGCCCGCTCATTCATTTCAGCTTGACACATCTTCCCGGTTCCTAGTCTGTTGGCTGGTGAGCCCCGGAAGACTTACTTTTAAATTTAACTTACTTTTCTGGTTGCTCCGGGCTTTCTCCAGTTTCCCTACAAAGGAGAAGCGCCCCAGATCTTGCTGGTCTGCACTGAAGTCAATCTTTATCTCCTGCGTGGATTGCGTTTGCCAAGGCTTGTTGGGTCCAATCCGGATACCAACACAGCAGTCAACTAGATCCTTTATAGGACAGCTCAAATCCAGCTCCTCGTCATCGTCGACTCCTCCTGGACCTCGTGGCTGCAGAGACAAGCTTCACCTCCTCACCTGAAATCACCCAACATCGCCTGGTTCCTTCCTGGTTCCTTCCTGGTCACTGGCAAGTGACCCGGACTCTGTCCCTTCTGGTTTCAGGTTCTTCAGATCTTCGATCCACCCTTGGATCCACCCTGACGCTTTTCCTCTGGTCGCATGCAGCACTTCTTTGCAGCTCTCCATTGAAAACGACTACGAAACCCGACACCAAAAGGCACCTATGCACCCGGTTTCCTTGGGTGAGGTAACACGAGTACTCCGGTGCTCCTGTGAGTCTTGACTCTCGAAGTGGCCTAGTCTAAAGGGGTTTCATTGTAGTCCATCGGAAGTGTCCTTAAATTGTATATTTGTAACTTCTTCGTTTCCCATAGAAAGTCAATGGTAACCCGTGGCTGTGTTTAGACACTGCACACGTCTCCTGTGGGTCTCCTACTTTCTAAACTTTGGTTGTTTAGAGTAGCCCCAGCGATTCCACAGGCCCCAGGCCTGCTTTCTAACTCTCACGTGGTTCTTATACCACTATTTTAGTATATGGTTTGTGAGGCCCCTAGGGCAAAACGTATACTGTGCAACTAATCATATGCTAATTGAGTAACCTGTATTGTACTTTTACCTCTGACCTCATAAAGAGTGCAGAGGGGTTGTGTTTCGAATAAATACATATATATTTGATATATACCTTGTGTGGTGTACTTTCATTTGGTACTCAAGGGATTATAATTGGTAAAACAACTTGCTTAATGCACTCTCTGAAGTCTTAGCCTGATGACTGCTGGTCCATTCTACCACTAGGATAGCTTTCTATAAGGTTGACTTTACAACCACCATCAATAAGGGTCGATTAGACTGGTGCAAGGTGCCCACTAGAACTAGTGGACATCATATGCCAGGCTAACTTCTCACAGTGATCACCGACATAATATCGAGGGACAGAATATCGACTATCAATAAAATTGTGTAAAAAATATCGACAGACAGAATATCGAGTTTGTATCTACAAACAGGTAAGTACAAAAATATCAAGTATAAAATATTGTTTACTAAAATATAGTTTATAAAAATATCGACTTTATTAAAAATAATGTTAAATTAAATTAATATTAAAAATTAATTACTAAAATATACTTACAAATACTTAAATTAACTTATAATAATTATTAAAAGTTATATATACTTTTTTTTAAATCACATGTTAAAATTACTATTCCCACTCCAAAGAGTGCAATCGTAGGTAAAGCGTTGGATAGCGTAGGGGTTAAAATGACTATTCCCACTCCAGTGGGTGCAACAGTAGGGAAAGCGTTGGTTAGCGTAGGTGTAAAAATTACTATTCCCACTCCAGTGGGTGCAACTGTAGGGAAAGCGTTGGATAGCGTAGGGGTAAAAATTACTATTCCAACTCCAAGGAGTGCAACTGTAGGGAAAGCGTTGGATAGCGTAGGGGTTAAAATTACTATTGCCACTCCAGTGGGTGCAACAGTAGGGAAAGCATTGGATAGCGTAAGGGTAAAAATTACTATTCCCACTCCAAAGAGTGCAACAGTAGGGAAAGCGTTGGATAGCGTAGAGGTTAAAATTACTATTCCCACTCCAGTGGGAGCAACAGTAGGGAAAGCGTTGGATAGCGTAGAAGTAAAATTTACTATTCCCACTCCAGTGGATGCAACAGTAGGGAAAGCGTTGGATAGCGTAGGGGTTAAAATTACTATTCCCACTCCAGTGGGTGCAACAGTAGGGAAAGCGTTGGATAGCGTAGGAGTTAAAATTACTATTCCCACTACAGTGGGTGCAACAGTAGGGAAAGCGTTGGGTAGCGTAGGGGTTAAAATTACTATTCCCACTCCAGTGAGTGCAACAGTAGGGAAAGCGTTGGATAGCGTAGGGGTAAAAATTACTATTCCCACTCCAAAGAGTGCAACAGTAGGGAAAGCGTTGGATAGCATAGGGGTCAAAATTACTATTCCCCCTCCAAAGAGTGCAACAGAGGGAAAGCGTTGGATAGCGTAGGAGTAAAAATTACTATTCCCACTCCAGTGAGTGCAACAGTAGGGAAAGCGTTGGATAGCGTAGGAGTAAAAATTTATATTCCCACTCCAGAGAATGCAACATTAGGGAAAGTAAATACTTCATATATTATTGTAAAAAAAGTAAATTAATATCTATAAAAAATTATTTAAAAGTAATTACCAATTTAATATAATATAATAATTAATCAATTAAATTACTAATTAACATTAATTACTACAATTAGTTACCTATTATTACAAATTAATTAGGAATTAACTATTAATTATTTAATAATTAAAAATTAATTAACAATCAATTAGAATTAAATACAATTAAATTAATGTAATTATTTAATTATTTATAAATAAATTACTTCCCACCCTATTCCCCTATAAACCAACAACCCGCTACAGAAAATAAATTTGTAAAATTAAAATAATTACCAATGAATCAATTAATTAAAATTAATTACCAATTAAAATATAATTAATTACCAAATATAAATTATTAACTATTAATTATAAATTAATACCAATAAATAAATTTACACAATTAATTAATTATAATTGAATTACTTCTCACCCTATTCCCCTATAAACCAACAACCCACTACAGAAAATAAATTTGTAAAATTAACATAATTATCTATTAATCAATTAATTAAAATTAATTACCAATTAAAATATAATTAATTACCAAATATAAATTAATTAACTAATAATTATAAATGAATACCAATAAATAAATTTACATAATTAATTAATTATAATTACATTACTTCCCACCCTATTTCCCTATTAACCCACAACCCGCTACAGAATTAAATTACGCAAAAAAGAAAAATACAAAAATCATTAATAAAAATGAATTATAACATAAATACACACTTTTCACACATATTCTAACATAAAAAACACTATAAAAAATTTGATATTATAAAAAAATAAATATTTTTAATTATCTATATTATATACTTCGATATTTTATCTTTCTATTTTTTTAACATTCGATATTACATTACTTACCTTAAAAAAATTTTTTTGATATCTATATTCTGTCCATTCGATATTTTGTCCAATCTATATTTAAAACTCGATATTATGTCCAATTGATATTTTGGACTCGATATTTTGACTGTTGACCTTCTCACAGTAATCATCTGTGATACCAAAGCTTTCATCTTAGATGACAAGGTGGAGGATTACAAAGGTCTGCTCTGGTATGATTTATTCAGGATCCCAAAGGTCTGCTCCTTTATAGTTTAATCAGGAGTACAAAGGTCTGTTCTGTTATAGTGTAATCAGACATACAGAGGTCTGCTTGTTGGGTGCTCGGAGCTTGGCTGTCACAAGTTCCTGTCACAGCTCGTGACTGTCTCGCTCCGTGCTGTGCGTTATTTCATTCTTTATCCAAGGGCATTTTTCAAATGTATAGAGGTTTGGGGGAGTTAGGATTGTGATGCTGTTGAGGCATTCTTCATTTGACTCAGACTCGACAACATGGAAAATAAACCTGTCTCCACACAAAGTGTCTCCTTGGATTAATGTTCTTGCGGAACCGTCTTCATTACACTGACGACGAGGATGGGACCATAGAACTAGGAATTCTATTACAGACGTGGGAGTAATAGACACCTAGCTAATTTCAAAATGTGTCCTGCTATTGAGAAAATGTGCACTAAATGTAACAGGAAAGGTCATTTCTCAAAATTTTGAAAGTCTCTTCCCAAGAAGGTCAACTACATACAATGTTTGGAAGATTGCGATGACTCATATGACACTGTGGAGAAAGAAATTAACACTGTCATCAATGTTTGTAGAGACACGGGTCTTTCTAAATTTCCTTCCTGCTCCATTTATGTAGATAATGTAAAATTGCAATTTTTATTAGATTCATGTGCATGGTACACTAGTGTATCTTCTGACTTCTTCCATAATAACTGGCCAAATAGAACCCTTTGTCCACCAGATGTGTCACGTAGTGGCTACACTGGACATAAAATTGATTTAATGGGTTTCTTTAGAGCTTAGTTAGTTTTTGTAGGACATCATGCATTTTGTAAAATTTATGTTGCCAAGTTTGGACAATCCTTATTAGGATGGACTCATCAAGAAAAATTAAAGATTGAACTTGATCCCAACGCTAATCCTCCTGTTTATTCCGTCTCTTCTGAAAAAGTAACTCATCAAGTGAACTCAAGCTACATTAAAGAATTAATTTAACTATTTCCCAATGTATTTAGTGGGAAACTTGGGAAATATCAAGGATTTGAGCACACAATAAAGCTTAATGAGAACGCAATACCGGTTCGCCATAAAGTAAGAAATGCACCCCTATCATATAGAGACAAGTTAAAAGACATGCTTAAGGATTTATGTGAGAAGAGTATCATCAAACCCATTGAGTCATCTCCGTGGGTTTCTCCCATCGTTATTTCAGTTAAATCGTCTGGCGAACTGAGACTGTGTGTTGACTTGCGCAGCCTAAACAATGCCATTTGGGTGGATACCCATCCTCTACCCAACTTACACGAACTGGTATCAACCTTAGCAAGGGCTCAAGTATTTTCGTGCATTGACTTGGCCAGCACATACCACCAAGTTGTATTAGGTGAAGAATCAAAGAATTTGACAGCCTTTATCACCCCTGAAGGTCTTTTTAGGTTCTGCCATATGCATTTTGGCAGTGCAGCTTCTGTCTTCCAGAGATTAATGAAAGACACCTTAGAAGGCCTAACATGTGCCATTGCCTTCCAAGATGACATTTTGGTATATGGCAAAGACAATGATGAACATGATCATAACCTGAGGAAAGTCATAGCTGCTTTGTATGAGAAGGGTCTCACTCTCCGCCTGGATAAATGCAAAATCAAGGCGTTGGAAGTGGAATATCTTGGACATACTATCAGTGGAATGGGAATCAAACTCAAACGTAAACATGTTGAAAGCATTGTTAACGCTCCTGTTCCTGTCTCTAAAGAACAGCTTATCACTTTTCTTGGTTTAACAGAGTTTTATGCAAAATTCATACCCAATTACTCTTCAAAAATGGACCCCTTTAGACGTCTTCTTAAAAAGAATGCTAAGTTTTGTTGGTCTAATATCTGTCCCAAACCTTTGAGAATTTGAAAAGTTTTATTGTTAATGTTCCTTGTCTCAAACCATTTGTATCTGGGACAAGTTGTATTGTTATGGTCGATGCCAGCAATACAGGTCTTGCGGGTGTTTTATTACACAGAGATAATGGAAAGGAATGGATTGTTGCATAGGCGTCCAGAGTTTTAAAAGATTTGGAGAAAAACTACTCTGTCATACAAAGAGAACTACTAGCGTGTGTGTGGGGTGCTGAACACTTCAGAACCTTTTTATGGGTTACAAAATTTACTATCAAAACCAATCACAAGCCTCTTGTTTTCCTTATGGCTCCAGGGGGAGGACATTCCATGTCAGCACGTTTAGCTTGATTGGCTTCAAGGTTGCAGTCATTCCAGTATAAGATAAGAATATGTGCAAGGGAAAGCCAATATGCACGCCGATCGCATGTCCAGATTACTTATTGCAGGTGAAACAGACACTTATGAGGATGAGTGTGAAGTCGATTTTACTACTTGTGGCATGAATTTACTGTATGGCGAGCAATCTAACTTGAGCGAAGATAGTTGGGTTTCAGAATAAGAGCTTAATAAGAGCCTGAGTCGCTAAGCTTTCGTCAGGACCATAAAGTGTGATCCTCCGGCGGTGTACACGCACTAAGATGCACCCTGCCGTGAGGAGTTTGTGTGAAAAAGAAAAAGTTTTTCCCTTTTCAGTGAGTATTATACTTACGGCAAAAAAGCTGTGCAAGACACACACAGCAATTTTGCTGGGGTCATATACAGGAGGTTCATCAGTGTGAGACCCCGTGGGCAAAGCTCGATGTGGGGCAATTCTTCACGCCGCAAATTCGTTTGCAGGCGACTCGCCGCCAAGTACCTATTCTAGCATGATCGCCGCAGAAACATGTCGACCTACTCTTTCACTATGGACTAGGGGTCTTTAATAACCGAGGCCATACCTATATGTCCATCTAAATTTTGTTTTTAACCAGTGCACATCGGACTATTAATAAAATAGTTGAAAGTCACGATTTTGCACTTTTTAAGTTTTTTCTTTATCTTCGCACTCACTCTAGCTGAATTTGGCTTCAATCACACCCTCAACACTCACAAGATCCAGCTCCGCTGTAACCAGGCTTTGAAGCACACTGGAAAGACACTCTGTCTTTCCAGTGGGAACCCGGTGATGAAGCATGTCACCACCAGGTGGTGAGTGAGGGTTCTTAAAATCACTTGGTTGTGTCCTACTCCCTTATGTATGTATTATTACATCAATTTTTTTCCTTTGCATCTCGGACGTTCAGCACGAGGTTAAAATTAGGGTTAAACATCATTGGCCCTTTTCATGTTCTATCGAAACAAGAGAGTTGTGGCATTGTTTTGATAGACTACTACTCGAAATGGCCAGAGGTTAAAATAGTCAAAGAGGTAACTTCACGAAGTGTTATAGAGTTTCTTGATGATGTTTTTTACAGAGAGGGTATTCCCCAAGAAATTGTAACAGATAATGGACCTCAGTTTGTGAGTAAGGAAATGAGTTTGTTTCTTGAGAAGTGTGGTATTAACCATAGGAAGATAGCTGTTTTCCATCCGGAAGCAAATGGTCAAGTGGTGTGCTTTAATCGAGTTGTGAAGGAGGCTATTCAGTTATCTGTAAAGGGTACTTTGAATTGGGGCAATGCTCTACAATCTATGGTATTAGCTTACAGGACTTCACCCAATTCTGTTACTTTAGTTAGTCCTTTTGAACTTTTAAGAGGATGTAAACCAACCACAAAATGAGCTCTTTGGTAGTTAAAAAAGAACATGGGTGAGAATCAAAATTTTTCTTGTGTAGATTATGCCGGTTGGCTGCATGGTGTACCGACGGACAGAGCGGTGCCCCAGAATCTGAGCTGTAGCCAGGTGAGGAGAGGCACGTTCCTCTTGCATTTAAGGAGGACACGAGGGACTAAACAGGTGATATCTTTTTCATTGATTTTAGACCTGAGTTTAGATATTAACAAGGAGTAGCGAAGTAATAGTGGTCCTGATGAAGCAGTAGATACCTTTATGGATCAGTCAAACTGCAGAAACATGTCGACCAGTAACATCTAGTCAGTAGCTATTTGTTGAACCTACTGATTATTTGCACTTACATTGTTTTTAAAGTTTGGAAGTGTACGGTTATTGAATAAAGTGTTGTTGACGTTCACTCTCCAATTTTAAATAGCACTTTTTCTTTCATTCACTGATTTTTTTTTTTCAGGCACTGCTCTCAGTTACCCATGATCATTAATTGTTAATCGCCCGAGTCCACACATAAACACTAAGTTTAATCACTTTCACTACTCACCTTAGAGGAAGTGGCAACAACATAGACTCTCCACTCTGTGAAGTGGTCCAATGATGAAATGGGCGGTACAGTTAGAGTAACTGATGGATATATATTTTTTCACACTGTGAAGCATCACGTTGTATGCCTTGTTAGTATATACACTTGACACCAGCTACTGACACACACACAGACTACAAAGATTTTATCTAGAGTAGACCCACAGTTACTTTCTTGTACTTTAAAATTAGGGTTAAACATCATTGGTCCTTTTCATGTTCTACCGAAACAAAAGAGTTGTGGCATTGTTTTGATAGACTACTACTCGAAATGGCCAGAGGTTAAAATGGTCAAAGAGGTAACTTCACGAAGTGTTATAGAGTTTCTTGATGATGTTTTTTGCAGAGAGGGTATTCCCCAAGAAATTGTAACAGATAATGGATCTCAGTTTGTGAGTAAGGAAATGAGATTCTTTCTTGAGAAGTGTGGTATTAACCATAGTAAGATAGCTGTTTTCCACCCGGAAGCAAATGGTCAAGTGGTGTGCTTTAATCGAGTTGTGAAGGAGGCTATTCAGTTATCTGTAAAGGGTACTTTAAATTGGGGCAATGCTCTACAATCTATGGTATTAGCTTACAGGACTTCACCCAATTCTGTTACTTTAGTTAGTCCTTTCGAACTTTTAAGAGGATGTAAACCAACCACCAAATGAGCTCTTTGGTAGTTAAAAAAGAACATGGGTGAGATCAAAATTTTTCTTGTGTAGATTATGAGTTAATCCGTAACCGAGTTGCAGTTTACGAAAAGAATATGAAAGAAGTCATGGAGAGAAAACTAGGCTGCATGAGTAAACAAAGAGTTGTCATTGGTGATTTGATACGCATAAAAATAGAGAGTGAGTTTGTAAAGGTTCTCCCATTTGGTCGGCACCTAAAAGGGTTATAGAAATTTTTAGAAATGCTGTTAGAGTTAAAGGTGGAAGTGTTTGGAATCTTAATAGAATATCTTTGTTTAAGGGTGCAATAACTACACATGAAGTTTCTAGATGTCAGGCCCAGTGATGACATGAGGAACCACAATTTTGGGCTCAATATCACGAACTTGTCTCCACCAGAGTTACACATGATCATCGTCTTCCTGCCAGGTTCAAAGATTTCATTATGAAGTAATGTTTTTTTTTCTATTTCTCTTTATTGCATAGTTACTTTCCTTCTCTTGTTTTTTTTTAAAGGGGGGGATGTGTGTTGGGTGCTCGGAGCGTGGCTGCCACGAGTGTGATTTCTGTCACAGCTCGTGACCGCCTCGCTCCGTGCCGTGTGTTATTTTATTCTTTATCTAGGGGCATTTTTCAAATGTATGGAGGTTGCCGTTGAGGCATTCTTCATTTGACTCGGACTCGACAACATGGAATAAACCGGTCTCCACACAAAGTGTCTCTTTGTATTTATGTTCTTGCGTTACACTGCTCTGTTATGGTTTAATCAGACATACAGAGCTCTGCTCTGTTATGGTTCAATCAGGAGTACAGCGTTCTGTTATAGATTTAAGGGGTACAGAGGTCTTCTCTGTTATGGTTTAATCAGACATACAGAGCTCTGCTCTCTTACAGTTTTATCAGGGCTACAGAGGTGTGCTCTGTTATGGTTTAATCAGACATACAGGGGTCTACTCTGTTATGGTTTAATCAGACATACAGAGCTCTGCTCTGTTGTGGTTCAATCAGGAGTACAAAGGTCTATTCTGTTATAGTTTGATCAGGGGTACAGAGGTCTTCTCTGTTATGGTTTAATCAGACATACAGAGATCTGCCCTGTTATGGTTTAATCAGGCATACAGAGGTCTGTTCTGTTAAAGTTTTATCAGGGGTACATAGGTCTGCTTTGTTATGGTTTAATCAGGCATACAGAGGTCTGCTCTGTTATGGTTTAATCAGACATAAAGAGATCTGACCTCTCATGGGTTAATCAGGAGTACAACGGTTTGTTCTGTTATGGTTTTATCAGGGGTACAGAGGTCTGCTCTGTTATGGATTAATCAGACATACAGAGCTCTGCTCTGTTATGGTTCAATCAGGAGTACAAAGTTCTTTTCTGTTATAGTTCTATCAGGGGTACAGAGGTCTTCTCTGTTGTGGTTTAATCAGACCTACAGAGATCTGCTCTGTTATAGTTGTATCAGGGTTACAGATATCTGCTCTGTTATGGTTCAATCAGACATACAGAGGTCTGCTCTGTTATGGTTGAATCAGACATACAGAGCTCTGCTCTGTTATGGTTCAATCAGGAGTACAAAGTTCTGTTCTGTTATAGTTTTATAAGGGGTACGGAGGTCTGCTCTGTTATGGTTTAATCAGACATACAGAGATCTGCTCTGTTATGGTTTAATCAGGTTTACAGAGGTCTGTTCTGTTATAGTTTTATCAGGGGTACAGAGGTCTGCTCTGTTATGGTTTAATTAGACATACAGAGATCTGACCTCTTCTGGGTTAAACAGGAGTACAAAGGTCTGTGCTGTTATGGTTTTATCAGGGGTACAGAGGTCTGCTCTGTTATGGTTTAATGAGACAAACAGAGATTTGCTCTGTTATGGTTTAATCGGTAATACAAAGGTCTGTTCTGATATAGTTTTATCAGGGGTGCAAAGGTCTGCTCTATTATGGTTTAATCAGCCATACAGACAGCTGCTCTGTTATAGATTAATCAGGTCTACAAAGGTCTGCTCTGTTATGGTTGAATCAGGGGTACATAGGTCTGTTCTGTTGTAGTTTTTTTAGGGGTACAAAGGTCCGTTCTGTTATAGTTTAATCGGACATACAGAGGTCTGCTCTGTTATGGTTTAATCAGACATACAGAGATCTGCTCTGTCATGGTTTAATCACACATACAGAGGTATGCTCTGTTATGGTTAATCATACATACAGAGGTCTGCTCTGTTATGGTTTAATCAGACATACAGAGATCTGCTCTGTCATGGTTTAATCAGGAGTACAAAGGTATGTTCTGTTATAGTTTTATCAGGGTTACAGAGGTCTGCTCTGTTATGGTTTAATCAGGGGCACAGAGGTCTGTTGTGTCATGGTTTAATCAGATATACAGAGATCTGCTCTGTTATGGTTTAATCAGGGGTACAGAGGTCTGCTCTGTTATAGTTTAATCAAGCATACAGAGGTCTGCTTTGTCATGGTTTAATCAGAAGTACAGAGGTCTGCTTTGTTATGGTGTAATCAGGGTCACAGAGGTCTGCTCTGTTATGGTTTAATCAGACATACAGAGGTCTGCTCTGTTATATTTAATCAGGCATCTGCTTTGTCATAGTTTAATCAGGAGTACAAATGTTTGTTCTGTTATAGTTTTATCAGGGGAACAGAGCTCTGCTCTGTTATGGTTTAATCAGACATACAGAGGCCTGCTATGTTATGGTTTAATCAGGAGTACAAAGGTCTGTTCTGTTATAGTTTTATCAGGGATACAGAGGTCTGTTCTGGTATGGTTTAATTAGGGGCACAGAGGTCTGCTTTGTCATGGTTTAATCAGATTTACAGAGATCTGCCCTGTTATGGTTTAATCAGGGGTACCAAGGTCTGCTCTGCTATAGTTTCATCAAGCATACAGAGGTCTTCTCTGTTATGGTTTAATCAGACATACAGAGGTCTGCTCTGTTATGTTTAATCAGACATACAGGGATCTGCTCTGTCATGGTTTAATCAGGAGTACAAAGGTGTGTTCTGTTATAGTTTTATCAGGGGGACGGAGGTTTGCTCAGTTATGGTTTAATCAGGGGCACAGAGGTCTGCTTTGTCATGGTTTAATCAGATATACAGAGATCTGCTCTGTTATGGTTTTATCAGGGGTACAGAGGTCTGCTCTGTTATAGTTTCATCAAGAATACAGAGGTCTTCTCTGTTATGGTTTAATCAGACATACAGAGGTCTGCTCTGTTATGTTTAATCAGACATACAGGGATCTGCTCTGTCATGGTTTAATCAGGAGAACAAAGGTCCGTTCTGTTATAGTTTTATCAGGGGGACGGAGGTTTGCTCTGTTGTGGTTTAATCAGGGGCACAGAGGTCTGCTTTGTCATGGTTTAATCAGATATACAGAGATCTGCTCTGTTATGGTTTAATCAGGGGTACAGAGGTCTGCTCTGTTATAGTTTCATCAAGTATACAGAGGTCTGCCCTGTCATGGTTTAATCAGGAGTACAAATGTCTGTTCTGTTATAGTTTTATCAGGGGTACATATGTCTGCTCTGTTATGCTTTAATCAGTGACTCGCTGAGGAACCTCGATATGCGAAATCTCCAGGGGTTTACAAGTGCAACAAGATTGTTTTACCCATAATGCTTACCATTACTCTAAACATAGTCACAATGAGAGTTTAGTATGCCTATTGTATCCCTAATATATAATTCATGGCTATATAGTAATGAAAAGGCATCAATATGGTGTAAGATGAAACTGAATGCTCATTGTCTAGCAGTGGGCTACTAGCATGTGGCACGTAAGCGTGATGACATCATATGTGTGATGACATCACACAATGATTGTTAACGGGGACATGCGGTTGTACATATCCCCCTCATATTGAAGTGGGTACAACATATGCCACATAGGGGAGGTGGTCGCCGGACTCTGAAGTCTGTCAAACGCCCCCTCCCCCCAACTCCAAATACAGTACAAGGTTCGCAACTATTCAGGCAGTTTGTTAATCTTCGACTGACATGGCATATGGCATACACTTTTGTTTACAATATGTAATATTCATAAGACACCATGAGGATGGTTTTATGACTTAACTATATCACATTATATCCCACAGGGATAACAGTGCTAAACCAAGGCAGCCTGAAGTGATTGACTACACTGCGAAGCATGAAGGCTTCAACCCAGTGATTAATGGCATAAACCATAATATGCAATATGTAATATTCATAACACACCCTGAGGACGTCTTACAAGTCAACTGCATCGCATTATACCCCACAGGGACAACAGTGCTAAACCAAGGCAGGCTGAAGTGAACGACTACAATGCGAAGCATGAAGGCTTCAACCCAGTGATTAATGGCATAAACCGTAATACGCAATATGTAATATTAAAAATGTAACCCTTCATCTGCTGAGCCTACACAGTGTGGTACAAAAGGGGGTGGTGATGGACTGAGCATCTGAACCAATCAAACACTCACACCCAGTCAACATATCTGGGTTTAATCCATCACCGTTCTTTAGCCCACTCTGCCACCCCAGTTCAGACATGGCCATATGCAAATCAGTCGGACCCTGTGCCTCATGGGAACAGTCCAGCCCGAACTGCCAAGCCATGCCTTCCCTGGACCGGAAACAAGCTTCCGAGGACCGGTTTCTGGCATTTCAGCCGTCTTCAGCCCGGCATGCATGAATCCAGTGGCAAAGTGAGCAAGGGACTCACGTCTGAGCATACCCTGCCAATTTATGGCGAAAAAAATGGTACAAAAAGGGGTGGTGATGGACGGAGCATCTGAACCAATCAAACACTCACACCCAGTCAACAGATCTGGGTTTAATCCATCACCGTTCTTTAGCCCACTCTGCCACCCCAGTTCAGACATGGCCATATGCCAATCAGTCTGACCCTGTGCCTCATGGGAACAGTCCAGCCCGAACTGCCAAGCCATGCCTTCCCTGGACCAGAAACAAGCTTCCGAGGACCGGTTTCTGGCATTTCAGCCGTCTTCAGCCCGGCTTGCTTGAATCCAGTGGCAAAGTGAGTAAGGGACTCATGTCTGAGCATACCCTGCCAACTTATGGCGAACAAAGTGGTACAAAAGGGGGTGGTGATGGACGGAGCATCTGAACCAATCAAACACACAAAAACCCAGTCAACAGATCTGGGTTTAATCCATCACCGTTCTTTAGCCCACTCTGCCACCCCAGTTCAGACATGGCGATATGCAAATCAGTCTGACCCTGTGCCTCATGGGAACAGTCCAGCCCGAACTGCCAAGCCATGCCTTCCCTGGACCGGAAACAAGCTTCCGAGGACCGGTTTCTGGCATTTCAGCCGTCTGAACTGGGTGGCAGAGTGAGCTAAAGAATGGTGATGGATTAAACCCAGATCAGTTGACTGGGGGTGAGTGTTTGATTTGATCAAACGCTCCGTCCATTATCCCCTTTTGTATCGGTTTGTTTGCCCTAAATTGGCAGGGTATGCTCAGACGTGAGTCCCTTGCTCACTTTGCCACTGGATTCAAGATAGCCTGGCTGATGAGGATTATGAATCCGAAACCGGTCCCAGGATGCTTGTTTCTGGTCCAGGGAAGACATGGCTTGGCAGTTCGGGCTCGACTGTTCCCATGAGGCACAGGGTCAGACTGATTTGCATATGGCAATGTCTGAACTGGGGTGGCCGAGTGAGATAAAGAATAGTGATGGATTAAACCAGATCAGTTGACTGGGGGTGAGTGTTTGATTTGCTCAAACGCTGCGTCCATCATCCCCTTTTGTAGAGCCTACAGTGTGGCATGGGCGTGGCCAGGTATTCCACTCCTCCATCACCTGTAGCATAACCATACACGGAGTTAGGTATGCATTGGAGCACACCGAGGAGCATATTTACAAGTCCATTGCGCATATTATGCGTCATTTTTCCCATGTTAAAAAAGACGCAAAAGTGGCGCAAGGGGCTTGTAAATCTGCCCTAGAGTGTCACCATTTGCAGTGCATTTGTTTTGCATGTGGTGTGTGACAGACTGGTAAATGGTAACTGATATTCTGAGATGAATGATATACTGGCATTATCTATGTTTCTTTATGTGTGCATATGTTTTCTTTTTTATGGGATTTCACAATAGGACCAAACAGGCAGTCTTTGCAATTAGATTAACAACCATTGTCTCTACTCACTAAAAAATAATTTGTCAGGGAAGTGAGCCATTAGAGGAGTCGCCACATCCTGAAGAAAGCCCATAGTTGTAAACATACACTTATAGGGGCTGAAACATGTTGACCCAAACAGAGAGGTGAGGGAGCTTCCATATTCTTTGCTATAAAGCTCACTCCTTTTCTGATATTAATCTTGTATTCAACAGGTCTAATGCAAATAAATCACCCTCTGTTGTCCCGCCTCAGTGCAATTTTAACCTACTATCCTCAAACCTTCACATTACCAAAGCATTATCTATAAACACTTTGGAACCTTATATGTATTTAGCTATGCAGCATATTATGCTGGGTGCTGAAACATCCATTGTTTTTTAACATGGAGGGAAAGTAAGCACCAAACTGTGTGACATGCCACGTATGGGAACACATGGATAGAAATATTGCCTTTCAGCAGGATATGGTACAGTCAAAGCTCTGTTTTTAATACAAAATCAGGGCCTTCAGTGGTCATGTGGAAATGTGCCTTTTTTAGGTGCACACCGGTGCAGGGTTCACCCTTCTCTGTCCACGGGTCCTTAGACTAACAAAATGTAGATTGACACTGAAGCTGAAATTCAAAATAACAAGTTTATTCACTCAAGAGTGAGACCATGTTCATACAACACCCTTGAGTGTTCCGGGAGGTAGTGGCTTGAATACACAGACCACGGTGCTTATATACAGAGTTTTCTGCATTGGTAAGCATGTAGTTACAAATGGAAGGTACCAGCATACACAGGAATAGTTACAGACAAACATGGGCAGATGGGAAATCACTTAGTCAGCAAAGTGGGAGGAGGAGCAGGAGTGCTTATGGCAGCACTAAGAGATTGACAGTTGAGTCTGAGACCAGGTGTTCTGGCATCTACAAACTCTTATTCATGCATATTGCTTTTAGCTGAGTCAGGAAATCAACTAAAATAGACAGCACCGGCAGGGAAAAAGACGAGAGCAGGGGATGGGAGAAATACATAGCTGACAAAATGGATGCCACAAAAAAAGATAGTTTCAGCTTATGCTAACAGGGATTATCTGCAATTTCACAGTTATATCGCTGAAAAAAATATTATAGTATGCGGGTGCTCGTGGAAGATTATGGACAGGATTCTAGAGAATGCTAAAGCGATTCTCGTATTTTACTGACTTCTGCTGGTCGTTTTCTATCAAGAAAGTTAAATAGAGGCAGTTGATGGAAAACAAAAAAAAAGAAAGTCCCACAGCAGAAAAGCAATTCTGGTATTTTACTGACCTCTGCTGGTCGTTTTCAATCAAGACAGTTAAATAGAGGTGGTTGAACAGAAAAAAAAAAACAAAGCGGAAGCAGACATGTCCTAGGGCTGATCTCCAGTGCCCACAAAGTACATGCACATATAGCTCGACCTAAAAAACAAAAAGTTCAGATGAGGCTGCCCTGCACCTGCACTATCTTGGTCCTGTCAAAGGAGCACCCCTAAGAGGGAGCATGCCACCTACTGCTTGTGAGGGGTTGTGTCCTTTTTGAAAACAGAAAACCCAAGGGAGGGCTAATATTAGTTCTCTCCTCAAACTTTAAAGGGAAGAGGGGATAGATTAGTCACTTCAACCAGTTGATATAGAGACCCCACACCTCCTCCAGCCTGATATCCTGATATACGTTTGTTTATAACTAGGGAGGTGAACTAGAAGTCACTCTATAAATACCCCTCTCTCGCCAAGGTCAGGTGACTTCACTCTTTACTGCTGAAACATGTTGATACAGTCACACCTCCACGTTCTCCAGCACACTCTCTCTAGCACACACTCTCTCTAGCACACACTGTCTCTAGCATACACTGTCTCTAGCACACACTCTCTCTAGCACACTCTCTCTAGCACACACTCTCTCCAGCACACACATAAGGGCACACACTCTCTCTAGCACACACACTCTCCAGCACACACTCTCTCTAGCATACACTGCCTCTAGAACACTCTCTCTAGCACACACTCTCTAGAACACACTCTCTAGCACACACTGTCTCTAGCACACACTCTCTCTAGGACATACTCTCTCTAGCACACATTCACTTGCACACACTCTCTCTAGCAGACACTCTCTAGGACACTCTCTAGCACACATTGTATCTAGCACACACTCTCTCTAGGACATATTCTCTCTAGCATGCACCTTCTCTCTAGCACACACTCTGTGCACACACCATCCTAGCACTCACTCTCTTCAGCACACACTCTCTCTAGCACACACTATCTCTAGCTCACACTCTCTCTAGCACACACTCTCTCCAGCACACACTCTCTCCAGCACACTCTCTCTCTAGCACACACTCCCTACAGCACACACTCTCTCTAGCACACACTCTCTGCAGCACACACTCTCGCTAGCACACACTCTCCCCAGCACACACTCTTTCCAGCACAAACTCTCTCCAGCACACACTCTCTTTAGCACACACTCTCTCCAGCACACATTCTCTCCAGCACCCACTCTCTCTAGCACACACTCTCTTCAGCACACACTCTCTCAAGCACACACTCTATAGTACACACTCTCTAGCACACACTCACTATAGCACACACTGTCTCTAGCACACACGCTCTTTAGCACACACTCTCTCAAGCACACACTTTTTAGCAAACTGCTCTCTAGCACACACTCTCTAGAGCACACACTCTTTAGCACAAATGCTCTCTAGCACACACATAAGTGCATACACTCTCTAGCACACACTCCCTAGCACACACTCTCTAGCACACACTCTCTCTAGCACACACTCTTACTAGCACACACTCTCCAGCACACCTACTCTCTAGCACACACTCTCTCTAGCACACACTCTCCCTAGCACACCCTCTCTCCAGCACAAACTCTCCAGAACACCTTCTCTCTAGCACACACTCTCTCTAGCACACACTCTCTCCAGCACACACTCTCTCCAGCATACACTCTCTCAAGCACACACTCTCTCTAGCACACACTTTCTAGTACACACTCTCTCTAGAACACTAGAACACACATAGGTACCCACACCCTCTCTAGCACACACTATCTCTAGCACACACTCTCTAGCACACACTCTCTCTAGCACATATTCTCCTGCACACCGTCTCTCTAGCACACTCTCTCTAGCACACTCCCTCTAGCAAACACTCTCTAGCATACACTCTCTCTAGCACACACTCTCTCTAGCACACACTCTCTCTAGCACACACTCTCTCCAGCACACACTCTATCAAGCAGACACTCTCTAGCACACACTTGCTCTAGCAAACACTGTCTCTAACACACACTCTCTCTAGCACACACTTTCTATCACACGCTCTCTAGCACACACTCTCTCTAGCACACACATAAGTGCACACACTCTCTCTAGCACACACTATCTCTAGCACACACTCTCTCTAGCACACTCTCTCTCTAGCACACACTCTCCAGCACACCTTCTCTCTAGCACACACATACTTGTGTACTGACGCATACATATACCTAGTGTCTGATCCACTTCTGCATGCCTCGCACACTTGTCTCATCATTTCCAATTCAGCTGTGCCTCATTGATATGACAAATAAAACACTGTTAGGGCTGGACTGAAAACATTTGATTCAATAAGTGGATTCAGAGCAGGATTCTGAATACACCAGAGAGAGAACAACCCAGCTATAGAATATATAATTCAGAATATTGCTGATTTAACAAGTCCAATCTATTCATCTGCAGTTTCCTTCTTCCTTCTAGTCACAGTTTTCCTCTCACCACTTCTCTTGATGCCTCTCTATAATCTTCTGTTTTTCTAGCTCATTCTTGTGAGAAGTTAGCCTGGCATATGATGTCCACTAGTTCTAGTGGGCCCCTTGCACAAGTCTAATCAACCCTTACTGATGGTGGTTGTAAAGTCAACCTTATAGAAAGCTATCCTAGTGGTAGCATGGACCAGCAGTCAAAGGCTAAGACTTCAGAGAGCATGTAAAGCAAGTTTGTTTTACCAATTATAATCCCCTGAATACCAAATGAAAGGACACCAAACAAGGTATATATCAAATATATATATATATATATATATATATATATATATATATATATATATATATATATATATATATATATATATATATATATATATATATATATATATATATATATGTATTTATTCTCAACACAACTCCTCTGTACTCTTTATGAGGTCAGAGGTAAAAGCACAATACAAGTTACTTAATTAGCATACGATAAGTTGCACAAATAAAGTTTTGCCCTAGTGGCCTCACAAACCATATACTAAAATAGTGGTAAAAGAACCACATCTGGAATAGAAAGCAGGCCTGGGGCCTAGGGAATCGCTGGGGCTACACTAAACAACCAAAGGTTAGGAAGTAGGAGGCCCACGGGAGACGCATTCAGTGTCTAAATACAGCCGCGAGTTACCATTGACTTTCTATGGGAAACGAAGAAGTTTCAAAGTTACTGTTTAAGGGCACTTCCAGATGGACTACGACAAAACCCCTTTAGACTAGAACACTTCGAAAGTCAAGACCCACGGGAGCACCGGAGTACTCGTGTTACCTCACCCAGGGAAGCCAGGTGCATAGGTGCCTTTTGGTGTCGGTTTCGTCGATGTTTTCAATGAAGATCTGCAAAGAAGTGCTGCAGGCGACCAGAGGAAAAGTTTCCGGGTGGATCCAAGGGTGGATGAAGATCTGAAGAACCTGAAAGCAGAGGGAATAGAGTCTGGGTCACTAGCCAGTGACCGGGAAGGAACCAGGCGATGTTGCGATGATCTCAGGTGAAGAGGTGAAGCTTGTCTCTGCAGCCACGAGGTCCAGGAGGCGTCAACGACAACCAGAAGCTGGATTTGAGCTGTCCCACAAAGGATCTAGTTGACTGCGGTGTTGGTATCTGGATTGGACCCAACAAGCCTTGGCAAACGCAATCCACGCACAAAGTGAAGATTGGCTTCGAGTAAGACCAGCAAGGTCTGGGGCGCTTCTTATTTGTAGGGAAGCTGGAGCCAGCCTGGAGCAACCAGGAAAGCAGTTGAAAGAAAGTCTTTGGGGGGCTCACTAGACAATGGGCAAGGAACTGGGAAGATGCGTCAAGCACAAATGCAAGAGCGGGGCCCACGGAACACTCGCGGATTGTGGGGGGCTGTGCTTCGGTGCAAAGGGTGCTCGGGGCTGGGGCTTCTTTTACCCCAATGCACAACTGCGAGGATGCCTCAGGAGTCAAGCAAGTAGCAAAATGCAGGATGTCTAAGATGTCCGGTCACACGTCTCTCGTGACCAGCACATGTCTCAGCTTTGCTGTGGATGTCGGTCGGGGTCAGAGAAGTCTGGAAGTCTAGTTCTTGAGTCGCAGAGTCTGCAGGTTCCGGTGGGAGCCTTGAAACTGCAGACCGGCAAAGTTGCTGATGGTGCCTGTTTGAACCGGGTGGTCACTCCTTGACCATAAGGGAAATATCTTCCGTCTTCCAGTCAGAATGGAACATCAAAGGTCCAGGATATGTCTTGCAAAGATTCATCCAGGGTAATCTAAAGTCCTGGGGACCCAGCTCCTATACTTATACTAAGAAAGGGGGCTGGATTACCTGGGAGGTTCCTCCTATGGGTGGCCCTGGGAAGAGGGTGGTTACACCCCTTTCCCTTTGTCCAGTTTCATGCCAAAGCGGGCTGGAGTGCCCCAGCAACTGGTTTCAACCGGGCTATGCATGGAGCACCTTGTGTGCCCCAGGCAGTGTCTGGAAAAGCATTTCTGAATGCAGCCCTCCCTGCCCCAATACACGAAAGCCTGTCTGGGGTGGTGCCAGCACCTCCCCTGACAGGAAACCTATTGTCCAGGCCTCCCCTGCCAGAGTTTCATCCAGCAGCAGGAGGTCAGACTCGTGTCTGTGGCAGCAGCATCCATTTTGTGATGCTGAGGCTCTGATTTACTTTAAACGGTGTTAACACTAACTACATGTCTTCTCCCTCTAGAAGGGCGGAATGCTACCCCCGCCGTATTCCAAAGTGTTTGACACCTTACACAACATGTTTTGATAAAGCCAAAACAAAGTTAGCATTAACCGCGAGGATTATAATGCACTTAAGAGTATATGGTATGGCTATATCATAGAACAGCTATAAGGAGATGGATCTGAAAGATGCAGAGGGGCTCAGCTTATGCTAGGGCACCCTCTCACATAAAACCAAGCACTCTGCCTCCAGGATTGTTAAGGCCTGCCATAGGAGTGACCTATAGGTGTATATGTGTCTATATATAAGGTAGATATAGGTATACTATATCTAGGTAATCTAGGGTGATTACACCACCTTACCCAGGCTGTGTGAACAGACCTGTGGTGTCAGTTTGGAGGGCCAGCCAGGGGTGGCATAATACATGCTGCAGCCCCTGGTAGGGCTTGGATGCACCTATGCCCTGGGTACCTATGGTAAACTATGCAGGGACTCACAAAGGTGACCCAATACCCAATCTGGTATGTACCTAAAGTACATGGTATCAATTTAGAGAGCGAACAGCTAGGCTGTGGTCCTGATTAGCAGGGCCACAGCCAGTTTAAAGTGGAAAAAACTGAAAATCACAGCAAAAGTGGGGGTGACCATAGGCAGCAGACCCTACTCTCCTACAATTCTTACACTCTCTCGTTCCCTCTCGTCTATCTCTTGCTTTCTCTCTCTTCCAATCCCCTGTCTTTCTGCACATTCAAGGACCTCTTTCTTTCCTCCACTCTTCTGCTCGATGCTACCCTAATTTAATATTGGTTTCATTCTGTGTTATATGGTCTGTCCACCTCTCGCTTTGTATATTCTTTCACACACGCTTAGTTTGTTACCTTTCTTTCATTCTCATTGTCTAAATCAGTTTTCACTCTTCTCAACTCTTTCTTCTTTTCTCTCTCTTTCCCACACTTTCCCAAGAGTTGACCCATCTCCTCTCTTTCAGGTGGGTTCACTCAGACTTTCATCCTTCTGAGGTTGTTACCTTTCTTTCATTCTCATTGTCTGAATCAGTTTTCACTCTTCTCAACTCTTTCTTCTTTTCTCTCTCTTTCCCACACTTTCCCATGAATTGACCCATCTCCTCTCTTTCAGGTGGGTTCACTCAGACTTTCATCCTTCTGAGGTCGAAAAAATGAGCACCATTGAGTGGAGTAACATTAAACATCTTTTATTCAGCGGCAACATACTCTTCTGGGCAAACGTGTGCTTTCAAATACAAATGTTATGTTACCCCAGACTAAAATATTTATAATATCATAAGGCAGGAGGCCGCCGAGAGCAGAGAGACAAACAACAGATATAGTGCCAGATGTACGACCATTGCATTTTGCGACTCGCAAATTGCGAATCGCAAAATGCTATGTACAACAGTGTCTGAGACACTATTTGGGACTACCGATGGGGTCGCAAATTGCCTGCCTCAAGAATATTAATGAGGTAGGGCCCAATTTGTGACCCCATTGGGAATGGCTGGCCTGCTGGGGTCAGCAGACCACCATGCCTGGGACTGCTTTTAAATAAAGCAGCTTTTTTTTAAATGCAGCCCGCTTTCCCAGGGGACCCCTTCCCGTTTGCAAGTGCCTTACCACCCTTCTGAGAAGAGTGGTAAACTGCGAGTGTTTTGCGACATCAATTGTGGTTGTAAAATATTCATGAATAGGTTTTGGAGTAGCTATTAGGAATGCCCCTTCCTAATAGCGAATTCCTAACCCTATTTTGCGAGTTGCTAATTGATTAGCGACTCGCAAAATAGGGTTGGTGAATAGGCCACACGTTTTTTGCGGTCGCAAGCAGGCCTTAAACCCCCTTGAGACCACAAAAACGGTTGTACATTTGGCCCATAGTCTTACTAGCCAATCAAACGATATACTGCCATATTAGGAAGTAAGGGACAGGGGTATCAACGCTTTTTGCGATCGCAAAGGGGCCGATTTGCAGAATCAGCCCGTTTGCGAACGCAAAAATGCGTTTTTCAATGGATCAAACATTTTGAATTTGTAATATGGGTAATCGCAATTATTTGCGATTACCCAAATTGCGAATGCAGTTAGGGGATTGTAATTTGCAATTCCCTAAATGCAATTCACTTAGCTGTCACAAATTGTGAGTTTGCATTAAGGAATCGCAAATTACCACCGACTGCTAGTTGGTTGCAATTTGCAAATTTGTGGAAAAATTCACTTTTTTGAATTTTTCTAAGTGCCATGTGGCACACATACACGCCCTTAGGGCATGTATGTACGCAATATGTGAACACATGCATATTTCAGGGGTGCATCATGGTGGCCTTTTGGCCCCCTTGAACCATTGAAAGTACCTATTGGGTACTTGCAAATTGTGCATGCAATTCTTATTCATTCCTACAGGCCTCTAGACCCGTAGGAATGAATGGGAAGCCATTCCTTATTTGTGACTCGCAATTTGAGAGTCGCAATTAAGGAATACTTAGGAATCGCAAAATATTTGCTGAAACCTACATACATTGCATTTTGCAAGTCTATAATAGTGAATCGGTAAAATTCACTATTATAGACTCGCAAAATCCAATTTTGAAACATTGGCCCTAATGTCTTAAAATTGATTTTTATTTATAAAGACTCAAAACATCGTCATGACAGATTCTTGAGGACAAAGTTCTGGGTGGAACTTTTACTTTTGCGCATAGAAGTCAAGCAGAGGTTTCCTGAGTGGTGCATCAGGGGCAGTAACGTCTCAATTTTAATTACATTTTTGGGGCCCAGTCACGGTAATCCACCGAAGCCGAGAGTGGCTTCTTGACTACTCAGGCAACAGAAGAGACACCAAGGCTACTGGATTCCAGTTCATGCTACCCTTGAGAAAACCTGGACGCTTGAGAACATTTTTTACAGATTTACAAGGACTGGTGCGTCCCTGCATATCAGCAGGGATGCGCCAGTAAAGATACGGCACACAGGAATACCCTTGTGCCACCACGGATGCGTCGCATTTACAATGCGACGCACCCTGGCGCAAGGATAGCCAGATGCGTGTTGCATCTTCTGGTGCAAGGGCAGTGCATTGCTGGAGTCATGTCGAAAGCACAACACACCTCCAGCAATGCTCATGGGCGCCCTATTCCTAACATGCTGCGTCACTCCTTACGCCTGCTTCAAGCTGGCACAGGGTTTCGACGCAGCATGGACGTAAAAGCGACTCAGTGAAATCGTGTAGATTTCACTGCGTCACTTTTACGGGGTCTGCGATGGAACGCCCACCCTGCATACATTATACTTGACGTATAATGTAGCGCAGGGCTTTACAACGTTACGCAGCACACTAGATGCGTCCCGTTGTAAATCTGTCGCATAGTGGCGCATTGTTTACGCCGCCGCTTCGTCACATAAGAGACGCAATGGCAGCATAAAAGTGTCTCAAGGGGCTTGTAAATCTGCCCCTTTGTGTGCTACCAGAACATCAATCATTGGGTAACTTGTGAGATTATGCTCGGTATTTAAAAATTTCCACATCAGCACTTTACACTTGCCCGACCATAGCTACAGTCTTCAAGTGATGCAGCGCTGACACTGGCAGGGCACTGCTCTTATTAAGTGGATAAAGGCTAAGCCTGAGCAAAATGTAATTAACACCGTCGACATTCGAGTAAATTAAGGATTTTATGTTGCGCTTGTTAAGCGAAATTCCCACACTTACACCAAATGCTACTCCGCGTAATTGCATGCCATTTGCGGTTAACATTTTCAGCAAACATGATATTTACTGTAAAAGAACATGAGCGGGTGTTGTTTGTGGGAGTTTTGTTTACAATGCGCTGTTGCACAAAAATGGACACACAGAAGAATTTTGCACTAAAATATATGCAAAATGACGAATTTTCATTTTACATAAACATGTTGAATTTTGCATAATTATGCAAAAGCAAATTAAGCGAATTTAATGAAACCCTAATAAAGACCAGTAGCCTTACTCCAATTCCATGTCCTGCTGCCCCAGAGGCTAGATGCAGGCCCAACCACACACATTCACTCACCACCTTCTACCGCTTTGCGTGGACTTTAACAACTAATCTGAAGAGGGTTGAGTACCTGAGTGAATTGACATTTGTGTTCATTGGCCATATGCAGTGCTTAATTTGTAAAAAAAAAAAAAAAAACATGCCAGGGCCTTCGTCAGGAGGCCACTGCAGATTGCACCACACATTGCCCCTGACAGCGATGCCAGTGATAGTATCAACACAACTACTGACCATCGCAGTCCTACAAATGTGACAATTCAGACTTTTTCAGACCCCCAAAACTATAAGAGTGGCTTGGAGGCAGTTAAAATAGTAATTTTTAATGCATATTGATTTAACAAATAACTGTTGTTGTGTTCATCTATAAATTAGCCAGGCGGCACCACCTTGTGGCAGACTGTCACAATTGCCGCTGTTGACAATTAAGTGCCGGTGCGGAGCACTGGAAAGCACTGGCTAAAATGAAGCACTGATGATGATGGTCGGTGACCTAAATATTCACGTAGATGCCCCTGATTCACCCGAAGCTCGTAGACTCGGTGAAGTCCTTGACCTTGCTCAGCTCAAGCAATGGGTGACTTCTCCGACGCATGAGGGTGGACACCTTCTTGATCTGGTTTGTTCTAACTTTCCCATCGAGAATGTGAAGGTGGAAAAAGTTACCTGGTCTGATCATGACCTGGTCAGGTTCGCCTGGGAGATCATTGAGGCTGGCCCAACCCCTCCCGTGCCTCATACCCAAAAAATCAACCTGCCTGTGTTTAGCAAGGCTCTATCCGGAGCTCACCCCCAACCCACGGTGATTCTGGATGAGGCGGTCTGTGGGTTTGATGAGTGGGTACGGCATGCTGCTGAGATATCCACTAAACACGCGACCGTGTCCAGACTCTGACGCTCTCCTTCGCAACCCTGGTTCTCTCCCGAGTTGAGGGAGCTGAAACTAGGCTGCAAAAAACTGGAACGAGCATGGAGATGTGGGTACGGTGCGGAGGCCAAGTCTGTTTTACGTCTGGCCCAAAAAGACTATTACGCCGCCATTAAGGTTGCTAAAGGGAGTTATTATGCAGGACGCATTGCCAAAGCAGACAATAATAGCCGGGAGATCTTCTCCATTGTCAAAAGTTTTGTATCCCCGGTTGCTGATGCTGTTACTCTTCCCTCCTCTGCGCAATGGTGCGAGGATTTGTCTACTTTTTTCATCAGCAAAATAGCTAGGATTCAGGAGGACCTACTCTCGGCGTTGCCCGAGGACCGTCTAGCGATTGACCCCTGTCTTTCCCGTTGCCCGTGTTCCGGCCAACAGCTCACTAACTTTGTACCAGTCCCCGATAGTGCTGTACTTCCTCTCCTTCAGTCCTTGAAATCTGGCTCCCCGGTGGACCCGTGTCCAGCTCGAGTGCTTTCGGAGGTGGCGGAAATTGTCTGTAGTGAGATCACCCAGATTGTGAATCTTTCCCTGGCCTCTGGTGTGATCCCTCGCGGCTGGAAACAAGCCAAACTTCTGCCGCTTCTGAAAAAAACGGGACTGGATGCCACGGTCCCTGGTAGCTACAGACCCATATCCCTCCTACCAGCACTCGCCAAAATTTGTGAGAAAGGGGTTCTGCGACAACTGGAGAGCTTTGTAGAATCTTCCAACGCTCTTCACCCGGCCCAATCGGGCTTTAGGGCGACGTATAGCACTGAGACCGCGCTGGTGGAGATGACGGAGTCCATCCGGGATTGTTTGGACGGAGGCGGCAGAGCGGTCCTGATATTACTGGACCTCTCTGCCGCGTTCGATACCGTCCCCTATGGGCTCCTCCTCGCCAGGCTATCTGCTATTGGTATTGGGGGGTTGTTCTTGCCTGGCTGTCCTCCTTTCTTTCCGACAGGACACAGCAGGTCTGGATGCCGCCCTACGCCTCAGAACCTAAACCACTTCTTACAGGTGTCCCCCAGGGATCTACTCTCAGCCCCTTACTGTTCAACGTTTATATTACCCCTCTGGTTTATTTAGCGGAACAGTACGGGGCTAAGATCATAGGATATGCTGATGACACTCAGTTGTTGTTCACTTGGCCTGATGATTCTTTGGATACTTCTGTCGTCCATCGGTGTCTGTCCTCAGTATTTCGCTGGCTGACCATGGCTCAGCTAAAGTGCAATGAGGACAAATCTGAGGTGCTTTTCTATGGTTCCTTCCCCCCCTCGTTTAGGAGCATGCTGTGGCCTCCGAACATTCCCAGCCCTAAAGTGATGGGGGGCCCTGCAAAAAACCTTGGGATCTGGTTTGGGGAGGATCTCAGATTTGAGGACCATATAAAGAAGCTCACAGGTACCTGCTTTGCCACTTTGAGAATGCTACGCAAATTCTTCCCCTTGCTCCCTAGGGATGCCAAGGAGACGGTGGCGCGGGCTCTCATACTGGCAAGACTGGACTATGCCAATGCACTGTTCAGTGGCATTCCGGCTTACCTGGTTAAACGCCTGCAGGTTATCCAGAATGCTGCTGTGCGTTTGATATTCAATGTCCCTAGATGGAGGAGTGTGCGTTCTGAACTGCGCACCCTTCATTGGCTCCCAGTTTCACAATGCATTTTGTTTAAGTCCCTGGTGCTGGCGTTTAGAGCTACCCACGACCAAGGTCCAGCATATTTAAGACACAGATTTGCTTTTTATGTCCCTGCCCGTACCCTTAGATCATCCACTCTGTTCAAATTGTTTCTTCCCCGTTTCAAGCGAGCCAGACTCGGCGGTCAATCGATTGTCGTGGTCGCGGCTCGGGCCTGGAATGCCCTCCCTCTTCATTTACGTTCCATGCAAACTGTGGCACAATTCAAGAAACATTTGAAAACTCACCTGTTCAGGAGTGTAACTTATGTGTAATTTAAGCTGTTTCTTTCTTGCTGCTCTTTTCTCTGCCTCTCCCATTTCGCGCCAGGATACTCCCCAGTAATTGAGCGCGCTACAAAATAATTTATACATACATACATACATACATACATACATACATACATACATGTAGGGTACACTATAAACCAAACTAACCTAGTATAATAGTTTATTTCTATCCTCTCTTAGTGTTTCTCCTTCTTTTCTTTCAATGCAGCTGGGCCTCCTGGGATGCAAATAATGTGCTCCCCCGTCAGGCTTGAAAAGGTGGCGATTACAAGGAAGAATTCCGCATAGAGAGGCTATACTGACATTTGGGGCACAGTACGAAGACCTGTATCTCTGCTTCTACTGGTCCAAGTTACCCTACGGGCATTTGTATGACAGTATATCGACCACAAAAAATATCACAATACTAAAATATTGCAGGAAAAATATTGAGGGCCACAACATGAACTTTACACATTTTTAAAATACAAGAATATAAAATTCCAAAATATTATGGCCAAAAATATGGATATTTCATAGGTATGTATGTATCTAAATATATTGAACAATATTAAAGAGTTAATATAAGAAATTATTTTTTGTAAAATAATAAAATATAAAAGAACTACAGTCTAGGAAACATTAGGAAAGAGCAGACATTAAAGGAAGTGAGGAACGCATTTACTATTCTAACTCCAATTCAGCGAATACTGAGGAAAGAGCATCCACTGGAGGAGAGGTCAGATTTGCCATTCTTACTTCAGCCCAACAAACATTGGAACATCTGCAATGTAAGTGAGGGGGAGGGAGTCACATTTACTGTTCTAACTCCTTTCTAAAAACATTGAGGAAAGTGCAAACATTGAAGGGGGTATGATTAACTATTCTAACTCCAGACGAACAAATATGGAGGAAAGTGGAGACATTGGAAGGCGGGATCAGATTCACTAGTTAGTTACCAAACAAGAACAATGATTTCTTTTGAAATTAAAGAAATATAATTAATTACTAACATAAATTCCAAACATAATGGAAAAAATTCACAAACTATTACACATTCCATTTAAGATTATATAAAAAAGAAATGACATTATATTTATGATTTAAAAAAAGAAATAGGAGTAAATGTAACTTGCAAAATTGAAGATTATTATAATTTATAGTTATCAATTAATCCTAATTTTTAAACATTTGGGTAAAAAAAAATAACTACCCAATTCCCCAATAAACTCCATGCCCGAAATTTAAAAAGAAATACATAAGTGAACAAACTACAAATTAATTGAAAAAATTAGTAATAACTTAAATAGTTTACAAAATGAGCATATGTATCAATTAACAATATTATATCAAATTGAAAGTAAACTACCCACCTAGACTCCACAACCTAAACCTAAAATGTATAATATAGCTAAAAATCGAGAATCAATGAAACAAATAAATAATAAATACTATATGTAAATAATTGATTCAAATAACATTACTTACTAAATATGTAAAAAATACTACCCTCCCTATCAATCGGCAAACCCAACACCCCAAAAAATATATTGCTATAATTTTTAATTGCAATACATTTCGCAATAACATATGTAGGAAAACAAAATGAGAATAAAATACAATACATTAAAAATCCATAATAATAATAATAAGAAATAATAAAGCTAACCATTTATTAAACTTCAGTATTATAGTTAAACAATGAAAATGATACAACAGAAAAAACAATAAAAACGATATACTTACCTTTGATATTTTGGTGCACAATATTTTTGTAGTTGCAAAATTTAGACGATGATATTAAGGATGATCTTCAGTGGATCTGATCAAGCGCTGCCTTCCATGTCCGGCTCTTAGGCTCTGAATCACCAGTCACTGGTCAAGGACCGTGTTTGGTCATTACGTCCTCCAGCGTTAACTTCTCAATAGACTGCAGGTCTTCCTTTGTTTTGTAGATCCCTTCTAGTGTTCGTAACTTGCCTCTTTGCTTTGTATCTCAGCTCCCAGTGGGTCTTGCACTGTTGTTTAGGGATGCAGCTGACATGTTTCTGGGGTTCACTTGTTTTTGTGGGGAGGGCAGATATCAGCCTTTTGAATGTGACCTCATCTTTGGCCACCAATGGATTTGCAGGCTCAACTGGTTGTATCTGAAGGGCTTTGACCAGGAGATTTTGGACCCCATCAGCTGGTAACCAGTGGGACCCTAGCTTTGTTGACCTCATTTTTGTGGTTGTTTGTGTATCACTCACTTCTCTTCCTCTGCTCCTTCTCTCTTTTGCTCTCATTTCCAGTGACACAGCCCTTCCAACTACTATGTTCTTTTGCTCATTCTCTCACTCTCGCTATCACTGGCTTCCACTTACACCCTCTCCCTCTCTTATACTCTTTGCATCCATTACTATCTCCTTCTAAAGCCCAGACCTCTCTTTTTGCTTCTCTGGCTTATTCCCTGTTTTATTCTACTGCAATCTTTCTTGCTCGTCTCAGTTCTCCCCCTTCATTCCCTATATTTGCCCCAATCCTCACTCACCTACATTTCCTTAATCTCTTCCTCTGTTAACTTCTCCATCTCTCGCTCAGTCCATCTCTACCTAGTTCACTCTCTAGTACTAGTCGCTAGTACCCAAAACAATTTCTTGATGGAGCAAAATGTTGTCTGGTATATGCCCAAGGGAGGCATTGATGCTGTGGCATTCCCGTGGAAAAAGAGTAAGGTGGGAGTTATAGGGATGGGAACAAAAAAACAACCATTTCTAACTATTTCTAGAAAAACAAGTATTTTAAAACATTTTTGCACATTTTTAATTCTGTTACCTGTAGGTAATAAGACCAAAATAGATACGGGGGTGGGGGTGGAGGGGGATATCTACAAGTCGTTTGGTCTTTTCTGGGTTTCATTTCAGGTAAAGTCCACATCAAATTCTGCAGTTTACCAAGAGAAATTTGAATAAAAGTGAAATTCTGAATTCTGTTAATTTCGTGCATAATTTGGTATTGTCAGCATATTTGTGAATGAACATATCACTGAATGGCTTAATGTATACATTAAACAGTGTTGGGGGAAGGATGGGTCCTTGTGGGTAAGAAAGGGTTTCAGAAATGTGGTTATTTAATTTCACAGGTTTCTATTTTCTAGGTATGAAGCAAACCAAGAGAGAGCGGCTCCGGAGAGGCCTATGCGATGTTTGCGGTTTACAAGCAGCTGCTGATGGCCAACCTTAGAGTGGTCTAAAGATGGTATTCCCAGATATTCAAAGACAGTGTGGCAAACATGGAGGTGGGTCAATATGGAGTGTTAGAAAGATACCCATAATTCCGTTTTCATGGTCATATTGGAGTGTCTTGGATAGGGTGATGGTCAACATCGTTGTATCAGCCAATCATGGATGGACGAACAGTCCAGAGGTGGACGTCCGAGAATGGGAAAGAAACGGTGAGATTTTTCTCACTTCCCCTCAGATGACAGCAAGTAAAGACAGCCGCATCCAGATGTAACTTCCATGCTGGGCAGGATATCCAGCTGTGAGAATGTTAACTATACTGTGGCCCATGAAATTCCCTTTATTTACCTGACGAAGCTGCATAATTAAAAATGTGCTAATCCCTTAATGCTTTACTGTAGGTCTCTCTGTGCACTGCCTTCCTCTACTCTGAGCTTCTCTATCTACCAAACAAGCCTTGTCTTATCCAAGTGTCTCTATCTATCCCCTAAGGCAGCCTCCTCTCCTCCAACTCTGTCCATCTATCCAGTAAGGCAGCCTCCTCTCCTCCAACTCTGCCCATCTATCCAGTAAGGCAGCCTCCTCTCCTCCAACTCTGTCCATCTATCCAGTAAGGCAGCCTCCTCTCCTCCAACTCTGCCCATCTATCCAGTAAGGCAGCCTCCTCTGCTCCAACTCTGTCCATCTATCCAGTAAGGCTGACCCCTCTTCTCCATCCACTCAGGCGGCCTCCGTTTCTGAGAGCCTCTCTTTCTATCCAGTAAGGCAGCCTCCTCTCCTCCAACTCTGCCCATCTATCCAATAAGGCAGCCTCCTCTCCTCCGACTCTGCCCATCTATCCAGTAAGGCAGCCTCCTCTCCTCCAACTCTGTCCATCTATCCAGTAAGGCTGACCCCTCTTCTCCATCCACTCAGGCAGCCTCCATTTCTGAGAGCCTCTCTTTCTATCCAGTAAGGCAGCCTCCTCTCCTCCAACTCTGTCCATCTATCCAGTAAGGCAGCCTCCTCTCCTCCGACTCTGCCCATCTATCCAGTAAGGCAGCCTCCTCTCCTCCGACTCTGCCCATCTATCCAGTAAGGCAGCCTCCTCTCCTCCAACTCTGCCCATCTATCCGTCAAGGCAGCCTCCTCTCCTCCAACTCTGCCCATCTATCCAGTAAGGCAGCCTCCTCTCCTCCGACTCTGCCCATCTATCCAGTAAGGCAGCCTCCTCTCCTCCGACTCTGCCCATCTATCCAGTAAGGCAGCCTCCTCTCCTCCGACTCTGCCCATCTATCCAGTAAGGCAGCCTCCTCTCCTCCGACTCTGCCCATCTATCCAGTAAGGCAGCCTCCTCTCCTCCGACTCTGCCCATCTATCCAGTAAGGCAGCCTCCTCTCCTCCGACTCTGCCCATCTATCCAGTAAAGCAGCCTCCTCTCCTCCAACTCTGCCCATCTATCCAGTAAGGCTGACCCCTCTTCTCCATCCACTCAGGCGGCCTCCGTTTCTGAGAGCCTCTCTTTCTATCCAGTAAGGCAGCCTCCTCTCCTCCAACTCTGCCCATCTATCCCTCAACGCAGCCTCCTCTCCTCCAACTCTGCCCATCTATCCAGTAAGGCAGCCTCTTCTCCTCCAACTCTGCCCATCTATCCAGTAAGGCAGCCTCCTCTCCTCCAACTCTGCCCATCTATCCAGTAAGGCTGACCCCTCTTCTCCATCCACTCAGGCGGCCTCCGTTTCTGAGAGCCTCTCTTTCCATCCAGAATGGCTCCTCCTAGTGATATATTAAATGGCAGTAATAAATGTTAATATGACATGGCAGTTCAGTGTGCCTTCCCTTTAAGCCATGCTTAACTGAGGAAGCGAAAGCCCTTTTCCTAGCCCAGCCCTTACGTGTCACCTATATGTGGGACCTCTCGACCCGGAGTGCGGCCTTGGCCATTCCTGTATCCACCCCGTCACTTGCGTCCACCGCTGCTCACGCCAGTCGGCTACACCCACCCCCATCACGCCTGCGTCCACCACCCATCAAGAGTATGACCACTCCTCCTCACGCCTGCGTCTACCCCTGTCACACCAGCGTCCACCCCTGTCAAAGTACTGTCCACTTCTGTCACGCCATCGGCCACTCCCTTCACGCCATCGCCCACTCCCATCACGCCTGTGTCCACCCTTGTCACGCCATCGTCCCCTCCCGTCATGCCTGTGTCCACGCCCGTCACGAGTGCGACCACCCCTCCTCACACCTGCGTCCACCCCTGTCACGCCTGCGTCCACTCCTGTCACGCCTGCGTGCACCTCCCGTCACGCCGCCGTCACTGCATCGATGTCTGACTTTATGAAGCATTTTACTAGACTCCTTCTTCAAGCCACGTCACAACGACCCCCCCCCCCATACCCCCTCCCTCTGACGCATTTCAAAACTCACTGAACACGGCTTTTAGTCAATAATGATGGCCCGAGAGATATTAATTATTAACGAGTGACGCGGCCGTGTGCACGTGCGGTGTTTCCATTTTGCATCGCGCTGACACTTCGGTATCGTTAAAGTAATTTGTTCTAAGCCCCGAATCATCGTTTTATGTTCTTGTTAATTACAGTCGACACCCACCTGCGGGCACGGGCAACTTCCGGCCTCGAGACGTGTAAACCCATTCTTGTGCAGAGCCAGGGAGGGGGCTTTACTTCTCTGCTGGGCCCACCGGGGTGGGGGCCAACGCCGCAGGGTCCGCCGCACCCGGTCTGTCCATTCTGCGTCTGGATTCTTATTCTCCAGCTCCTGACAGGGGGTCTCGGCATCATTAAGTTTGAAGAGCTCTGATCTAACACATGGCACCCGGCCCGATGCTCCCAGCTACAAGCTATGACGTCAGCTGCTTCAAGGCGGGTGTACAACGTAGGCCCAGGAGGCCTGGATCGTCGAAATAATCTTTAATCATGTGCACGAGTTCCCTTTTAACACATTGCACGTAACTTTATCTAAGTTGGATAATAATCGGAGACGTTGGCATATGTCAGAACCCTCTAGACACACCTCGGGCACTCCTGCTTAAAATGTATCCCACAATGCACTCAGCTTAAATTTACATAGCATTGTGATCGCGAATAAAACAAGGAAATCTAATCAGAACGAACCCGAACAGTCTTTGTCAAAATATGTCTGGATCAAGGCAAGGACAGGAAGGCTGGGCGGATGAAAGCTACTCCTGGTGTGCATTTCAGGGGCTACCCTCACACATCAGCCTCTCACCCACTGCAGGTCACCCTCACACACCAGACTCTCACCCACTGCAGGTCACCGTCTCACCAGCGTCTCACCCACTGCAGGTCACCCTCTCACCCACAACTGCAGGTCACCCTCTGAGCAGCCTCTCACCCACTGCAGGTCACCCTCACACACCAGACTCTCACCCACTGCAGGTCACCCTCTGTCCAGCCTCTCACCCACCACTGCAGCTCACCCTCTGTCCAGCCTCTCACCCACTGCAGGTCACCCTCTGTCCAGCCTCTAACCCCCCAATGCAGGTCACCCTCTGTCCAGCCTCTAACCCCCCAATGCAGGTCACCCTCTGTCCAGCCTCTAACCCCCCAATGCAGGTCACCCTCTGTCCAGCCTCTCACCCACCACTGCAGCTCACCCTCTGTCCAGCCTCTCACCCACTGCAGGTCACCCTCTCACCCACCACTGCAGCTCGCCCTCTCACCAGCCTCTCACCCACTGCAGGTCACCCTCTCACCAGCCTCTCACCCACTGCAGCTCACCCTCTGTCCAGCCTCTCACCCACCACTGCAAGTCACCCTCACACACCAGCCTCTCACCCACCACTGCAGGTCACCCTTTCACCAGCCTCTCACCCACCACTGCAGGTCACCCTCTGTCCAGCCTCTCACCCACCACTGCAGGTCACCCTCACACACCAGCCTCTCACCCACCACTGCAAGTCACCCTCACACTCCAGCCTCATACCCACCACTGCAGGACACCCTTTCACCAGCCTCTCACACACCACTGCAGGTCACCTCCTCACCAGCCTCTCACCCACCACTACAGCTCACCCTCACACACCAGCCTCTCACCCACCACTGCAGCTCACCCTCACACACCAGCCTCTCACGCACTGCAGCTCACCCTCTCACCAGCCTCTCGCCCACCACTGCAGCTCACCCTCACACACCAGCCTTTCACCCAATGCAGGCCACCCTCTCACCCACCACTGCAGGTCACCCTTTCACCAGCCTCTCACACACCACTGCAGGTCACCCTCACACACCAGCCTCTCACGCACTGCTGCTCACCCTCTCACCAGCCTCTCGCCCACCACTGCAGCTCACCCTCACACACCAGCCTTTCACCCAATGCAGGTCACCCTCTCACCAGCCTCTCACCCACGGCAGCTCACCCTCTCACCCACCTCAGCAGGTCACCCTTTCACCAGCCTCCCACACACCACTGCAGGTCACCCTCTCACCAGCCTCTCACCCACCACTGCAAGTCACCCTCACACTCCACCCTCTCACCCACCACTGCAGGTCACCTTTTCACCAGCCTCTCACACACCACTGCTGGTCACCCTCTCACCAGCCTCTCACCCACCACTGCAGCTCACCCTCTCACCAGCCTCTCACCCACCACTGCAGCTCACCCTCACACACCAGCCTCTCACCCACCACTGCAGCTCACCCTTACACACCAGCCATTCACCAAATGCAGGGCACCCTCTCACCAGCCTCTCACCCACCACTGCAGGCCACCCACTCTCCAGCATCTCACTCACCACTGCAGGTCACCCTCTCACCAGCCTCTCACCCACCACTGCAGCTCACCCTCTCACCAGCCTCTCACCCACCACTACAGCTCACCCTCTCACCAGCCTCTCACCCACTGCAGCTCACCGTCACACACCAGCCTCTCACCCACTGCAGGTCACCCTCTGTCCAGCCTCTCACCCACCACTGCAGGTTACCCTCAAGCCTCTCATCCACTGCAGGTCACCCTCTGTCCAGCCTCTCACCCACCACTGCGGCTCACCCTCTCACGCACTGCAGGTCACCCTCTGTTCAGCCTCTCACCCACCACTGCGGCTCATCCTCTCATGCACTGCAGGTCACCCTCTGTTCTGCCTCTCACCCACCACTGCGGCTCACCCTCTCACCCACCACTGCAGCTCACCCTCTCATCAGCCTCTCACCCACTGCAGGTCACTCTCTCACCAGCCTCTCACCCACGGAAGGTCACCCTCTCACCCACTGCAGGTCACCCTCTCACCAGCCTCCCACCCACCACTGCAGCTCACCCTCACGCTCCAGCCTCTCACCCACTGCAGGTCACCCTCTCACCAGCCTCTCACCCACCACTGCAGCTCACCCTCTCACCAGCCTCTCACCCACTGCAGGTCACCCTCTGTCCAGCCTCTCACCCAGCACTGCAAGTCACCCACTCTCCAGCCTCTCACCCACCACTGCAAGTCACCCTCTCACATGCCTCTCACCCACCTCTGCAGGTCACCCTCACACACCAGCCTCTCACCCACTGCAGGTCACCCTCTGTCCAGCCTCTCACCCACCACTACAGCTCACCCTCACACACCAGCCTCTCACCTACCACTGCAGGTCACCCTCTGTCCAGCCTCTCACCCACCACTGCAGGTCACCCTCACACACCAGCCTCTCACCCATAGCAGGTCACCCTCTGTCCAGCCTCTCACCCATCACTGCGGCTCACCCTCACACACCAGCCTCTCACCCACCACTGCAGGTCACCCTCACACACCAGCCTCTCACCCACTGCAGGTCACCCTCTGTCCAGCATCTCACCCACCACTGCAGGTCACCCTCTGTCCAGCCTCTCACCCACCACTGCAGGTCACCCTCTCACCAGCCTCTCACCCACTGCAGGTCACCCTCACACACTAGCTTCTCACCCACTGCAGGTCACCCTCTCACCAGCCTCTCACCCACCACTGCAGCTCACCCTCACACACCAGCCTCTCACCCACGGCAGCTCACCCTCACACACCAGCCTCTCACCCACTGCAGGTTACCCTCTCACCCACCACTGCAGCTCACCCTCTCACCAGCCTCTCACCCACTGCAGGTCACCCTCTCACCAGCCTCTCACCCACTGCAGCTCACCCTCTGTCCAGCCTCCCACCCACCACTGCAAGTCACCCTCACACACCAGCCTCTCACCCACCACTGCAGGTCACCCTTTCACCAGCCTCTCACCCACCACTGCAGGTCACCCTCTGTCCAGCCTCTCACCCACCACTGCAGGTCACCCTCACACACCAGCCTCTCACCCACCACTGCAAGTCACCCTCACACTCCAGCCTCATACCCACCACTGCAGGACACCCTTTCACCAGCCTCTCACACACCTCTGCAGGTCACCCTCACACACCAGGCTCTCACCTACTGCAGGTCACCCTCTCACCACCCTCTCACACACCACTGCAGCTCACCCTCACACACCAGCCTCTCACCCACTGCAGGTCACCCTCTGTCCAGCCTCTCACCCACCACTACAGCTCACCCTCACACACCAGCCTCTCACCCACCACTGCAGCTCACCCTCACACACCAGCCTCTCACGCACTGCAGCTCACCCTCTCACCAGCCTCTCGCCCACCACTGCAGCTCACCCTCACACACCAGCCTTTCACCCAATGCAGGCCACCCTCTCACCAGCCTCTCACCCACCACTGCAGGTCACCCTTTCACCAGCCTCTCACACACCACTGCAGGTCACCCTCACACACCAGCCTCTCACGCACTGCAGCTCACCCTCTCACCAGCCTCTCGCCCACCACTGCAGCTCACCCTCACACACCAGCCTTTCACCCAATGCAGGTCACCCTCTCACCAGCCTCTCACCCACGGCAGCTCACCCTCTCACCCACCACTGCAGGTCACCCTTTCACTAGCCTCCCACACACCACTGCAGGTCACCCTCTCACCAGCCTCTCATCCACCACTGCAAATCACCCTCACACTCCACCCTCTCACCCACCACTGCAGGTCACCCTTTCACCAGCCTCTCACACACCACTGCAGGTCACCCTCTCACCAGCCTCTCACCCACCACTGCAGCTCACCCTCTCACCAGCCTCTCACCCACCACTGCAGCTCACCCTCACACACCAGCCTCTCACCCACCACTGCAGCTCACACTCACACACCAGCCTTTCACCCAATGCAGGCCACCCTCTCACCAGCCTCTCACCCACCACTGCAGGCCACCCACTCTCCAGGATCTCACTCACCACTGCAGGTCACCCTCTCACCAGCCTCTCACCCACCACTGCAGCTCACCCTCTCACCAGCCTCTCACCCACCACTACAGCTCACCCTCTCACCAGCCTCTCACCCACTGCAGCTCACCCTCACACACCAGCCTCTCACCCACTGCAGGTCACCCTCTGTCCAGTCTCTCACCAACCACTGCAGCTCACCCTCACACACCAGCCTCTCATCCACTGCAGGTCACCCTCTGTCCAGCCTCTCACCCACCACTGCGGCTCACCCTCTCACGCACTGCAGGTCACCCTCTGTTCAGCCTCTGACCCACCACTGCGGCTCATCCTCTCACGCACTGCAGGTCACCCTCTGTTCAGCCTCTCACCCACCACTGCGGCTCACCCTCTCACCCACCACTGCAGCTCACCCTCTCATCAGCCTCTCACCCACAGCAGGTCACTCTCTCACCAGCCTCTCACCCACGGCAGGTCACCCTCTCACCCACCACTGCAGCTCACCCTCACACACCAGCCTCTCACCCACTGCAGGTCACCCTCTCACCAGCCTCCCACCCACCACTGCAGCTCACCCTCACACTCCAGCCTCTCACCCACTGCAGGTCGCCCTCTCACCAGCCTCTCACCCACCACTGCAGCTCACCCTCTCACCAGCCTCTCACCCACTGCAGGTCACCCTCTGTCCAGCCTCTCACCCAGCACTGCAAGTCACCCACTCTCCAGCCTCTCACCCACCACTGCAAGTCACCCTCTCACCTGCCTCTCACCCACCTCTGCAGGTCACCCTCACACACCAGGCTCTCACCTACTGCAGGTCACCCTCTCACCACCCTCTCACACACCACTGCAGCTCACCCTCACACACCAGCCTCTCACCCACTGCAGGTCACCCTCTGTCCAGCATCTCACCCACCACTACAGCTCACCCTCACACACCAGCCTCTCACCCACCACTGCAGGTCACCCTCTGTCCAGCCTCTCACCCACCACTGCAGGTCACCCTCACACACCAGCCTCTCACCCATAGCAGGTCACCCTCTGTCCAGCCTCTCACCCATCACTGCGGCTCACCCTCACACACCAGCATCTCACCCACCACTGCAGGTCACCCTCACACACCAGCCTCTCACCCACTGCAGGTCACCCTCTGTCCAGCCTCTCACCCACCACTGCAGGTCACCCTCACACACCAGCCTCTCATCCACTGCAGGTCACCCTCTGTCCAGCCTCTCACCCACCACTGCGGCTCACCCTCTCACGCACTGCAGGTCACCCTCTGTTCAGCCTCTCACCCACCACTGCGGCTCATCCTCTCACGCACTGCAGGTCACCCTCTGTTCAGCCTCTCACCCACCACTGCGGCTCACCCTCTCACCCACCACTGCAGCTCACCCTCTCATCAGCCTCTCACCCACTGCAGGTCACTCTCTCACCAGCCTCTCACCCACGGCAGGTCACCCTCTCACCCACCACTGCAGCTCACCCTCACACACCAGCCTCTCACCCACTGCAGGTCACCCTCTCACCAGCCTCCCACCCACCACTGCAGCTCACCCTCACACTCCAGCCTCTCACCCACTGCAGGTCACCCTCTCACCAGCCTCTCACCCACAACTGCAGCTCACCCTCTCACCAGCCTCTCACCCACTGCAGGTCACCCTCTGTCCAGCCTCTCACCCAGCACTGCAAGTCACCCACTCTCCAGCTTCTCACCCACCACTGCAAGTCACCCTCTCACCTGCCTCTCACCCACCTCTGCAGGTCACCCTCACACACCAGGCTCTCACCTACTGCAGGTCACCCTCTCACCACCCTCTCACACACCACTGCAGCTCACCCTCACACACCAGCCTCTCACCCACTGCAGGTCACCCTCTGTCCAGCCTCTCACCCACCACTACAGCTCACCCTCACACACCAGCCTCTCACCCACCACTGCAGGTCACCCTCTGTCCAGCCTCTCACCCACCACTGCAGGTCACCCTCACACACCAGCCTCTCACCCATAGCAGGTCACCCTCTGTCCAGCCTCTCACCCATCACTGCGGCTCACCCTCACACACCAGCCTCTCACCCACCACTGCAGGTCACCCTCACACACCAGCCTCTCACCCACTGCAGGTCACCCTCTGTCCAGCCTCTCACCCCCCACTGCAGGTCACCCTCTGTCCAGCCTCTCACCCACCACTGCAGGTCACCCTCTGTCCAGCCTCTCACCCACCACTGCAGGTCACCCTCTCACCAGCCTCTCACCCACTGCAGGTCACCCTCACACACTAGCTTCTCACCCACTGCAGGTCACCCTCTCACCAGCCTCCCACCCACCACTGCAGCTCACCCTCACACACCAGCTTCTCACCCACTGCAGGTCACCCTCTCACCAGCCTCTCACCCACTGCAGTTCACTCTCTCACCAGCCTCTCACCCACTGCAGGTCACCCTCACACCAGCCTCTCACCCACGGCGAGTCACCCTCTCACCAGCCTCTCACCCACCACTGCAGCTCAATCTCTCACCAGCCTCTCACCCACTGCGGGTCACCCTCTCACCCACTGCCGGTCACCCTCTCACTAGCCTCTCACCCACCACTGCAGCTCACCCTCACACACCAGCCTCTCCCCCACTGCAGGTCACCCTCTCACCAGCCTCCCACCCACCACTGCAGCTCACCCTCACACACCAGCCTCTCACCCACTGCAGGTCACCCTCACACACCAGCCTCTCACCCACTGCAGGTCACCCTCTGTCCAGCCTCTCACCCAGCACTGCAGCTCACCCTCTCACCAGCCTCTCACCCACCACTGCAGCTCACTCTCTCACCAGCCTCTCACCCACCACTGCAGCTCACCCTCTCACCAACCCCTTACCCACTGCAGGTCACCCTCTGTCCAGCCTCTCACCCAGCACTGCAGTTCACCCTCTCACCAGCCTCTCACCCACCACTGCAGCTCACCCTCTCACCAGCCTCTCACCCACCACTGCAAGTCACCCTCACACTCCAGCCTCATACCCACCACTGCAGGACACCCTTTCACCAGCCTCTCACACACCACTGCAGGTCACCCTCTCACCAGCCTCTCACCCACCACTACAGCTCACCCTCACACACCAGCCTCTCACCCACCACTGCAGCTCACCCTCACACACCAGCCTCTCACGCACTGCAGCTCACCCTCTCACCAGCCTCTCGCCCACCACTGCAGCTCACCCTCACACACCAGCCTTTCACCCAATGCAGGCCACCCTCTCACCAGCCTCTCACCTACCACTGCAGGTCACCCTTTCACCAGCCTCTCACACACCACTGCAGGTCACCCTCACACACCAGCCTCTCACGCACTGCAGCTCACCCTCTCACCAGCCTCTCGCCCACCACTGCAGCTCACCCTCACACACCATCCTTTCACCCAATGCAGGTCACCCTCTCACCAGCCTCTCACCAGCCTCTCACCCACGGCAGCTCACCCTCTCACCCACCACTGCAGGTCACCCTTTCACCAGCCTCCCACACACCACTGCAGGTCACCCTCTCACCAGCCTCTCACCCACCACTGCAAGTCACCCTCACACTCCACCCTCTCACCCACCACTGCAGGTCACCCTTTCACCAGCCTCTCACACACCACTGCAGGTCACCCTCTCACCAGCCTCTCACCCACCACTGCAGCTCACCCTCTCACCAGCCTCTCACCCACCACTGCAGCTCACCCTCACACACCAGCCTCTCACCCACCACTGCAGCTCACCCTCACACACCAGCCTTTCACCCAATGCAGGCCACCCTCTCACCAGCCTCTCACCCACCACTGCAGGCCACCCACTCTCCAGGATCTCACTCACCACTGCAGGTCACCCTCTCACCAGCCTCTCACCCACCACTGCAGCTCACCCTCTCACCAGCCTCTCACCCACCACTACAGCTCACCCTCACACACCAGCCTCTCACCCACTGCAGCTCACCCTCACACACCAGCCTCTCACCCACTGCAGGTCACCCTCTGTCCAGCCTCTCACCCACCACTGCAGGTCACCCTCACACACCAGCCTCTCATCCACTGCAGGTCACCCTCTGTCCAGCCTCTCACCCACCACTGCGGCTCACCCTCTCACGCACTGCAGGTCACCCTCTGTTCAGCCTCTCACCCACCACTGCGGCTCATCCTCTCACGCACTGCAGGTCACCCTCTGTTCAGCCTCTCACCCACCACTGCGGCTCACCCTCTCACCCACCACTGCAGCTCACCCTCTCATCAGCTTCTCACCCACTGCAGGTCACTCTCTCACCAGCCTCTCACCCACGGCAGGTCACCCTCTCACCCACCACTGCAGCTCACCCTCACACACCAGCCTCTCACCCACTGCAGGTCACCCTCTCACCAGCCTCCCACCCACCACTGCAGCTCACCCTCACACTCCAGCCTCTCACCCACTGCAGGTCACCCTCTCACCAGCCTCTCACCCACCACTGCAGCTCACCCTCTCACCAGCCTCTCACCCACTGCAGGTCACCCTCTGTCCAGCCTCTCACCCAGCACTGCAAGTCACCCACTCTCCAGCTTCTCACCCACCACTGCAAGTCACCCTCTCACCTGCCTCTCACCCACCTCTGCAGGTCACCCTCACACACCAGGCTCTCACCTACTGCAGGTCACCCTCTCACCACCCTCTCACACACCACTGCAGCTCACCCTCACACACCAGCCTCTCACCCACTGCAGGTCACCCTCTGTCCAGCCTCTCACCCACCACTACAGCTCACCCTCACACACCAGCCTCTCACCCACCACTGCAGGTCACCCTCTGTCCAGCCTCTCACCCACCACTGCAGGTCACCCTCACACACCAGCCTCTCACCCATAGCAGGTCACCCTCTGTCCAGCCTCTTACCCATCACTGCGGCTCACCCTCACACACCAGCCTCTCACCCACCACTGCAGGTCACCCTCACACACCAGCCTCTCACCCACTGCAGGTCACCCTCTGTCCAGCCTCTCACCCACCACTGCAGGTCACCCTCTGTCCAGCCTCTCACCCACCACTGCAGGTCACCCTCTCACCAGCCTCTCACCCACTGCAGGTCACCCTCACACACTAGCTTCTCACCCACTGCAGGTCACCCTCTCACCAGCCTCCCACCCACCACTGCAGCTCACCCTCACACACCAGCTTCTCACCCACTGCAGGTCACCCTCTCACCAGCCTCTCACCCACTGCAGTTCACCCTCTCACCAGCCTCTCACCCACTGCAGGTCACCCTCACACCAGCCTCTCACCCACGGCGAGTCACCCTCTCACCAGCCTCTCACCCACCACTGCAGCTCAATCTCTCACCAGCCTCTCACCCACTGCGGGTCACCCTCTCACCCACTGCAGGTCACCCTCTCACTAGCCTCTCACCCACCACTGCAGCTCACCCTCACACACCAGCCTCTCCCCCACTGCAGGTCACCCTCTCACCAGCCTCCCACCCACCACTGCAGCTCACCCTCACACACCAGCCTCTCACCCACTGCAGGTCACCCTCACACACCAGCCTCTCACCCACTGCAGGTCACCCTCTGTCCAGCCTCTCACCCAGCACTGCAGCTCACCCTCTCACCAGCCTCTCACCCACCACTGCAGCTCACTCTCTCACCAGCCTCTCACCCACCACTGCAGCTCACCCTCTCACCAACCCCTTACCCACTGCAGGTCACCCTCTGTCCAGCCTCTCACCCAGCACTGCAGCTCACCCTCTCACCAGCCTCTCACCCACCACTGCAGCTCACCCTCTCACCAGCCTCTCACCCACCACTGCAGCTCACCCTCACACACCAGCCTCTCACGCACTGCAGCTCACCCTCTCACCAGCCTCTCACCCACCACTGCAGGTCACTATCTCTCCAGCCACTCACCCACCACCGCAGGTCACCCTCTCACCAGCCTCTCACACACCACTGCAGGTCACCCTCTCACAAGCCTCTCACCTACCACTGCAGGTCACCCTCTCACCAGCCTCCCACCCACCACTGCAGGTCACCCTCTCACTAGCCTCTCACCCACCACTGCAGCTCACCCTCTCACCAACCCCTTACCCACTGCAGGTCACCCTCTGTCCAGCCTCTCACCCAGCACTGCAGGTCACCCTCTCACCAGCCTCTCACCCACCACTGCAGGTCACTATCTCTCCAGCCTCTCACCCACCACCGCACGTCACCCTCTCACCAGCCTCTCACCCACTGCAGGTCACCCTCTGTCCAGCCTCTCACCCAGTGCAGGCCACTATCTCTCCAGCCTCTCACCCACCACCGCAGGTCACCCTCTCACCAGCCCCTCACCCACCGCAGGTCACCCTCTCACCAGCCCCTCACCCACTGCAGGTCACCCTCTGTCCAGCCTCTCACCCACTGCAGGTCACCCTCTGACCAGCCTCTCACCCACTGCAGGCCACTATCTCTCCAGCCTCTCACTCACCACCGCACGTCACCCTCTCACCAGCCCCTCACCCACTGCACGTCACCCTCTCACCAGCCTCTCACCCACCACTGCAGGTCCCCTCTCACCAGCCTCCCACCCACTGCAGCTCACTCTCTCACCAGCCTCTCACCCACCACTGCAGGTCCCCTCTCACCAGCCTCTCTCCCACTGCAGGTCAGCCTCTCACCCACTGCAGCTCACCCTCTGTCCACCCTGGGGGCTGCACGGCCACGGAAAATCTTGTTTTGCAGCTGGTCCCCCTCTGTCTCAACACCATTCCGTCTACCTCAAAAAAAGAGCAGCCCCTCGTGTGTGTTTACTATTTACTCTTCAAAGGGTACATTGTAACCTTCAAAGGTGGCTTCCCCTTTGAAGCTCACCTTTTGGGCTCACACCCTGTGTGGCTTCCTGCCGGGAGAGGTAGCACGTCTTCCAATGGCAGGTCTCTGTTGTTCGTACTCCTGGGAGTCTTTCAAACTTTTCCCCAGATGGGGAGAAAGTTGTCTTGTGACTAAGACCTACGAGTGGCCACAGGATGGGCCAGCCCAGTTTCAGAATTGTGTGCTGGTGTGCAGGGCGGTGACTTGCAACGCTGCTCAATTCTTCATGGTTAGGTTTGGTACTTACAGAGCATCGCATTCACTCTGAGGGGTATCTTGGCGCTAGAGGAGGAAATTTAAGACTTCATCACCGTCTACAAACCCACAGGAATAAATCCATAAATCCTATGGTAATGTAACGGGGTATGGGGACACCGCCAGGTCTTCTGAGCCTTCCTGAATTTACACAATCCAGATTCCTATCAGAGACGAAAAGACAAAGATCTCCACTCGGCAGCTGCAGCCACAGAACAAGCCAGAGCTCCATCTTCAGATGGAACTTTGGGATCACAAGAAGAGATTTACACCTACACTCCAGTGCACCCCTGGATTCTCTATCATTTAAAGTTTACCTCAGTGGAGATAAGAGGGGGAAGCAATTGATTTAGACACCAAACACAAACATTTAAAACAAATCTGTTCTGACACTGGAAGCCAATACAACGTGGCCGAAGCCAGGCTGATATGCTGCCCAGGACTAATCGTGGGCGAAGAACTCCGCTCCTCCCGTGGAGTGTGCGGAGTTTTGCCTACTCTGCGTTCCGCGGAGAACGCAGAGTAGGTAAAACTCTGCACACTCTGCTAAGTTTTTACTTATTGTTAATAGGGCGGGTAGGAGGCGGGTGGGGTAGCAGAGCTACGCGGAGTTTCATGGAGTTTGTTTTGGACCGTGGCGCTCCGCGTAGCTCCACTCGCTCGCTACGCCCAGGGTTACCCAGGACAAGGCCCTCTGCCAACCTAGCGGCATCACTCTGGGTGAGCGATGACTTGTGAGTCAGGTAAAGGTAGCCAATGGCAACCAAGATCTGTTTCAAGTGGGAAAAGGAAGAAGCGCATCAACATATGCAGTTAAAAAAGCAAGCCGTATTCTCATCCGTCAACAAGAGGGCGGAGTCTATTTTTGCAACCAGATTTTTAACGCACGGCGCCGGAAGAGGCTTACAGCCCAAAGACGGAGGCCAGAAAGGAAGTTTCCAAAATGGCGGTAGTGTAAGAAGGTTTTTTCTATTTGGGATATTTTCCAGGTGAGCTATGCCACCTAGGGCCGGTTCTAGGATTTGCGAGGCCCTGGGCTAAAAGGGAATGTACGAGGCCCCTCTAATTTAGATAAGTGTCCCCTTGCAAGGAGACCATTCAGAGACACTGTGGGAGGCCCAATGGCCAGCATTTTTGCGCCCCACAGTTTTAACTTTTAGCCCACAAACATTTCTCACACCATCAGTCCAATAGGTGTGAGAATTGCTTGTGGGCTAAGTTAAAACTGTGGGGGCGCAAAAATGCTGGACAATGTGCCCCCACAGTGTCTGTGAATGGTCTCCTTGCAATTGAGGGAGCGTCTCCCTTCCCTATGCCTCCAGACACCATCAATGAGAGGCCCTGTGAGGGGGGCCCCTCCAATGGACCTTAATTGCAAGGTGACACCTTTCTTTGAAAATGGATCGCCAGGAAAACAACAGGACACACCACCAGTGCGAGGCCCCATGCTGGTGGGCTGAGTGCGAGGCCCTGGGCAGCTGCCCACGCTGCCCATGCCTAGAGCCGGCCCTGATGCCACCAAATCATCAAGATTCATCTAGACCAAGAAGAGGGTGTAGGATGCAAATGGTTTTTCCCATAATAACTATACCTCAAGTGACCCAATGCTTTGCAATCGCAATAGATATACTTTTTAAGCTCCAAATTACACAAATCTCAAATTTGAATGTCCTGGAAGAAACTGGTAGGTTCTGGGATTGTATCCCATGCTTTTGAAATCTGCACACAAAGGTGCAGCTTCTGTCTTTCAATCAGGGA